>NW_025334113.1:8482-375000 GCF_014858855.1 Bufo gargarizans
CTGAATGGAGCCTTACAGGGGGGTTATCAATGACAGGGGTGATCAGGGTAATCAGGGTGATCACCCCCCTGTCACTGATCACCCCCCCTGTAAGGCTCCATTCAGACATCCGCATGATTTTTTACGGATCCATGGATACATGGATCGGATCCACAGAACGCATGCGGACGTCTGAATGGAGCCTTACAGGGGGGTTATCAATGACAGGGGTGATCAGGGTAATCAGGGTGATCACCCCCCTGTCACTGATCACCCCCCCTGTAAGGCTCCATTCAGACATCCGCATGATTTTTTACGGATCCATGGATACATGGATCGGATCCACAGAACGCATGCGGACGTCTGAATGGAGCCTTACAGGGGGGTTATCAATGACAGGGGGTGATCAGGGTAATAGGGTGATCACCCCCCTGTCACTGATCACCCCCCCTGTAAGGCTCCATTCAGACATCCGCATGATTTTTTACGGATCCATGGATACATGGATCGGATCCACAGAACGCATGCGGACGTCTGAATGGAGCCTTACAGGGGGGTTATCAATGACAGGGGTGATCAGGGTAATCAGGGTGATCACCCCCCTGTCACTGATCACCCCCCCTGTAAGGCTCCATTCAGACATCCGCATGATTTTTTACGGATCCATGGATACATGGATCGGATCCACAGAACGCATGCGGACGTCTGAATGGAGCCTTACAGGGGGGTTATCAATGACAGGGGGTGATCAGGGTAATCAGGGTGATCACCCCCCTGTCACTGATCACCCCCCCTGTAAGGCTCCATTCAGACATCCGCATGATTTTTTACGGATCCATGGATACATGGATCGGATCCACAGAACGCATGCGGACGTCTGAATGGAGCCTTACAGGGGGGTTATCAATGACAGAGGGTGATCAGGGTGATCACCCCCCTGTCACTGATCACCCCCCCTGTAAGGCTCCATTCAGACGTCCGCATGATTTTTACGGATACATGGATACATGGATCGGATCCGTAAAATCATGCGGACGTCTGAATGGAGCCTGACAGGGGGGTGATCAATGACAGGGGGGTGATCAATGACAGGGGGTGATCAGGGAGTGTATATGGGTGATCACCCGCCTGTCATTGATCACCCCCCTGTAAGGCTCCATTCAGACGTCCGCATGATTTTTACGGATCCATGGATACATGGATCGGATCCGTAAAAATCATGCGGACGTCTGAATGGAGCCTGACAGGGCGGTGATCAATGACAGGGCGGTGATCAATGACAGGGGGGTGATCAGGGAGTTTATATGGGGTGATCAGGGGTTTATAAGGGGTTAATAAGTGACGGGGGGGGGGGGGTGTAGTGTAGTGTAGTGTTTGGTGGGACTGTACTGAGCTACCTGAGTCCTCTGGTGGTCGATCCTAACAAAAGGGACCACCAGAGGATCAGGTAGGAGGTATATTAGACGCTGTTATGAAAACAGCGTCTAATATACCTGTTAGGGGTTAAAAAATTCGGATCTCCAGCCTGCCAGCGAACGATCGCCGCTGGCAGGCTGGAGATCCACTCGCTTACCTTCCGTTCCTGTGAGCGCGCGCGCCTGTGTGCGCGCGTTCACAGGAAATCTCGCGTCTCGCGAGATGACGCGTATATGCGTGACTGTGCGCCAGCCTGCCACCTCCGGAACGCACATGTGCGTTAGGCGGTCCGGAGGTGGTTAAATTTCCTTTCATTCTTGTGGAACACCTAAAGGGTTAATAAAAGTTTAAAAAGCAGTTTTGAATACCTTGTGAGGTGTAGTTTCTAAAATTACGGTCATTTATGGGTGGTTTCTACTATGTAGGCCTCACAAAGTTACTTCATAACTGAACTGGTCCTTAAAAAGTGGGTTTTGGAAACTTTCTTAAAAATTCTTAAGAATTAGGCCTCTTGCACACGAATGTTGTGCATCTGTTCCGTGCTTTGGGGACCACAATTCGCAGTCCCCAATGCACGGGCAACGTCCGTGCGGCGGCCGGGACGCATCGAGACCCATGCAACTTGGGTCTGTTTTTTTGCGCTGCGGAGGCACGGCCAGAAACACCACGGAAGCACTCCTTAGTCAAGTGAATGGGTCTGCGATGCGGAGTGCAGATGGGCAGGTGACCAACTGGCCTGGACGCGGCTAAGCTCCATTCTAGGGAACAGAGCTTAGCCCCTCCCAGGCCAGTTGACACAAGTCGTGATGTCACTAGGCCAGCGGGTATCGGACCCCCCCCCCGATCAGATGCTGATGATTTATCCTAAGGATAGATCATCAGTTTAAACAAAGTGCAGAACCCCTTTAATGAATAGTTTGTAAAGTGTTTGTTACATACGATGTAAATTGTAGATAAAAGGTTGATAAATACCCATAACGGGTATACAATATCACGCCCCTTGAGAAAGCTAGGCGAAACGTACATCGGGGTGCGCTCACAGTTGACCGGTAGTTGGATCCCTGCTTTACACCATAACACAGGTATTATCTGTGTTTTTCTCTATATTTGACTGTTGCCTGTATGCCCACTTGAGGTTTCCTGTGGGACCTAGTGTGGACGTTTTTTATACCGGGCACTCAGGAACATCAGATAGGATTCCAGGGCATTTCTGGTGCACAGATACTTTTTCCCTGGCACTGCTGCCTTGGCCACTGTGCCTAGTCTATTTTGTATTTTGGGATCTCTTACCCACTTACCCACAGCGAGTGAGCTACCATTTGCAACATCACCTGTATTGCTGCTTCATTACTTTGAACATTTCTTATCATGTTTTTGTAATTATTTGTATGTAATTATCTAATAAAATTTCATATTTTGTGTATGTATGTGTATCACTACAGGGTTTTCTTCTTCTGTGTTTCTATATGTTGACATACATCTTACCAACTGGTTGTTGGTTAAATAGGCTGTACAAATACCCATAAGGCTACGTTCACATCTGCGTACGACATTCCGGTATTCTGTTGAAGCAGGGGAGCAGAATACCGGAATTGCCATATCTGGCAAGCCGGATACCAATCCACTATAATGGCATCTGTCAGATTTCCAACATATATTGTAAGGCGCGCACACAGCTGGTGCCCGCATATTGCGGACCTGTTTGCAGGCTGCAATACAGACACAGTCGGGCAATGACTGAGCATGAGCCTTTTATTTTGCGCTTCCTAGTTTTCCCTACATGTGGCCCTAATATTTGACCTGGACGTACAGCCAGGTTCAGGAGTAAAAGAGCACCATACGCATGAGAGGCTCAATGTGGTGAACTGTAGAGCTCTGGGGTGAAATAATAAATGCTACCCACAAGAAGTGAAATTAAAATTGTAAAGTCTTCCACAGAAATGGCAGTTTAGTTCCCAATATGTTGTGGTCAGCTCATGCCATCCAAGATACATCCTATCCTTTAGGGCTTGTTCACACAAACGTTTTTGCGTTCCGTATACGGGCCGTTTTTTTAGTTCCGTATATGGAACCATTCATTTCAATGGTTCTGCAAAAAAAAAAAAAAGGAATGTACTCCATATGCATTCAATTTCCGTTCAAAGCTAGAACATGTCCTATTATTGCCCGCAAATCACGCTTCGTCGCTCCATTCAAGTGAATGAAATGTACTCCGTATGTCTTCCGTATCCGTTCCGTTTTTGCGGAACCATCTATTGAAAATGTTGTGCCCAGACCAATTTTTCCTATGTAATAACTGTATATGCCATACGGAAAAACGGAACAGAAAAACGGAACCGGAAACACTACTGAAACAAAAAACTGAAAAAACACAGATCCGTTAAAGACGGCCCACAAAACACTGAAAAAGCCATACGGTCGTGTGAACAAGCCCTTAACCACCTCCGGACCGCCTAACGCACATGTGCGTTCCGGAGGTGGCAGCGCTGCGCACAGTCACGCATATACGCGTCATCTCGCGATACGCGAGATTTCCTGTGAACGCGCGCACACAGGCGCGCGCGCTCACAGGAACGGAAGGTAAGCGAGTGGATCTCCAGCATGCCAGCGGCGATCGTTCGCTGGCAGGCTGGAGATCCGAATTTTTTAACCCCTAACAGGTATATTAGACGCTGTTTTCATAACAGCGTCTAATATACCTCCTACCTGGTCCTCTGGTGGTCCCTTTTGTTAGGATCGACCACCAGAGGACTCAGGTAGGTCAGTACAGTAGCACCAAACACCACACTACACTACACCCCCCCCCCGTCACTTATTAACCCCTTATAAACCCCTGATCACCCATGATCACCCCATATAAACTCCCTGATCACCCCCCTGTCATTGATCACCGCCCTGTCATTGATCACCCCCCTGTCAGGCTCCGTTCAGACGTCCGTATGATTTTTACGGATCCACGGATACATGGATCGGATCCGCAAAACGCATACGGACGTCTAAATGGAGCCTTACAGGGGGGTGATCAATGACAGGCGGGTGATCACCCATATACACTCCCTGATCACCCCCTGTCATTGATCACCCCCCTGTCACTGATCACCCCCCTGTAAGGCTCCATTCAGACGTCCGCATGATTTTTACGGATCCATGGATACATGGATCGGATCCGCAAAACACATGCGGACGTCTGAATGGAGCCTTACAGGGGGGTGATCACCCATATACACTCCCTGATCACCCCCTGTCATTGATAACCCCCCTGTAAGGCTCCATTCAGACGTCCGCATGCGTTCTGTGGATCCGATCCATGTATCCATGGATCCGTAAAAAATCATGCGGATGTCTGAATGGAGCCTTACAGGGGGGGTGATCCGTGACAGGGGGGTGATCACCCTGATTACCCTGATCACCCCCTGTCATTGATAACCCCCCTGTAAGGCTCCATTCAGACGTCCGCATGTTTTTTGTGGATCCGATCCATGTATCCATGGATCCGTAAAAAATCATGCGGATGTCTGAATGGAGCCTTACAGGGGGGGTGATCCGTGACAGGGGGGTGATCACCCTGATCACCCCCTGTCATTGATAACCCCCCTGTAAGGCTCCATTCAGACGTCCGCATGTTTTTTGTGGATCCGATCCATGTATCCATGGATCCGTAAAAAATCATGCGGATGTCTGAATGGAGCCTTACAGGGGGGGGTGATCCGTGACAGGGGGGTGATCACCCTGATTACCCTGATCACCCCCTGTCATTGATAACCCCCCTGTAAGGCTCCATTCAGACGTCCGCATGCGTTCTGTGGATCCGATCCATGTATCCATGGATCCGTAAAAAATCATGCGGATGTCTGAATGGAGCCTTACAGGGGGGGTGATCCGTGACAGGGGGGTGATCACCCTAATCACCCCCTGTCATTGATAACCCCCCTGTAAGGCTCCATTCAGACGTCCGCATGTTTTTTGTGGATCCGATCCATGTATCCATGGATCCGTAAAAAATCATGCGGATGTCTGAATGGAGCCTTACAGGGGGGGTGATCCGTGACAGGGGGGTGATCACCCTGATCACCCCCTGTCATTGATAACCCCCCTGTAAGGCTCCATTCAGACGTCCGCATGTTTTTTGTGGATCCGATCCATGTATCCATGGATCCGTAAAAAATCATGCGGATGTCTGAATGGAGCCTTACAGGGGGGGTGATCCGTGACAGGGGGGTGATCACCCTGATTACCCTGATCACCCCCTGTCATTGATAACCCCCCTGTAAGGCTCCATTCAGACGTCCGCATGTTTTTTGTGGATCCGATCCATGTATCCATGGATCCGTAAAAAATCATGCGGATGTCTGAATGGAGCCTTACAGGGGGGGTGATCCGTGACAGGGGGGTGATCACCCTGATCACCCCCTGTCATTGATAACCCCCCTGTAAGGCTCCATTCAGACGTCCGCATGTTTTTTGTGGATCCGATCCATGTATCCATGGATCCGTAAAAAATCATGCGGATGTCTGAATGGAGCCTTACAGGGGGGGTGATCAGTGACAGGGGGGTGATCACCCTGATCACCCCCTGTCATTGATAACCCCCCTGTAAGGCTCCATTCAGACGTCCGCATGTTTTTTGTGGATCCGATCCATGTATCCATGGATCCGTAAAAAATCATGCGGATGTCTGAATGGAGCCTTACAGGGGGGGTGATCAGTGACAGGGGGGTGATCACCCTGATCACCCCCTGTCATTGATAACCCCCCTGTAAGGCTCCATTCAGACGTCCGCATGTGTTTTGCGGATCCGATCCATGGATCCGTAAAAATTATACGGACGTCTGAATGGAGCCTTACCAGGGGGGTGATCAATGACAGGGGGGTGATCCGGGAGTCTATATGGGTGATTACCCCCCTGTCATTGATCACCCCCCCTGTCATTGATCACCCCCCCCTGTAAGGCTCCATTCAGACATTTTTTTTGGCACAAGTTAGCGGAATTTTTTATTTTTTTTTTGTTTTTTCTTACTTAAGGCCTCCTGCACACGAACGTTTTTTTACACGGTCCGCAAAAACGGGGTCCGTAGGTCCGTGATCCGTGACCGTTTTTCCGTCCGTGGGTCTTCCTTGATTTTTGGAGGATCCACGGACATGAAAAAAAAGTCATTTTGGTGTCCGCCTGGCCGTGCGGAGCCAAACGGATCCGTCCTGAATTACAATGCAAGTCAATGGGGACGGATCCGTTTGATGTTGACACAATATGGTGCCATTTCAAACGGATCCGTCCCCATTGACTTTCAATGTAAAGTCTGGAGTTCTGTTATACCATCGGATTGGAGTTTTCTCCAATCCGATGGTATATTTTAACTTGTAGCGTCCCCATCACCATGGGAACGCCTCTATGTTAGAATATACTGTCGGATATGAGCTACATCGTGAAACTCATTTCCGACAGTATATTCTAACACAGAGGCGTTCCCATGGTGATGGAGACGCTTCAGGTTAGAATATACAAAAAAACTGTGTACATGACTGCCCCCTGCTGCCTGGCAGGTGCTGCCAGGCAGCAGGGGGCAGACCCCCCCCCCTGTTTTTAACTCATTGGTGGCCAGTGGGCCCCCCCTCCCCTGTTGTTAACTCGTTGGTGGCCAGTGTGCGCACCCCCCTCCCTCCCTCTATTGTTTTAATACATTGGGGCCAGTGTGCGCGCGCCCCCCAACCCCCCCTCTATTATTTTAATACATTGGGGCCAGTGTGCGCGCGCCCCCCAACCCCCCCTCTATTATTTTAATACATTGGGGCCAGTGTGCGCGCGCCCCCCCAACCCCCCCCCCCTCCCTCCCTCTATTGTTTTAATACATTGGGGCCAGTGTGCGCGCGCCCCCCCAACCCCCCCTCCCTCCCTCTCTCTATTGTTTTAATACATTGGGGCCAGTGTGCGCACCCCCCTCCCTCCCTCCCTCTATTGTAATCATCATCGGTGGCAGCGGAGTAGAAGATTTTCATACTTACCTGCTTCTTGCTGCTGCGATGTCTGCGTCCGGCCGGGAGCTCCTCCTACTGGTAAGTGACAGCAATGCGCCGCACAGACCTGTCACTTACCAGTAGGAGGAGCTCCCGGCCGGACGCAGACATCGCAGCAGCAAGAAGCAGGTAAGTATGAAAATCTTCTACTCCGCTGCCACCGATGATGATTACAATAGAGGGAGGGAGGGGGGGGGGGGGGGTTGGGGGGGTGCGCACACTGGCCCCAATGTATTAAAACAATAGAGGGAGGGAGGGGGGGTTGGGGGGGCGCGCGCACACTGGCCCCAATGTATTAAAACAATAGAGGGAGGGGGGGGGGGGTTGGGGGGGGGGGCGCGCACACTGGCCCCAATGTATTAAAACAATAGAGGGAGGGAGGGAGGGGGGTGCGCACACTGGCCACCAACGAGTTAACAACAGGGGAGGGGGGGGGGCCGCACAATGATATTCAAACTGGGGAGGGGGGGGGGGGGGGGTCTGCCCCCTGCTGCCTGGCAGCCCTGATCTCTTACAGGGGGATATGATGGGGTTAATTGTACTATCATATCCCCCTGTAAGAGATCGGGTGCTGCCAGGCAGCAGGGGGAGTCTTGTACAAAGTTTGCAGTGTATTCTAACTAGAAGCGTCCCCATCACCATGGGAACGCTTCTGTGTTAGAATATACTGTCGGAAATGAGTTTTCACGAAGTGAAAACTTAGATCAGAAAAAGCTTTTATGCAGACGGATCTTCGGATCCGTCTGTATGAAACTAAAACCTACGGCCACGGATCACGGACACGGATGCCAATCTTGTGTGCATCCGTGTTCTTTCACGGACCCATTGACTTGAATGGGTCCGTGAACCGTTGGCCGTGAAAAAAATAGGACAGGTCATATTTTTTTCACGGCCAGGAAACACGGCTCACGGATGCGGCTGCCAAACGGTGCATTTTCCGATTTTTCCACGGACCCATTGAAAGTCAATGGGTCCGTGAAAAAAAACGGAAAACGGCACAACGGCCACGGATGCACACAACGTTCGTGTGCAGGAGGCCTAAGTCTCATATTCCACTAACTTGTGTCAAAAAATAAAATCTCCCATGAACTCACCATACCCCTCACGGAATCCAAATGCGTAAACATTTTTAGACATTTATATTCCAGACTTCTTCTCACGCTTTAGGGCCCCTAAAAAGCCAGGGCAGTATAAATACCCCACATGTGACCCCATTTCGGAAAGAAGACACCCCAAGGTATTCGCTGAGGGGCATATTGAGTCCATGAAAGATTGAAATTTTTGTCCTAAGTTAGCGGAAAGTGAGACTTTGTGAGAAAAAAACAAAAAAAATCAATTTCCGCTAACATATGCAAAAAATAAAAAATTTCTAGGAACTCGCCAGGCCCCTCATTGAATACCTTGGGGTGTCTTCTTTCCAAAGTGGGGTCACATGTGGGGTATTTATACTGCCCAGGCTTTTTAGGGGCCCGAAAGTGTGAGAAGAAGTCTGGGATCCAAATGTCTAAAAATGCCCTCCTAAAAGGAATTTGGGCCCCTTTGCGCATCTAGGCTGCAAAAAAGTGTGACACATCTGGTATCGCCGTACTCAGGAGAAGTTGGGGAATGTGTTTTGGGGTGTCATTTTACATATACCCATGCTGGGTGAGAGAAATATCTTGGTCAAATGCCAACTTTGTATAAAAAAATAGGAAAAGTTGTCTTTTGCCAAGATATTTCTATCACCCAGCATGGGTATATGTAAAATGACACCCCAAAACACATTCCCCAACTTCTCCTGAGTACGGCGATACCAGATGTGTGACACTTTTTTGCAGCCAAGGTGGGCAAAGGGGCACACATTCCAAAGAGCACCTTTCAGATTTCACAGGCCATTTTTTACAGATTTTGATTGCAAGGTACTTCTCACACATTTGGGCCCCTAAATTGCCAGGGCAGTATAACTACGCCACAAGTGACCCCATTTTGGAAAGAAGACACCCCAAGGTATTCCGTGAGGGGCATGGCGAGTTCCTAGAATTTTTTATTTTTTGTCACAAGTTAGCGGAAAATGATGATTTTTCATTTTTTTTCTTTTTTCCTTACAAAGTCTCATATTCCACTAACTTGCGACAAAAAAAAAAAAATTCTAGGAACTCGCCATGCCCCTCGCCATGGGGGGGGGGGTTGTGCGCACACTGGCCCCAATGCTATTATTACAATAGAGGGAGGGAGGGGGGGGGGGGGGGGTTGGGGGGTGCGCACACTGGCCCCAATGTATTAAAACAATAGAGGGAGGGAGGGGGGGGGTTGGGGGCGCGCGCACACTGGCCCCAATGTATTAAAACAATAGAGGGAGGGAGGGAGGGGGGTGCGCACACTGGCCACCAACGAGTTAACAACAGGGGAGGGGGGGGGCCGCACAATGATATTCAAACTGGGGAGGGGGGGGGGGGTCTGCCCCCTGCTGCCTGGCAGCCCTGATCTCTTACAGGGGGATATGATAGTACAATTAACCCCTTCAGGTGCCGCACTATCATATCCCCCTGTAAGAGATCGGGTGCTGCCAGGCAGCAGGGGGCAGTCTTGTACACAGTTTGTAGTGTATTCTAACTAGAAGCGTCCCATCACCATGGGAACGCTTCTGTGTTAGAATATACTGTCGGATCTGAGTTTTCACGAAGTGAAAACTCAGCTCTGAAAAAGCTTTTATGCAGACGGATCTTCGGATCCGTCTGTATGAAACTAACCTACGGCCACGGATCACGGACACGGATGCCAATCTTGTGTGCATCCGTGTTCTTTCACGGACCCATTGACTTGAATGGGCCCGTGAACCGTTGGCCGTGAAAAAAATAGGACAGGTCATATTTTTTTCACGGCCAGGAAACACGGCTCACGGATGCGGCTGCCAAACGGTGCATTTTCCGATTTTTCCACGGACCCATTGAAAGTCAATGGGTCCGTGAAAAAAAACGGAAAACGGCACAACGGCCACGGATGCACACAACGTTCGTGTGCAGGAGGCCTTTGGAGAAATGTCCTGTGGGCTGATGAAACAAAAATGGAACTATTTGGTCATAATGATAAGGCTACTTTCACACCTGCGTTCAGGTGTCCGCTCGTGAGCTCAGTTTGAAGGCTCTCACAAGCGGCCCCGAACGCTTCCGTCCAGCCCTAATGCATTCTGAGTGGATGCGGATCCGCTCAGAATGCATCAGTCTGGCACTGTCTGTCCTCCGCTCCGCTCAGCAGGCGGACACCTGAACGCTGCTTGCAGCGTTCGGGTGTCCGCCTGGCCGTGCGGAGGCAAACGGATCCGTCCAGACTTACAGTGTAAGTCAATGGGGACGGATCCGTTTGAAGGTGACACAATATGGTGCAATTTTCAAACGGATCCGCCCCCCATTGACTTTCAATGCAAAGTCTGGACGGATCCGTCCGAATACAAATTACACTTAGACTTTTTTCGGAAATATAATGCAGACGGTTCCGTTCTGAACGGATACCATCGTTTGCATTATATGAGCGGATCCGTCTGTACAGATACCAGACGGATCCGCTCAGAACGCAAGTGTGAAAATAGCCTTATTTGTATAAAGGGAAAGGCTTAAAAGCTAAAGAACACCATCCCAAGTGTAAAGCACAGGGGTGGCAGCATCATGTTGTGGGGCCGCCGCCGATCAGCTGTGAGGCGAGGAGGCGGCGCTCCACTTCCTTGTCATCACCCTACACCTAGTCTCCAATGGAGCAGTGAAGTAGTGTAATTACAGGCAGTGACGGTCAGTTCGCAGTGTTTGCCAGTGAACACCTGCGGGCTGCCATCTTTAGTAAGGTAGACTCACCCATCCGGCGATGCACAGGTAAGCCTTTACCTATGCCGCGAGCCGGTCTGAAATCAAATGCGGTAACCGGGAGCAGGCAGTTCCGAGAACAGCCGCCGGGGGCCTTCATCTGGCTGTTCTCGGAACTGCCTGCTCCCGGTGACTGCATTGGATTTCAGACCGGCTTGCGTCACAGGTAAGGCCTCATGCACACGACCGTTGTGTGCATCCGTGGCCGCTGTGCCGTTTTCCATTTTTTTTCACGGACCCATTGACTTTCAATGGGTCCGTGGAAAAATCGGAAAATGCACCGTTTGGCAGCCGCATCCGTGATCCGTGTTTCCTGACCGTGAAAAAAATATGACCTGTCCTATGTTTTTCACGGCCAACGGTTCACGGACCCATTCAAGTCAATGGGTCCGTGAAAAAACATGGATGCACACAAGATTGTCATCCGCGTCCGTGATCCGTGTCCGTTTTTTCCTATCATTTCAATGGCAAACTTGACTTAGATTTTTTTTTCATTTTTCATGTCCGTGGATCCTCCAAAAATCAAGGAAGACCCACGGACGAAAAAATGGTCACGGATCACGGACCACGTTTTTGCGGATCTTAAAAAAAAACGGTCGTGTGCATGAGGCCTAAGGGCTTACTTGTGCTTCGCCGGACGGGTGAGTCTACCTTACTAAAGATGGCAGCCTGCATGTGTCCTCTGGCGAACACTGTGAACTGACCATCACTGATTACAGGCACCCGCTCTATTCACTTGAATGGAGTGGGTGCCTGCATTACACCACACTTTTGAGACATAGTGCGGTGTAATGAAGAGGAAGCAGCGCGCTGACGGTGTGAACGCAAGGCCCTGCAGTGCGGTGCAAAGACGGGAGGCTACGGAGCAGTGAGTGAGAAGCTTCTTTTTTATGGCGATATAACTAAAATCTATATTGTTGCCTGAATTTATGACGATATTATCGTATATATTTTATATCGCCCACCCGTAACTCGTTGCATACTTCATCATACATTAAGTGCATCCTCAGGCAGTCCGTGCACCTGACCTGAAATCTATATCGCCTCACGGCTGCCATAGACTTCAGTCATCATTTACGTCTGACACCCGATGATGATAATTGTGACTGGGATGATGGCACATCAACACTCTGCCCCCTTTTAGCAAAATGGTGAGGGAAATGTACAAGCGCCACTTGTGCACAGATTTATGTGCCACTGTATTTAAAAATGTTCCTTATTTTAACACCAGAAAAATGGCTTTCATAAACTCTACACTATATTAAATTCCACATGACTGGAATACTGCCATTACACTGCCAGTGTCCTGAATCACTCCCTGCCTCAGCACAGGGTGTGTTACTGGCAGCACCAGCCCCAGCTTGCCCTCAAGTATTTCCTGGCAGCGCCCTGGAAATGCCCACTCTTCACGTTAGAGAGCCATAGAGGCACTTTATCCTCTTCTATAGAAATCTATTCATAGGAATAGTGGAAACATAAGCAGAGCTCGGGGCAGCTGCATGACACTCCCAGCCGCATCTCTCACAGGGGACGTTCCTCGGCCTCGTTTTCCCGCCCACACACTCCCGTGTATATGTAGACAGCAGGTCGGGGGACTAGTACTGGCTGTATAACGCAGACGTGTCCTGACGAGCCTGACATCATGGTGCACTATGTGGAGAGCTTGGTAAGTCAGGGCGTAGAGGGTGGTATAATAGTGGTCAGCACTGATCACATGCATGTTTAACTCCTTACCTGCTGACTGGGAGCGGGCCGGAGTGAAGGGACTGCCTATATGCCGCAGTGTGTGGCGATTACATAGGCCTTGTTCACACCTCACGACCCCTGCTCTGTATGGATGCAGAGGTGCTGTTGGATGGGGTTCAGGCTCATATATGTCCACATACTTGTGACTGGCACTTTGCTTGGTGCAGCTGTGATGCCTGAGGGGCAGGGATGACTCAGGGATTCTCAGGTGCGTTTCCATGCAGCTTTTGCGAAAGCAAGTAGTGGAATTACAAATGAGTAATACAATTATATATTTTTTTTTTAACTATCCAGCACTGACACTGGCTTCAAAAGGCGGCCCATAATCCGTGAGACGTGTACCACCCCTTACATACCTCACTACTTTTGAAAAGGCAAAGGAGCATAATCTCAGCGATGCGCCAAAAGAGCCATAACCCTGCCTGTCTATATGTGCCCAATTCCCCCCCCCCCCTAGTGCCCCACAAGCTAGTTATGACCCCCTTCATAATAGAATGCACACATAGTGCCCTTATACAGCGGTGATAGGGCTGCAGTAAACGATTATTTTAGTAATCGAGTATTCTCTCTTTTATTTTTTATGATTAATCGAGTATTCTAATAAGAAAAAAAATGAATTAATAGACTGTTTTCCTTTATAAAAACTCATCAGACCCCTGGCATCAGTCCCCAACACCCTTTGTTCCCCACCCATAGTGCCACCAGCTCTTCCCCACCCATAGTGCCACCAGCTCTTCCCCACCCATAGTGCCACCAGCTCTTCCCCACCCATAGTGCCATAGTCTCTGCTGCCTTGCTTCTCCTGACACCTGCATTGCACAGCAGCATTGGTTGCTATGACGCTGTGCACTCTGGGCGCCCGGCCTTAGTCACGCCCCCACCCCTTCGGTTTCACCAACTTACCTTTCCAGCAGGGGCGCCGCCGACACTCCATTGTTCCGTGCTGCTCTGCGCCTGACTTCACACAGCGCATCAGGTCACAATGTGCGTACGTCAGGAGGTCACAGCACGTCCATGGTCTCGCGCTGCACTGAAGTGTCCAGAGGCTCCTGCTGGAAAGGTGAGTATTTCAAGCACAGTGGGAGACCACGGAGCGGGAGTAATAGCAAGCGCTTCACTCCCGCTCCGTGGTCACATGCCACAAACGAATCTTCGATGCCAAAAATTTGCATCAAGGATTTTTTGTGTCGAATGACTCGATTTAATCGAGTAATCGTTTCAGCCCTAGTGGTGATGCCCCCATTTAATAATATTGTGCTCCAAAAAGTAGTTATGCTCATACCTCCCAACTTTTGAAAAGAAGGAAGAGGGACGCTATGCGTGGTGCACCGCTACAATTTTTTTTCTGCACTAGGCCATGCCTCTAACTGCGCCCAAAACATAACTAAACACCAAAACCCACCCAGTCCCCTAAATGCCCCCACATAGTAATTTTTCCCCTTTATGCCACCACACAGTAGTTATGCCAGCTTTGTGTCCCCTTAACAGTAATTATGGCCAAATTTGTGCCCCCTCTCTGCAGCTTTGGCCAGATGGGTGCCCCCTGACAGTAATATGCCCAGTAAGGTGCCACCTGTGGAGAGCCGGCAGGGGGGAGAAATGATGAAGCAGTGAGCGGATGGACGGTTCTTGCTTCATCAATACAGGCAGCTGCCTATGGAAGCAAGGACAGCCGCAAGAAGCGGGTCATACCTCCCCTGTATCGGGACTGTGGGACAGCCACTGAAATCTGGGACTGTTGGGAGGTATGGTTTGCTCCCTTAGTGCCCCATCTACAGTTGCATGTTCCCTCAGTGCCCCACAAAGTAGTTATGCCCACTTAGTGCCCCTTCACAATAGAATGCTGACTTAGTGCCCTTATACAGTAGTCATGCCTCTTACTGCCCGACATATCATTATGTTTTATTAGTGCGCGACATTGTAGTTGCAGCCATTTAGTGTCCCCTACACAATAGAGTATGTCCTTAGGACCCCCACACAGTAGTGTTGCCCCTCTCACAGTAGTGCTGTCCCCATACTTTTATAAATAACTCCTCACCTAGCCCTGATGACTGGAGCACATCACTGCATCGTACCCTTTGGGGGGCACACAGGCTGGCGCATGGTGGACTGAGAGCTGACCGTTCCCTGCTTCACCGCTGTGTACAACGGTATCTCCTGATGAGGCAGATACAGTTAAAAATCGGGAAATACCACAGCCTTCCCATCACTGCTCAGTGCCACCAGGGACTAAAGGGTTTCTGTCATGAGAAAAATGGTTATGTAGCTGACTGACATTAGCGATGTGCTAATGTCAGCAGAACATAACTGTATGACTTCTATCTCTCTGCCTGCCGCCGCTCGCGCTAAATAATGACTTTCATAATCTAGTTGGGCGTTGCTGCAGCACCTAGAGGCTCCGTCTTCTCACCCTTTGGCACATCCTTGTAAAGTTGATTGACATCCTCTGTCTCCTTCATGCCCCGCAAATCCCGCACCGTCCGTTTTAGTATTTGGCGCAGGCGCAGTGAGTGAAGGACTGCAGCAGGCGAGCGTCCTTCACTCACTGCGCCTAATACTAAAATGGATGGTGCAGGATTTGCGGGGCACAGAGGAGACCGAGGATGTCAATCACCTTTACAAGGACGTGCCAAATGGTGAGAGGACGTTTTGCATATTATAAGTCATTTAGCGCACATGGCGGCAGGCAGGGAGATATAAGTCATACAGTTATGTTCTGCTGACGTTAATGTCAGCCAGCTACATAACCATTTCTCTGATGACAGAAACCCTTTAAAGTAGTCAAGTGGGGGTCCCGGATTTTCTTGGCATTTAATTGGTACAGCACAATGCACAGCTCCACCAAAACTGCTCCAAGGGAAAGGTGATTTTGGATCCTGATGATAAAATTAATTAAAATGCTTAAACGGGTTTTCTGTTGAACAGTGATCATCCCCTATCCTGTCAGTAAGTGTTTTATCAGGGGGGTTCAGCCACTGAGCACTAGGACGGTGTAATATGTTCCTGGTTTAAATTGAGCGGTGGTTGCGTATGTCTGCTCAGGACTGTGGGAGGTAGCTGTACACAGCGCTCCGCTATGTCCAGCAGGGCCATAGACATGTGAAACCCCTGTTCTTGTGAGATCATGCCACTGTCTGACTACAGGTGTCTTTTAACAGGATGAATATAGGACCATTATTGAAAGTGGCAGAGATAAACTCATAGTGGTGGATTTCACCGCCACCTGGTGTGGACCTTGTCAGCATATAGCTCCTTTCTATGAGGTAAGTGGAAACCATACACTATTAGGCACTGAGAGTGGCTGCAAAGAGCCTTGGTTGGAGGACCCAGCATTGGGGGGGGGGGGGGGGGTTATATGGACAGTCCATTGATTTCAGTGAGCGCTGTGTAATGATCCACTCCTCCTATGGTGGCGGGCAATCGCAGGAATTACGGAAACAAGTCTGCCCTGTGTGAATGTACCCCAAGAGACAGAGTTCAGACAGAAGAGAGAACATGCAAGTAGTCTAAGTTCTGAGAAATGGTGGTTTGGTGCTGCTATCAGGGCTTGGCCTGTGTCCGCAAGCCTGGGCTGAGCCAACAGGGCCCATGATTATCTGGGTAAACCTGCTGAGAGCGGGGGAGCACCACCGGATCTGTAGCTGGCCTTGTGCATGTGTCCAGCCAGAACTGGTCCCTAAAGCCCACGCCATTGTAGACTTGGGCTTTAACTAACTACCTTAGCGATTCGGTAGCTGAGTAACATGTCCATAGAAGCAGCAGCAGGTCCTCTATTGGTCTTCTGGGTGACCTGCCTACCTGTGACAGGCCTTCCAGTGACAATTGTCACTTTACGGGGCACACACTTTAATAAATTTGTATACTCCAGCCAGGAGATTTCTTATGGAATGTGCACCAGTTTCATCAGCAAATAACAAAAAGCTATAGTGACAAAAAACAAAATGGCTGCACACCATTAGATATACAAACAATAGAGCTAAGAAATGGGGGTCATTCTAGATAAAAGTGGTACAATACCGACTATAAATGAGTATGCATGAATAATGGAAGCTCTTAGCGCACATACGTGTCAGGCCCATCTACCAGGCGTTAAGGTGGCTTCCGCAGATGGGTCCCTATCACTAAAGAAACTGCCTCACTTTGGACTTACTTAAGCCTACAATATTCAGGGCAGTGTAGGAACCAGCTACATACGTACTCTGCTCAGAAGTCCCAGGTAGATGGGCCAGTCTAAGAGGTGCTACCCTCAATATATTGCAAGAAAATTTTGACTAAAATAGATATATTATATATTGAAACAAAGTAATCACAGTGGTTAGAAAGGAATTTTCTTCTAACGGAATGCTGTGTCATTCCTCTATAGCTCCTACTAGATATTGATGAATGAATTGCCTGCAGTAAAGATCCAGAAGGGTGTTAACAGTTGGGGGGGTGTCTGACACTGCCAGCTCCGATTAAATAGTGTCAGAGTGCAGGGACCCTCCTGAAGACTGCTGGCAATTCATTAATGAACTTTTAGTAGGAATAATAAATTAATGACAGACAGTCGCAAGATTTGTAATTACATGGGGAATGCGAGCAGTTACTAGTAAATATAATCAGTCCTCATTAAAGGGTTTCTGTCACCTGGGGGGGGGCGTTGCACCTACTCCTAGAGACTCCGTTCTCCCACCTCTGGCCACGCTCTGCTACACTACCGAGTGAAGGGCGCTTGCCAGCTTACTGAACAGCGCAAGATATACATTGCAGACAGGGCCGGAGGTAGGAGACCAACTATGCCTAGCCCTGTCAATCTAGTGTAGCAGGACGTGGCCAGAGGTGGGAGAACGGAGCCTCTAGGAGGTGCAACGCCCCCCCCCCCACCCCGGTTAAATGAAATGTCCTGTAAGGCCTCTTCCACACGAACATAAGGGCTCCGTGCTGCGGGCTGCAAATTGCGGTCCGCAATACACGGGCACAGACTGTGGGGCAGTCACATGTGGATCGCAGACCCATTCACTTGAATGGGGTCCGGGATTCGTCCGTTCCGCACAGAGATAGGACAAGTTCCATCTTTTTGCGGAACGGAACACCGCAGAAGCACTCCATAGTGGTTCCGTTCCGCACCTCTGGATTTGCGGACCCATTCAAGTGTGAATGGGTCCGCATCTGTGATGTGGAATGCACACGGCTGGTGACCCTTGTATTGCGGAACCACATTATTCTGCCAGCAGCACAGGCACGGAGCCCTTATGTTAGTGTGAAAGAGGCCTAAATGGGACCCTAGGGCTCGTTCCCACAATAATTGGGGCTCATTCTGCTGCAAGGACTTTCTGCATTTGCTTAGCCATATGTGACTCTGGTGGAGCAGTCATTGGATCAGAGATAATCAGCTTCCGGCACTTCAATTGTTCTGAAATTACAACTCCCAGAACTATGGGAGCAAGTATGCAGGCTGAGAGTTGTAGTTTCACAGCAGGTGGAGTGCCGAAGGTTGCTGACCTCTGCCCTAGAAGCTGCATAGCATGGTTATATACAGGGAGTGCAGAATTATTAGGCAAATGAGTATTTTGACCACATCATCCTCTTTATGCATGTTGTCTTACTCCAAGCTGTATAGGCTCGAAAGCCTACTACCAATTAAGCATATTAGGTGATGTGCATCTCTGTAATGAGAAGGGGTGTGGTCTAATGACATCAACACCCTATATCAGGTGTGCATAATTATTAGGCAACTTCCTTTTCTTTGGCAAAATGGGTCAAAAGAAGGACTTGACAGGCTCAGAAAAGTAAAAAAGTGAGATATCTTGCAGAGGGATGCAGCACTCTTAAAATTGCAAAGCTTCTGAAGCGTGATCATCGAACAATCAAGCGTTTCATTCAAAATAGTCAACAGGGTCGCAAGAAGCGTGTGGAAAAACCAAGGCGCAAAATAACTGCCCATGAACTGAGAAAAGTCAAGCATGCAGCTGCCAAGATGCCACTTGCCACCAGTTTGGCCATATTTCAGAGCTGCAACATCACTGGAGTGCCCAAAAGCACAAGGTGTGCAATACTCAGAGACATGGCCAAGGTAAGAAAGGCTGAAAGACGACCACCACTGAACAAGACACACAAGCTGAAACGTCAAGACTGGGCCAAGAAATATCTCAAGACTGATTTTTCTAAGGTTTTATGGACTGATGAAATGAGAGTGAGTCTTGATGGGCCAGATGGCTGGATTGGTAAAGGGCAGAGAGCTCCAGTCCAACTCAGACGCCAGCAAGGTGGAGGTGGAGTACTGGTTTGGGCTGGTATCATCAAAGATGAGCTTTTTCGGGTTGAGGATGGAGTCAAGCTCAACTCCCAGTCCTACTGCCAGTTTCTGGAAGACACCTTCTTCAAGCAGTGGTACAGGAAGAAGTCTGCATCCTTCAAGAAAAACATGATTTTCATGCAGGACAATGCTCCATCACACGCGTCCAAGTACTCCACAACGTGGCTGGCAAGAAAGGGTATAAAAGAAGAAAATCTAATGACATGGCCTCCTTGTTCACCTGATCTGAACCCCATTGAAAACCTGTGGTCCATCATCAAATGTGAGATTTACAAGGAGGGAAAACAGTACACCTCTCTGAACAGTGTCTGGGAGGCTGTGGTTGCTGCTGCACGCAATGTTGATGGTGAACAGATCAAAACACTGACAGAATCCATGGATGGCAGGCTTTTGAGTGTCCTTGCAAAGAAAGGTGGCTATATTGGTCACTGATTTGTTTTTGTTTTGTTTTTGAATGTCAGAAATGTATATTTGTGAATGTTGAGATGTTATATTGGTTTCACTGGTAAAAATAAATAATTGAAATGCAGGGCTGTGGAGTCGGAGTCGAGGAGTCGGAGTCGGAGTCAATTTTGGGTACCTGGAGTCGGAGTCGGAGTCGGCAAAAAATGAACCGACTCCGACTCCTACTAAATTTAAATTGGAATAAAAAAATAAAAAAGCATGTTTAAATGTCCGAATTCATAAACAGTTATAATTAATGACTTCTCTACTGTAAGAATAAAGGTAAATGCATGCAGTGCCTCACGTAACCGCAAAACAAACGCGTTCAGTGATGTGAAGAAGCATGCTTTTCATATGCTTCACTATATGGCACGCAATGCACAATTAGGAGTGGCAATACATATACTTTCCATTGTGTTGTGTTCTGATGTTACAGGGAACACAATGCCCATGGTTTACCGAGCCTCTCACTGATAAGGGATTAAGTAAATATGTGTTTTGCAGGACTAGAGACACTTGTATAAGTGAAGGGAATGGAGGGTCAATAGTTCAAGACTGAAGCTGTAAACCATGGATGTCAAACTCATGGCCCTCCAGATGTTGCAAAACTACAACTCCTATCATTCCCTGATAGCTGTAGTATGCCCAGGCATGATGGGAGTTGTAGTTTTGCAACAGCTGGAGGGCCACGAGTTTGACATCCCTGCTGTAAACCATTGGAAAAACTGCTGTCATTCAGCTAAGGCTATAAAACGTGTAAACTCAGAATGTTATCTTAAACTTTAAACATGACTATGGGATTCTTCTAGGGAAATCATGTTTTAAAATAAATGTCCCTTCTTGGATCCTCCCACTGCCCTGTCTTCAGCAGAAGATCAGCACACAAAGGAGAAGGCAGCAGCTTCTGCCCAACTACCTCTCTGCTATAAGAGCTTAGAAGAACTTCTTTCTTTCCTTCAAGGAATGTATAAAATACATTTGCATATTAAATACAGAGGAGTCGGGGAGTCGGAGTCGGAGTCGGAAGTACAAAAAACTGAGGAGTCGGAGTCGGAGCATTTATCTACCGACTCCACAGCCCTGTTGAAATGGGTATATATTTGTTTTTTTGTTAAGTTGCCTAATAATTATGTACAGTAATAGTCACCTGCACACACAGAGATCCCCCTAAACTAGCTAAAACTAAAAACTACTTCCAAAAATATTCAGCTTTGATATTAATGAGTTTTTTGGGTTCATTGAGAACATGGTTGTTGTTCAATAATAAAATTAATCCTCAAAAATACAACTTGCCTAATAATTCTGCACTCCCTGTACTGTACATGACAACTGAGGAAAGACACAGGTCTGTCAATTCCAGTTTATAATCCTATGGTGTTAAAGGGGTTATCCAACATTATACAACAGCCCCCCCATGTACCGTGCCCCTCAGAGGGAATATACTTACCTGGCTCCCCACTCCCGGTGCAGCTCCTGGTCCCCCACCTCCGCTGCTGCTTTTCCCTGTACACGGATGAAAACATTCGGTGTCGAGGGGGAGCAGCCAATGGCAGATGGGGGAATAGCCTCCCTAGCTTCGCCAATGATGCTAGGGAGGCTCGTCCCTGCTTGCCATTGGCCGGATGTTTTCATCCATGTACAGGGAGAAGCAGCGGCGCTGGGAGCAGGGTAAATATATCCCCTCTGAGGCCCGGAACATGGATATTACCTCTGAGGGGCTCGGCACATGGGGGGGGGGGGGGGGGGCTGTTGCATGAAATTGGATAACCCCTTTAATCTAGAGGAAGGCAAAAACCCACATCTCAATTACAGCGAAAATTCCTTCAAGGCTCCAAATATGAGAATTAACCATTATCTAGTAATCTGGTAGACATTACTTGTGAGATCATATATTTCAAAGAAGCACAGCCAGGCTCCTCTCGAACTCTGTCAACAAATGAAAAACCACAACCTCTTCTGGCAGAGGCTTCCATAGTCCCTGCTCTTACAGTAAAGAATCCCCATCTAGATTGCTCCAGACATAAAAGTGACTTCTTGTTGTAGTTACAGGCCTATCATTAGACAGATCTGGAATATTCATACATTTGTATGTTGTAAGGGTAGGTTCACACCTCTGTCTCAGGGCTTATGCACACATGGGTACGCAAAAAAACCGGAAGTTACTCTGTGTGCATTCTGTTTCCGTATTTCCGTTCCACAAAAAAATAGAACATGTCCTATTATTGTCCGCATTACGGATAAGGATAGTACTGTTGTATGAAGGGACAGCTGTTCCATTCCCCAAAACACTGAATGAACAGGGACGTCATTTTTTGCGGACCGCAAAATACATACAGTTGTGTGCCTAACTGATTCTGCAGAGGAACAGCCTGCCAGAGTTCACCGTGTCTGGCCTAGCCAGATGCTTCTGTTCACCACGGGATCCCATTGACTATAATAGGATCTGGCTGCTTACCTGTATGAGTCCCCGGTTTCGGACAGATAAAAACTTCTGCATCCGCTGTTTGTCCAGCCGAAATATGGCACGCGTGCTGGAAAGTGTCTGGATCCCCGCCAGATCTTATTATAGTCAAAGGGGTCCGCCAGTGGACAACAGTATCCACCTAGCCACATCCGGTGAACTCCGCCAGGCTGTTCTCTGCTGGAACAACCTGCTGGATCCGATAAAGGCAAGTATGAACCTACCCTAATTAGATCTGCAAGGTGAATAATGCCTCATTTCTCTTGGTACTGCCATTACTTCGGTCACACTGTGTATGTCCTCTGAGCCCATCTGAGTGAAGCTGTATAGAGCAGGGCAAGGGCTTTTTCTTCAGATCCGGTGACACGCCGGGCAATGCTAGGTGGAGGTTTCCTCCTGGCAGTGTTCCCGGTGACATCATCGGCACTAATGGGCCGCCTGTTAGTGCAGGTAACGTCACCGGGAACATTGCCTCCGTCTACCAGTGTAATAATCTATACCAAACAGCCCTTGCCCTGCGATATGCAGGGCAAGGGGAAGCATGAAATGAATGAGTGACCCTTTCATCCTTTTAGTTTACTGTGCAAATGTCATCAGCCAACAATTAGGGGAACACTATTGCAAAAATATACGCCAGCAGCCATGTGGTTTGACCAGCGTTAGACTTTTTGTAGCGCTTTTGAGTGACCGCTGTAGTCCAAAGCAGTAAACTAATGGTCCTTTTACATCACCCTAAAATCTATCCTGTTATTGGGGATAAATGCTTGTAGAAGTACTCATTCCCTATACTTGACCTGTATGGAAGCTGTCGGCGAACGCACGATGAGCAAATGCTCTTTCATTGGGTGATTCTTTCATCCAGCACCTAAAACAATTGTTTCTGACAGCCAGTCGGGCACTACACGCGGGAATCTGCTGCCCAGAAACCAGGGCTGTGGAGTCGGAGTCGAGGAGTCGGAGTCGGAGTCAATTTTGGGTACCTGGAGTCGGAGTCGGCAAAAAATGAACCGACTCCGACTCCTACTAAATTTAAATTGGAATAAAAAAATAAAAAAGCATGTTTAAATGTCCGAATTCATAAACAGTTATAATTAATGACTTCTCTACTGTAAGAATAAAGGTAAATGCATGCAGTGCCTCACGTAACCGCAAAACAAACGCGTTCAGTGATGTGAAGAAGCATGCTTTTCATATGCTTCACTATATGGCACGCAATGCACAATTAGGAGTGGCAATACATATACTTTCCATTGTGTTGTGTTCTGATGTTACAGGGAACACAATGCCCATGGTTTACCGAGCCTCTCACTGATAAGGGATTAAGTAAATATGTGTTTTGCAGGACTAGAGACACTTGTATAAGTGAAGGGAATGGAGGGTCAATAGTTCAAGACTGAAGCTGTAAACCATGGATGTCAAACTCATGGCCCTCCAGATGTTGCAAAACTACAACTCCTATCATTCCCTGATAGCTGTAGTATGCCCAGGCATGATGGGAGTTGTAGTTTTGCAACAGCTGGAGGGCCACGAGTTTGACATCCCTGCTGTAAACCATTGGAAAAACTGCTGTCATTCAGCTAAGGCTATAAAACGTGTAAACTCAGAATGTTATCTTAAACTTTAAACATGACTATGGGATTCTTCTAGGGAAATCATGTTTTAAAATAAATGTCCCTTCTTGGATCCTCCCACTGCCCTGTCTTCAGCAGAAGATCAGCACACAAAGGAGAAGGCAGCAGCTTCTGCCCAACTACCTCTCTGCTATAAGAGCTTAGAAGAACTTCTTTCTTTCCTTCAAGGAATGTATAAAATACATTTGCATATTAAATACAGAGGAGTCGGGGAGTCGGAGTCGGAGTCGGAAGTACAAAAAACTGAGGAGTCGGAGTCGGAGCATTTATCTACCGACTCCACAGCCCTGCCAGAAACAATGAAACTGTATGGGGACAAGCAGTCACTGTAGCAATCGTCCCCCTACAAAGGAGATAATTGCTGCATGTTAACGTAGCCGTCATTGCCCTGAAGTTGAGGCATTTATTGGGGACATTTTGTTCATTCCTGATAATTTTCCAGCTAAATCAGTCCATATAAAAAGGACCTTAACTTGTATGCCATGTTATGCACTGCTTCTGTTACTCAATAGTTGAAGAAGCATTCCCACAAAAATAGTTGTTCTCTGACCTGTTAGAAAGGTACATGATGTAAACTGTAGTGAATATAATATTCTTACCAGTGACTGTTTGTTAGATATATCCTCCCTTCTGATCCTCAGCTGTGTCATATGACTAACACTCGACTCCTTCTAATCTAATGAGGAAGCCAGTTTCTCCGAATGAATAGAGAAGTAACTGACTTCCTGTCCTATTTCAGTTGGAGATCAGAGAGATGGTTACATGACACAGCTAAGGATCAGAAGGGAGGAGATAACTCACAAATACAGTCACTGGTAAGAAGATTACTACCTTCACTACCGTTTACATCATGTACCCTCCTAACAGGTCAGAGAATACAAATTTTTGTGGAAGTGCTTCTTTAAAATCAATCAAAAGAGCTACAAAAAGTCTGGCTGTAGCCCCAGCCTTAGAGCTGCTTCTAACCATTGAATGAGTGGTAAAGGCTCATTGTGCAAACAGTTTAGTCCATGTTGTTCAAACCGGCCAGCAGGCCAAAGTTTCAAGAATGGCCTACTTCTTTTCACCTGACAGATGTTTTTTTATCTCAACTTTAATATGTATGGCTGCCTTTTATAGTGTATTCATTTTTTTCGGGTTTTTTTCATCATTGCCCAAACCATTTGTTTGTTTTCCAGTCACTTGCCACTAAGTACCCAGGAATTCTCTTGTACAAGGTTGATGTGGACGAGGCGGGGGTAAGTTACAGCACACACATACAGTAGTTGTCAGATATTTCAGTGCACCAGATCTGTTTCCATCTATGCCCAGCTTTGCATTGCATCTCCCTGTACACAAGCCAGGTGGAGCTACAGTATTTGACTAGTTTGGACCTTCTAGAAATGAAGGAGGAATGCTGGTTGTAGAGTCATCTTGGAAGTGTTTATCAATATATTGGTCAGCATTATTTTTGCAATGACCTTTTGGCCTTTTGTATACAGCAATGTTTTGTGCACGTGGCTGTATGTCTAGACTGGACTAAAGCTCCTAAGCTACAGATCTGATGAGAAATGCCTAAAAAAATATGGCAATCATTTGTGCATCGATCCAAATCCAGGTACATGATGTAATCTGTAGTGAATGTAATTGTCTTACCAGACTGTATTTTTCAGTTATAACCTCTCTTCTGCTTCTCAGCTGTGTCAAGTGGCCAGCACTCTGACTTTCCAAATAACACAGCATCTTATGTGTGGACAGGAAGTTTATTTCTCTATGTATTCCTATGGGAGTCTCAATGTCCGTCTCTTAGGAATGAATAGAGAAGTAACTGACTTTCTGTCCTGTGTCAGTTGGAGATCAGAGAGTTGGTCACATAACACAGCTGAGGATCAGAAAGGAGGTTATAACTCATATATAGTGTCTCTGGTAAGATTACCTTAAAAGGAACCTGTCATCAACTTTCTGCTGACCTTCCTGAGGGCAGTGTAAATTTGTGACAGAAATGCGGATTTCAGCGGTGTGTCACTCTTGAGCTAAAAGTACGTGGTTGCCGAGAACCAGCATCATAATCATTGAAGCCCAGGCCTTGAAAAGAGTCACTGCCACCTGAGAAGAGTCCTGGTTATTCATAATCTCCTGCTCTCCTGCCCATCTGCTGATGATTGGCAGTTCTCTGCTAGAGAGAAAGGGAGAAAACTAGGTAGAAGACTGTCAGTCATCAGCAGGAGAGCAGGACTTCATGGATAACCAGGACTCTTCTCGGGTGGCCGTGACTCTTTTCCAGGCCCAGTCTACAAAGATTGTGATGTTGGTTGTCAGCAACCACTTACTTTTAGCTCATGAGTGACAGACCGCTGAAATCAACTCACCTGTCTCTACTTTATTCTGCCGTTAGTATGGACAGCATCAAGTTGATGACGGGTTCCCTTTAACTACAATTTACGTCCATGTACCTTTCGAATGGGCCAGAGACTAACCATTTTTGTGGGAACTTTAATGATGATCCATCCTCAGGATAGGCTATGACTCCCAGCACCTAGGAGTAGGCCAGGGCGCTTTGGCGAGCACCGTGGCTTTTTCCTCCGTCTGTAATACCACATCTGTTGGTCGCATGGCCTTTGTTCGGCTCCCATTCAAATCAGTGGGAGTGAGCTGCAGCTATATAGTGTACGGTGCTCTCTTTGGTATACTATGAGAGACTGAAACTCTTGTCCAAGTACTGTAGTCTAGTCAAACAGCTGAAGGGGCTCGGACCTCCCTCCCTGAAGGCTTATTGGTGATGAAATGCTGTGTCTTTCTTAAAACTAAAGTCTAGCTTCTGTTCACACATTGTCACATGGTCACTCTTTTTTTTTTTATTTCTCTCAATCGTCTTATGTTTTGCAGGACATAGCATCTGCATATGGAATAAGGGCCATGCCAACGTTTCACTTTTACAAGGATGGAAAGAAGGTATGCCTAACTGTGTTGTAATGATAGAGTTGGTTACACCTTTATAATGGTGGCATTATTATTTAGGCAATTAAAGCTGATGCACAGTATTATGAAAATGTATACAGTTTCTATTGATTCCATGTCAGTTTCCTAGAGTTTTCAAGGTGCCCCTCCTTCAGGATATATCAGTGTCTGCATCAATGATGAAGGCAGTAGCTGTAGTGTTGTCGTCTTTACTGTTCAGTCCTCTAACTGCACATGCCATAACACTGATATAAAGCTCTAGCCAGCACAAATTACACAGAATGTGTCCGCACCTGTTCCGCAATTATCCTGTGGGGCAGGAATGGATGCGGACAGTACATAGTGTGCTATCCGCATTTCTGGAGCTCTGCCCCGAACTTCCGACCCGCGGTTCTGGAAAAAAATAGAGCATGTCCTATTCTTGTCCGCAATTTCAGACCAGAATAGGCAGTTCTATGGGGGTGTCGGCCGGTTGTATTGCGGATCTGCAATACACTACGGATGTGTGAATGGACCCTAATAGTGGGTATGTAAAAAGCATATATCCTTTTGAAGGAAGGGAACCTTTACGTATATGATTTTAAATCATCACTAGCTTCTCAGATTTTAGAATCTCCTGTCTCCATGTGCACTCTATGGGGAGTTTTCATAACTATAGCTAGTTTCCAGCCACCGGCTCTGGGAAAGTCGGAGCCTGCCGAGGGGAAAATCTATACATTCCAAATACAAGTTATGTAAGGGCCAGTTACAGTGTTATTTCTCATGTATACACTGCAGCCTATTTTCCACAATTATCATGGAGAGCGGCGCCCAGGGATCTCCCTGCACTTACTGTTATACCTGGGCGCCGCTCCGTTCTCCCGGTATAGCCTCCGGTATCTTTATAGTTAGGCTCCACCCAGGGGAACCTGCCGGCGTCTCATTCTCCCATGCTGTAGCGCTGGCCAATCGCAGCGCTCAGCTCATAGCCTGAGAGGTTTTTTTTTTCTCTCTGTCAATGGCCAGTTCACCCCCTGTATGTATTGTAGCCTCTGAGAATAGTCAGTTCTGGCAGCAGAAAATAACGTATGGGTGCCACTCAGTTTCAATGTATCTTATCATTCCTTGGTAAAGGACTGCAACTAATACTATTCTCAGGAACCATCAAAACTGCTTTTTTGTTTTTCTGAGGAGCACTGAGATTGATGACTAGTTGTCTACCGGAATAGTCAGTAACCTACTTGCCCCAATGATCATTCTGATGGCACTGGTGTCATGTCTCCCCTTAATCTATGATTACACACCTTGGGGAACCCCTTATTCTAAAGAGTAGTTTTGAAGGGGCTGTAGGAGAAACCTTTTCAGTGTTCTGGTCATGAAGAAAAGCTAGAGCAAACAGACGTCCATTGCATCACTTTGCTATTGACTAGGTGTAGCATTGAATTGCTGTGAAATTCTACCAGCTGGATCAAGTTGGATTAAAGTGCCAAATGTTTGTATTGATATTACTGCCTTTGTACTACTGGAGTCTAATGCTGGACCTACACGACCCGATCATTTATGAAGTACAGATCCCTGTTCCCAATAATTGGCGTGTGTAAAGGTGCAGCATGTTCATCAGTGATCTTTTATGTGGACACCTCAAAACATCTGCCCAGAAATGATGATTGAGAACATTGATCTGCTCCCCAGAAACAATGAATCTGTACGAGGACAAGCGATGGAAGTAGCCATTCCTCATCTCTATACAGTGGAGGAGATCATTTCATCCACTAACAAGCAGGCAGTTGTTAGGAAGGAACAGTTGGGACTTCTAAATCCAACTTAGTAAGTAAATTCAGTGTTTCCATTTTTGTTTGGCACTTAAGCAATTGTTTGTTCTTAAATCCTACAGGTTGATGAACTATGTGGTGCTGATAAGGATAAGCTTGAATCTCTGGTCCATAAGTGGTTGGGACATGGCTCCTCATGAAGAAATTGTCTAAGTCTTTCATGTGCAGACACTATTATTTGCCTTAAGATTTGGAACAACCCCATCCTCATGCATCTCCTGTCTTCCTGCAGACATCTCAGACCTCCATATACTAGGACCATGTAAATGTGATGGAGGCGGTGGGTTTTTATGAAATGGTGCTTGGCTATGATCACTGTACAGGAGGGGTGCATGTAAATAGTGACTCGTGGCGCTTTGTCTCTACCGTTCACGCATGCACATACATCTTAAAGCGGTTGTCTCACTTAGCAAGTGGCATTTATCTTGTAGAGAGAGAGTCAATACAAGGCACTTACTAATATACTGTTATTATCCATATTGCCTGTTATTATCCTTTCCTGGCTGGATTCATTTTTCCATCACATTATACACTGCTAATTTCCATGGTTACAGACCACCATGCAATCCATCAGTGGTGGTCGTGCTTGCACAATAAAAATGAAAAAGCGCCAGCCTGTGTGTGTTCCCCATGGCCCTGTCCACCAGAAAGTTTGACACTTTTTTCCTATAGTCTGCAAGCACGACCACCACTGATGGATTACAGGGTGGTCTGTAACCATGGAAACAAACGGTGTACAATGTGATGGAAAAAATGAATCCAGCCAGCAAAGGAGGCAATATGGATAATAACAATACATTAGTAAGGGCCTTGTATTATCTTCCTCTACATGATAAATGCCACTTACTGAAGTAAGACAACCCCTTTAAGGGCTTGGCCAAATTAATATTCCAAAGTGCTTCAATGTGTAATCTATGCAAACATGGTATCTTTAAGTAGTGGCATACATTATAATTTCATAGCAGTTGAGCACCATTTATTGAAAACTGATAAAAACCCATTTACTTTTTTGGCCAAATGCCTTGCCATCCATTTTTGAGCTGTAACATCTAAGAGTTTTCAAATAGTCAAAAAAAAAATTAAAATGTAGACAGCTATCTTCATAAAGGGTGGTTCAGTTACTCCTTGGCATGATAATTAATTTATCCTGGAAATGAACAACATGCACTATAATGCATTGATTTAAAAAAAAAAAATATGGAAATAAAGCTTATCTGATTAAGATTTCTGTCAGTAAAACTGGGAACACTTTGCTGATGGTATGTGTGCGTGTGGCCTAGTTCAATGCAGCAACACTCTAGTGTTTCCTAAAGAGTAAAACACCCCCTCCGTTTATTTCATAAAAAATGACCTAAATATTTTAAAGCGTTGTGATTTCCTAGTACATAATACAATGGTAGAAATAGGAATTTTGCTCTGAAGCACTTAATTTACAAAAATAAACGACAGTTTACAAATGAAACGAGATATATGTTCCCTAAAGCAGTGGTCCCCAACCTTTTTTTGCCCCAAGGACCGGTTTCATGCAAGACAATTCTCACAGGGCCCGGATGGGGTGGGGGTGGGCGGGGCTGACTGATTCACGCGCATAGCAAAACACAAGGTGCATATTAAAATATATAACGACTATATAAACTGACTATTGTCTCTGCTGCACTGTACCGTAATTTTTCGCCCTATAAGATGCACCTAGTTTTAGAGGAGAATAATAAAGAAAAAAATATTTTTCATTACACCTCAGGTCAGACCAGCAATCAGACCCCCAATGTTAATCAGACCTCAGATCAGAACCCCAAACCTTTAGCCATCTATCAGCCCCCAATGTCAGCCATAAACACCCCCCCCCCCCATTAGCCCCTAATGTCTGCCCCATGACCCCCAGGTCAGCCATCACCCCCAGTGAAGAAAAAAAACAAAAAAACTCTCACCTCTCCTGCTCCTGGTCACCATCGCTATCCTCCTTCATTCTCTGGCTGTGTATAGCGGTGCACAGTGTGAGGTCACAGAGAGACCTCACGCTGTGCGCAGCCCTGCACAGCCGAGCCGAGGACCAGGAAGTGGTGAGTACAGATCCTTCACCGCTTCCTGGTCCTTCTGTACTAATGAAGCGCTTCCATAATGGAAGCGCTTCATTAGTACAGCGTTAAAGACTGCCCTGATCGCCGCGGCCCGGCAAACCATCTTCCAGGGCCTGGCGGTTGGGGACCGCTGCCCTAAAGGATTGTTCGGGTCATACTAGCAGCTTGTGGAAGAGCAGGAGGAGCTGAGCAGACAGACATATAGAAAGGGGGAAAATATTCAGTAAGTATTTACTTATTGTGGGCTAAGGATTCTAGGCGGAGGTCCTACTCAATGACTGAGGATTATGTCAGACAGCACACTCTTGCAAGGAAGGTTGTTGTTCCGACCACAGTGAAAATAAATACATGTACTGGCTTTATATATAATTAATTTGATCAGTTCCTGCTTAACATTACACAATATGTTCGGTGTCACTGGTTCCCTTTTAAGCACCAATGATCTAGCAACTTCCGTGCTTTGAAATGATTATAGCACATTTTCAAGTGATCTTGGAAAATAAATTGTGTCACACCGTTGACAATAAAAACCTAGGTATTTGCTTTGAGATCATGCAGCTTGTGACAGTATCCTAACACAGACACCTTCAGTAATCTCTTATGCTTACCCTCTGAGCAAAACAAATATGTACAACTGGCGTAAGTACTCATGTCATTTCTTAACTATTGGTGTTCTTAACTAAGGATGCTATTTCTGACTTTTAGTTGGTTTCAGACTTCTGTAGTATTCTGCTACTGAGACTTTTAAATTAGTCAGAGACCAATCCTGCACCACACTCACTGTACAATCAGAATGGAAGATATTATTAATTCTCTGTTTCCACATATGTGCTTATATTATCTGCAGTCCATGCTAATTGCATAAGAGATTATAAAGACAATGGCCCTGATTTTATCTTACCTTTCCTCCAGAATTATGACATCAAAAAGTCGCAAAACTAGGGCTTTTGCAAATTTTTGCACTCGCACCAAATTTGGCGACTTTTTTGCATTTCTACACGATTCACATCAGTTTTGTAATGTGGGTGTGGTTAGCTATGTTACTGAGTTTCACTCCACATTTATCATTGAAACTTTTTGAAAAAGTCTCAAAAAAGTCACACTCTGACTCCAGCAGTATGGAGAAGAAAAACTGGAGTAGCTTAGGGTGGACTCGTTAGGTTTAAGTATGAGACAATTATATATTTTTTTTTTAAACAACCATGACATTTGATAAATGTTGCATATGGTAAACCAATGTAGACTCAAGCAAAACTGACTTCAAATATATCCTTTATAATAAATTCCCCCCAATGTCTGACTTTTTCACTAGACATGGGTAATAGTTAGGGCTTATGCACACGGCTGTATCCGCAATACATGGGGCACCGGCCGTGTGCACCCCTCATCACGGATGCGGCTCCATTCACTTGAATGGGTCTGCAATCCGGGAGGTGCGGTGCGGAACGGAGGCTTGGATTGGAAGCACTACGAAGGGCTTCCGTGGGTTTTCTGTGCATGCCTCTGCACCGCAAAAAAGTAGCGCATACTCTACTTTTTTGTGGTGCGGATAGTTGGATGTAGATCGCGGGCCCCATTCAAGTAAATGGGTCCGCAATCCACATGCGTGCCTGGCCAGCGCACGTTCATATGCATGAAGCCTTATACTGAATGTATTAGCTAGCCAGGTTTCACACCACAAATTTATAAAATATAACTTTCACATCTCACTTTCTTCACCGGTCACAGTTTCAGATACTGTATTTGCTAACTCGGTACATACATAACTGTTGCTAGTGGTTGAGCATGTGACTCAATTGCTAAGGTATCTGCTTCACATAAAGTTGGTCTTGGTTTCAAGACCTGCACCAGAACATCTGAAAAAAATACTTTTAAATATGCTGGCTAGATTACAAATATAAATGATGTTTGACTTTGATATCTTCCTTCACTGGTCAAGGTCAAAGTCGCATTAAGTTTCAGATATTGTATTTGCAAACTAGATCAAATAGAGAAAATACTCCCATTGACAGCAGTTGAGCCAATTGCTAAGGCATCTGCCTCGCATACAGCAAGTCTTGGGTTCAGACAAACGGGAATAATTTTTTTTAAATATGCTAGCTAGATCACAAATTCAAATGATGTTTAATTTGACATCTGACTTTCCTCACTGGTCAGCGTCAGTTAGTATTAAATACACTAGATACTATTTTCTTGCTAACTCTTTGGCCGCTCTTTTGGTGTATCATTCGCTGGCCCCACTTCTCTTGCTGTTGGGGTTCCTCAGGGTTCAGACCTAGGCCCCCTACTCTTATCGCTCTACACAGCCCCAATTGGACAGACCATCGGCAGATTTGTTTTCCACTGCCATCTCTATGCTGACACCCAACTATACACTTCATCCCCCAACATCCCCCCTGCTGTATTACAGAACACCAGTGACTGTCTCTCCGCTATCTCTAACACCATGTCCTCTCTCTCTATCTGAAACTGAATCTTTTAAAAATTGAACTACTTCAGTCTACTAACCTACCAAAACCTGATATCTCCTCAGTGTGTGACACCATCAGCACACCCGCTGTCTTGGTGTTACGTTTGACACTGATCTTTTCTTCACCCCCTATATTCAGTCTCTCATCTGCCTATTTCGCCTGCACCTCAAAATATCTCTAGAATCCACCCCTTTCTCACTATGGAAACACAAACTCTCATTATTGCCCTGATCCATTCCCGCCTCAATTACTGTAACTCACTTAATTTGCCTCCCCGTAACCAGACTTTCCTCTCTCCAATCTATCCTTAATGCAGCAGTCAGCATCATCTATGTGTCTAACCGTAACACCGATGCCTCCACTCTGTGCCAGTCACTGCACTGGTTGCCCATACAGTACAGGATTCAATTTAAAGTCTTCATTCTCATCCACAAAGCTCTCCACAGTGCTCCCCCCCCCCCCTACATCTCTTCCCTCATCTCTGTCTACCACCCTACCCCTGTTCTACGCTCTGCAAATGATTTGCGACTGACATGCACCATAATCCAAACCTCTAACTCCTGGCTCCAAGTCTTCTCCCGAGCTGCACCAATTCTCTGGAATAGTGCAAGAAATTGGGTTAAATCGCAATATACAGAGTTTTTGGTGCTCCCTAAAAACACATCTTTTTAGGGTGTCCTTTTACATCCCCTGACCTAACTCCTCTCCATATGTAGCCCATTTATCATCAAACTGTCCACTGCACTCATGAACCCAGAAGCACTACAGATATCTGCTGGTGACTGGCTCATGCAGCTTTATATCTATTCCCATATTTTCCAAATATGTCTGGACCATTGTACAAAACAAGCACTGTAAACTTTTTGTGTCACCCCTTTCCCCCGATAGATTGTAAGCTCTTGCGAGCAGCAAGATGTGCCAAAAATTTGCCTCTGTCATAAAGTAAGCCAGCTAATTGAATGGTATATACCAGTGATGGCTAACCTTGGCACTCCAGCTGTGGTGAAACTACGACTTCCAGCATGCTCCATTTATTTCTATAGAGTTCTGAGAGCAGCCAAGCAAGTGGGGCATCTTGGGAGTTGTAGTTTTACCACAGCTGGAGTGCCAAGGTTAGCCATCACTGGTATATACTAAGGGGTTATTAGCCTTAGGCCCCATGCACACGGCCGTGTGCGGGCCGTGGAACCGCGGCCTGGATCCCTCCTGAGAGCAGGAGCGCACGGCGTCACTGGTTGCTATGACACCGTGCGCTCCCTGCTGCCGCTGCAATACAGTAATACACATCTAAAGGGAACCTGTCATCGGAATTTTGTGTATGGCGCTCAGGACATGGGTTGCTAGATGGCTGCTAGCACATCCGCAATACCCAGTCCCCATAGCTCTGTGTGCGAGATTACAGTACTCTAGCTTTCTGACGTCGGGGAGCAAGGAGGAGATTCTGAGGATGCGGGGCAGTGCTGGGCTCCTTCACGCTGGACTCATCTCACGTACAGGACACATCTCAGATTAATTTGCATATTTATCAAATTGTTTTTTTACACAATAAAAGCACACAGAGCTATGGGGACTGGGTATTGCAGATGTGCTAGCGGCCATCTAGCAGCCCATGTCCTCATCTCTAGACACAAAATCCCGGTGACAGGTTCCCTTTAACATCTTTAATGCTTTAACCCCTTTAAGCTCAGGCTAATTTGGGTCTTCAGGACATTTTGTTTTTAACCAAAGCCTCTCGAGAATCGTTACTTTGTTACTTTCAGTGCCAGCAGACAATGCTATATGCATTTTTTTCAATACTATTTGGAGGTACAAATCATTAATTGATTAACCACTTGCTGACTGCCCATAGACTTTAAACATCCAGGGGTTCAGCATTTATTTACAGTTGTGTTCAAAATAATAGCAGTCAGACATCACTAACATGATTAATCACTGTTTTTGGTAGAAATTATATTAATACATGGCAAATAATTTACTAGCAGGTGTAGTAGAGTAATAGAAACCCAGCAGTCATGACATGTATGCTGCTGATTCTCTGTAATTCAATCACTTATTGAAAGGGGCATGTTCAAAATAATAGCAGTGTGAAGTTCAATGAGTGAGGTCATTCCTTCTTTGAAAAATAGGTGGCAATTATTGCCCTTATTTAAAGGGGGTCTGCACTTTCATTTAACTGATGATCTATCCTCTGGATAAATCATCAGCTTCTGATTGGCGAGGGTCCGACACTAGGGACCCCCGCCCATCAGCTGTTTGAGAAGGCAGCGGCGCTCCAGCAGAGCCGCAGCCTTCTCACTGTTTACCGCCGGGCCGCCCGCCCACTGACGTCACGACTAGTATCAACTAGCGTGGGGGGGGGGGGGGCTAAGCTCCATTCAAGTGAACAGAGCTTAGCCCCGCCCACGCTAGTTGATGCTAGTCGTGAAGTCAGTGGGCGGGCGGTAAACGGTGAGAAGGCCGCGGCGCTGCTGGAGCACCGCTGCCTTCTCAAACAGCTGATCGGTGGGGGTCCTGCGTGTCGGACCCCCGCCGATCATAAGCTGATGATCTATCCAGAGAATAGATCATCAGTTAAATTAAAGTGCAGAACTCCTTTAAGGAAGGAAGGCAGCAAATGTTTTACATGCTGGTTACAGTGCATTTCTCTCTAAAATTCTGAAGAAAATGGATCGATCCAGACATTGTTCAGAAGAACAGTGTACTTTGATTAAAAAGTTGATTGGAGAGGGGAAAACAAATAAACAAGTGCAGAAAATTATAGGCATAATCGCAAATGCTTTAAAATGGCTTCAAAACCTGAAAGACGTGGAAGAAAGCGGAAAACTACCATTCGAATGGATAGAAGAATAGCCAAAATGGCAAGGACTCAGCCAACAATCAGCTCCAGGAAGATTAAAGAAGGTCTAAAGTTAACTGGGAGTATTGTTACAATTAGAAGATGCCTATGTGAAGCTCAGCTATCTGCAAGAAGCCCCCCCGCAAAGTCCCACTGTTGAAAAAGACGTGCTGAAGAGGTTACAATTTGCCAAAGAGCACATTGACTGGCCTAAAGAGACATTTTGTGGACTGATGAAAGTAAGATTGTTCTTTTTGGGTCTAGTGGCCTGAGACAGTTAGTCAGATGACCCCCAAACACTGAATTCAAGCCACAGTACACTGAAGACAGTGAAACATGGTGGTGCAAGCATCATGATCTGAGGATGTTTCTCATACTAAGTAGAGATGTCCCGAACTATTCGCCGGCGAACAGTTCCCGGCAAACATAGCTTGTTTGTGATCGCCGCGGTGGGTGAACATATGCGATGTTCGGTCCGCCCCCTATACATCATCAATGAATAAACTTTGACCCTGTACCTCACAGTCAGCAGACACATTCCAGCCAATCAGCAGCAGACCCTCCTAGACAGCATCCATTTTAGATTCATTCGGAAGCTGCATTCTTAGTGAGAGGAGGGACAGTGTAGCTGCTGCTGATTTAACCACCTCCGGACCGCCTAACGCAGATGTGCGGCCCGGAGGTGGCAGCCCTGCGCAGAGTCACGCATATATGCGTCATCTCGCAAGGGCCGGGATTTCCTGTGAACGCGCGCACACAGGTGCGCGCGCTCACAGGAACGGAAGGTAAGCGAGTGGATCTCCAGCCTGCCAGCGGCGATCGCTCGCTGGCAGGCTGGAGATCCGAATTTTTTAACCCCTAACAGGTATATTAGACGCTGTTTTTATAACAGCGTCTAATATACCTCCTACCTGGTCCTCTGGTGGTCCCTTTTGTTAGGATCGACCACCAGAGGACACAGGTAGGTCAGTAAAGTCGCACCAAACACTACACTACACTACACCCCCCCCCGTCACTTATTAACCCTTTATGAACCCCTGATCACCCCATATAAACTCCCTGATCACCCCCCTGTCATTGATCACCCCCCTGTCATGCTCCGTTCAGACGTCCGTATGATTTTTACGGATACATGGATCGGATCCGCAAAACACATGCGGACGTCTGAATGGAGCCTTACAGGGGGTGATCAATGACAGGCGGGTGATCACCCATATACACTCCCTGATCACCCCCCTGTCATTGATCACCCCCCTGTCATTGATCACCCCCCTGTAAGGCTCCATTCAGACGTCCGCATGATTTTTACGGATACATGGATCGGATCCGCAAAACACATGCGGACGTCTGAATGGAGCCTTACAGGGGGTGATCAATGACAGGCGGGTGATCACCCATATACACTCCCTGATCACCCCCCTGTCATTGATCACCCCCCTGTAAGGCTCCATTCAGACTTCCGCATGTGTTTTGTGGATCCGATCCATGGATCCGTAAAAATCATGCGGACGTCTGAATGGAGCCTTACAGGGGGGGTGATCAGTGACAGGGGGGTGATCACCCTGATCACCCCCTGTCATTGATAACCCCCCTGTAAGGCTCCATTCAGACGTCCGCATGTGTTTTGTGGATCCGATCCATGGATCCGTAAAAATCATGCGGACGTCTGAATGGAGCCTTACAGGGGGGGTGATCAGTGACAGGGGGGTGATCACCCTGATCACCCCCTGTCATTGATAACCCCCCTGTAAGGCTCCATTCAGACGTCCGCATGTGTTTTGTGGATCCGATCCATGGATCCGTAAAAATCATGCGGACGTCTGAATGGAGCCTTACAGGGGGGGTGATCAGTGACAGGGGGGTGATCACCCCCTGTCATTGATAACCCCCCCTGTAAGGCTCCATTTAGACGTCCGCATGTGTTTTGTGGATCCGATCCATGTATCCATGGATCCGTAAAAATCATGCGGACGTCTGAATGGAGCCTTACAGGGGGGTGATCAATGACGGGGGTGATCAGGGAGTCTATATGGGTGATCACCCCCCTGTCATTGATCACCCCCCTGGTAAGGCTCCATTCAGACATTTTTTTTGGCTCAAGTTAGCGGAAATTTTTTGTTTGTTTTTGTTTTTGTTTTTTCTTACTAAGTCTCATATTCCACTAACTTGTGTCAAAAAATAAAATCTCACATGAACTCACCATACCCCTCACGGAATCCAAATGCGTAAACATTTTTAGACATTTATATTCCAGACCTCTTCTCACGCTTTAGGGCCCCTAAAAAGCCAGGGCAGTATAAATACCCCACATGTGACCCCATTTCGGAAAGAAGACACCCCAAGGTATTCCGTGAGGGGCATATTGAGTCCATGAAAGATTGAAATTTTTGTCATAAGTTAGCGGAATGTGAGACTTTGTGAGAAAAAAACAAAAAAAAATCAATATCCGCTAACTTATGCAAAAAAAAAAAAATTTCTAGGAACTCGCCAGGCCCCTCATTGAATACCTTGGGGTGTCTTCTTTCCAAAGTGGGGTCACATGTGGGGTATTTATACTGCCCTGGCTTTTTAGGGGCCCGAAAGTGTGAGAAGAAGTCTGGGATCCAAATGTCTAAAAATGCCCTCCTAAAAGGAATTTGGGCCCCTTTGCGCATCTAGGCTGCAAAAAAGTGTCACACGTGGTATCGCCGTACTCAGGAGAAGTTGGGCAATGTGTTTTGGGGTGTCATTTTACATATACCCATGCTGGGTGAGATAAATATCTTGGTCAAATGCCAACTTTGTATAAAAAAAATGGGAAACGTTATCTTTTGCCAAGATATTTCTCTCACCCAGCATGGGTATATGTAAAATGGCACCCCAAAACACATTCCCCAACTTCTCCTGAGTACGGCGATACCAGATGTGTGACACTTTTTTGCAGCCAAGGTGGGCAAAGGGGCACATATTCCAAAGTGCACCTTTCGGATTTCACAGGCCATTTTTTACAGATTTTGATTGCAAGGTACTTCTTACACATTTGGGCCCCTAAATTGCCAGGGCAGTATAACTACGCCACAAGTGACCCCATTTTGGAAAGAAGACACCCCAAGGTATTCCGTGAGGGTCATGGCGAGTTCCTAGAATTTTTTATTTTTTGTCGCAAGTTAGTGGAATATGAGACTTTGTAAGAAAAAAATTAAAATAAAAAATCATCATCATTTTCCGCTAACTTGTGACAAAAAATAAAAAGTTCTATGAACTCACTATGCCCATCAGCGAATACCTTAGGGTGTCTACTTTCCGAAATGGGGTCATTTGTGGGGGTTTTCTACTGTCTGGGCATTGTAGAACCTCAGGAATCATGACAGGTGCTCAGAAAGTCAGAGCTGCTTCAAAATGCGGAAATTCACATTTTTGTACCATAGTTTGTAAACGCTATAACTTTTACCCAAACCATTTTTTTTTTGCCCAAACATTTTTTTTTATCAAAGACATGTAGAACTATAAATTTAGCGAAAAATTTATATATGGATGTCGTTTTTTTTGCAAAATTTTACAGCTGAAAGTGAAAAAGGTCAGTTTTTTTGCAAAAAAATCGTTACATTTCGATTAATAACAAAAAAAGTAAAAATGTCAGCAGCAATAAAATACCACCCAATGAAAGCTCTATTAGTGAGAAGAAAAGGAGGTAAAATTCATTTGGGTGGTAAGTTGCATGACCGAGCGATAAACAGTGAAAGTAGTGTAGTGCCGAAGTGTAAAAAGTGCTCTGGTCATGAAGGGGGTTTTAGCTAGCGGGGCTGAAGTGGTTAATAGGGAAATCGATAGCTAGGCTAGTGTATTCAGTGTCCACTACAGTCCTGAAAGACTCATTTGATCTCTGCTGTAAGGACAGCACCCCAAAAAGCCCTTTTTAGGGCTAGAACATCAGCCGTTTTTTTTTTTTTTCTTTCCCCTGTGTAATCAAATTGCAGTTGCCTGCCAGCGTGTGTGTCAGGCTCACAGCCCTGCAAGTGCATAGTGTCACCAGTGCAACTCATATCTGGTGTCGCATTAGATTACATTTAAAGAAAAACAACAATTTTGAATGTAAATAACTAGCAGTCAGTTGCATACACGTGTTTGTGTGTTTAAGGCCCAGCTGCAAGTCCATAGTGTCACTTAAGTGCCATTCATATCTGGTGTCACATTCGATTACATTTAAAGAACAACAATTTGGACTGAATAACTAGCAGTCAGTTACACAAGTGTTTGTGTGTCTAAGGCCCAGTGCATAGTGTCACTTTAGCTCCATTCATATCTGGTGTCACATTTGATTATATTTAAAGAACAACAACAATTTTGACTGAATAACTAGCAGTCAGTTACACACACGTGTTTGTGTGTCTAAGGCCCAGTGCCAGTGCATAGTGTCACTTCAGCGCCATTCATATCTGGTGTCACATTTGATTATATTTAAAGAAAAACAACAATTTGGATTAATTAACTAGCAGTCAGTTACACAAGTGTTTGTGTGTCTAAGGCCCAGGGCCAGTGCATAGTGTCACTTCAGCGCCATTTATATCTGGTGTCACATTTGATTATATTTAAAGAAAAACAACAATTTGGACTGAATAACTAGCAGTCAGTTACACACGTGTTTGTGTGTCTAATGCCCAGTGCATAGTGTCACTTCAGCGCCATTCATATCTGGTGTCACAGTAGCTTGCACGCATAGTACAACTTAACTAATCTAAAAAAAAAAAAGGCAAGCCACCCCACAGGGGCCGTCGTGGTGCTGTGATTCCCTTTGGCTGTAGAATAATGCCCAGTGTTCAGAGGCCACGTACCCTGAACTCGAAAAGTTCTGAGGACATAGTTGACTGGCTAACACAGGACACCCAATCTTCAACAGTTTCCGCTCGGAACCTTGACGCACCATCCTCCTCCAGCTCAGCTTCGGGCACCTCTCAAGTTACCACTCGCCCGCCTGCCGCCACCACCAACACTAGCACCACATCCGCTTCACTTGATCTGTCAGAGGAGTTATTTACACATCAAATGGAAGAAATGAATGATGCGCCACCATTATTGCAAGAGGATGTAGATAACAGGGATATGTCTCAGTCAGGCAGCATTACCCAGATGGATGTACGGTGTGATGATGATGTTGTACCCGCTTCTGCTTCCTTTGCTGAGTTGTCAGATACAAGTGAAGCGGTTGATGATGACAATGTGTCCGTGGATGTCATGTGGGTGCCCACTCGAAGAGAATTAGAACAAGGGGAAAGTTCAGATGGGGATACAGAGAGGAGGAGGAGACGAGTTGGAAGCAGGGGGGAGGTCGTCGCAAGGAGCTTGTGGCACAGTCAGACAGCATGTATCGGCAGCCGTGGTCAGCCAGACAGCACGCCAATCAACGCATGCTGTTGCCACCACCAGAATGCCGTCATTGCAAAGCTCAGCAGTGTGGCATTTTTTTGTGTGTCTGCCTCTGATAACAGCGATGCCATTTGCAACCTGTGCCAAAAGAAACTGAGTCGTGGGAAGTCCAACACCCAACTAGGTACAACTGCTTTGCGAAGGCACATAATCTCACGTCAAACGCCTATAGGATCAACACATGAGTAAAAGCAGCACACAAACTCAAAGCCACCATCCTCCTCCTGGTCCAGCATCTTCAGCCACGTCAACCACTGCTGTCCTCCTTGCCCCCTCTCAACCACCTGCCACTCCGCCTCTCGCCTTGAGGAGTTCCTGCTTATCTGCCCACAGTCAGGTGTCTGTCAAGGACATGTTTGAGCGTAAGAAGCCAATGTCACAAAGTCACCCCCTTGCCCAGCGTCTGACAGCTGGCTTGTCTGAACTCGCCAGCTTTTACCATACAAGCTGGTGCCGCCAGCTTTTACCATACAAGCTGGTGGAGTCTGAGGCCTTCAAAAAATTTGTAGCTATTGGGACACCGCAGTGGAAGGTACCCGGCCGAAATTTCTTTGCACAAAAGGCAATCCCCAACCTGTACTCGATTGTGCAAAAGGAAGTCATGGCATGTCTGGCACACAGTGTTGGAGCAAGGGTCCATCTGACCACTGATACCTGGTCTGCAAAGCACGGTCAGGGCAGGTATATCACCTACACTGCGCAATCTGTAAACCTGCTCACGGCTGCCAAGCATGGAATGCGTGGCTCTGCAGAGGAGTTGGTGACACCGCCACGACTTGCAGGCAGGCCTGCTGCCACCTCCTCTACTCCTCCTACTCCATCCTCTTCCATAACCTCCTCGGCTGAGTCCTCTTCTGCTGCTGCGTCTTGTTCCACATCAACGGTACCCCCCCCCAGCTCCCCAGGCGCTATTCCACATCCCGGATATGACAGTGTCACGCCGTCTTGGGGTTGACTTGCCTGAAAGCAGAGAGTCAGACCGGACCAGCACTCCCCTGAACGCACAGGTGGATCAGTGGCTGACTTCGCACCAACTGGAGATCGGCAAAGTGGTGTGTGACAACGGAAGCAATTTGTTGGCGGCATTGAATTTGGGCAAGTTGGCACATGTGTGTAATCTGATCGTACAGCGCTTTGTGCATGAGTACCCAGGCTTACAGGACGTCCTCAAGCAGGCCAGGAAGGTGTGTGGCAATTTCAGGGTGTTCCTACACGGCCATGGCGCACCTTTCAGACATTCAGCGCCGAAACAACATGCCAGTGAGGCGCTTGATTTGCTACAGCCCGACACGTTGGAATTTAACACTCCTAATGTTCGACCGCCTGCTCCAACAAGAAAAAGCCGTCAACGAGTATTTGTATGACCGGGGTGCTAGGACAGCCTCTGCGGAGCTGGGAATTTTTTTTGCCACGTTACTGGACGCTCATGCTCAATGCCTGTAGGCTCATTCGTCCTTTTGAAGAGGTGACAAACCTAGTCAGTTGCACTGAAGGCACCATCAGTGACATCATCCCATTTGTTTTCTTCCTGGAGTGTGCCCTGCGAAGAGTGCTGGATCAGGCTGTAGATGAGCGTGAAGAGGAAGAGTTGTGGTCACCTTCATCACCACCAGAAACAGCATTATAAGCATCGCTTGCTGCACCTGCGGCAACGCTGGAAGAGGAGTGTGAGGAAGAGGAGTCAGAGGAGGAATGTGGCTTTGAGGAGGAGGAGGAAGACCAACCACAACAGGCATCCCAGGGTGCTCGTTGTCACCTATCTGGTACCCATGGTGTTGTACGTGGCTGGGGGGGGGGGGAGAACAGACCTTCAGTGAGATTACTGAGGATGAGGAACGGGACATGAGTAGCTCGGCATCCAACCTTGTGCAAATGGGGTCTTTCATGCTGTCGTGCCTGTTGAGGGACCCTCGTATAAAAAGGCTGAAGGAGAACGACCTGTACTGGGTGTCCATACTACTAGACCCCCGGTATAAGCAGAAAGTGCCTAAAATGTTGCCGAATTACCGGAAGTCAGAAAGGATGCAGCAGTTCCAAAATAAATTTAAAAAGTATGCTTTACACAGCGTATAAGGGTGATGTCACAGCATAACGGGAATCTTACAGGGGAAGAGGTGAAAGTAATCCTCCCACGACCACGCCGGCAAGGACAGGATGCTTTACAGACGTGTTGTTGATGGAGGACATGCGTAGCTTTTAAAGTCCTACTGACAGTGGGCGATACATTCGACTAAAAAAGGCCTGATAACTGAGATGAGCTACCTTGGGCTAAAAACGTTCCACATGCTGCTGTATTTTATCTCTGAATGCCGGATGACTTGCGTGACTTATCCGCCACCAACTAGGGTTCAAGCCGCAATGTTTTAGGGCACTTTCTGCCTGTGAAACATCAATTTTTCTGCTACAGCGGCCAGAAAAATGCCTAGTTTTTCAGGCATGTGTACATGCCTAATTTTTCTGGCCACTGGTGCTGCACTGTGGCTTCAAAAACCAAACAAAAAAAAATAAAGGCACATACATGTGTCAATTCCCCTTCGTGATCGTTACCTTGTTGTGGTGAAGGTGCTTGCATATCACAATGAAGCGACCACCTCTATGAGTATGTTGGCAATGGCAATGTTGGCACACCCCAGATGATAAGGTCGTTGCTTCATTGTGAACAGACCAAAAGCGACCGGCTGGATAATTTTGCATAGAAAAAACATTAATTTTCTTTGTGATCATCTAAGGTGATCATTAAAGCCTACTAGGCCAACTATGGGCCCACACTGCAGAATCATTGTTTTCTGGGTCACTTAACTGTCACTGAACTACCTCAGCACGACCACAGCCTTTGAAAAAACCCCATCACCTGCAATCTCCCAAACGTGCGCACGAGCACAGTCATCACTACACCAAGATTGACGCATAGAGGAATAAAATTTATGTCACGAGTGTGTCAACTATTGACAACTCTTTGCGGTTGTCTAAAATCTAGAACATACACGTCCCCTGATAGGAGTGGTGTGTTAAGTAGTACTATTCCTATCTGGTGGCACAGTATATTGCACGCGCAGTGCCCCAAATTGGAAGTAGATGGACCAACCAAGCATCTTTTTCCATCTCCCAGTTCCTAAAATCTATTCCATACACGTCCCCTGATAGGGGAAGTAACAGGGATTAAACTGATAGGAATAGTACTACTTAACACACCTTATAATAATGCAGAGAGGAGTCTGAGGAAGAGGAGTCAGAGGAGGAAGGTGGCTTTGAGGAGGTGGAAGACCAAACACAGCAGGCGTCCCAGGGGTTTGTTGTCACCTTTCGGGGACCCTTGGTGTTGTACGTGGCTGGGTGGAGGAAGAGACCTTCAATTACATCAGTGAGGACAAAGAACGGGACATGGCTAGCTTGGTATCCAACACTGTGCAAATGGGGAGTTTGCGGTTGTGCAAATGGACTGTTTGCGGTGCGTTAAACAGGGAGTTTGGTCTGTCATAGTTTGGTCTGTTACTGTGAAGCGGGCGTAACCGTTACACTACCTGATCGATACAACATCATACCTGATGTTTTAAAGCACGTTATTCCAAACAATTTTGGAATGTTAGGTGATTTATGCCCTTTATGGATTAAAACCCGACTCTGCGTCAACTACGTAATTTTCCATGGGAGTTTTGCCCTGGATCCCCCTCCGGCATGCCACAGTCCAGGTGTTAGTCCCCTTGAAACAACCTTTCCATCACTATTGTGGCCAGAAAGAGTCCCTGTGGGTTTTAAAATTCGCCTGCCTATTGAAGTCAATGGCGGTTCGCCCATTCGCGGAAATTTGCGTTCGCGAACGGAAAATTTTATGTTTGCGACATTTCTAATACTAAGGTGCTGGGTCTATTTATCACATATTAGGGATCATGGATCAGTTTGAATACATCAGAATACTTAAAAAGAGGTTATGCTGCCTTATGCTGAAGAGGAAATGCCCTTTAAATGAGTGTTCCAACAAGACAAATGACCCCAAACACACCAGTAAACGTGAAACATCTTGGTTCCAGACCAACAAGATTGACTTTATGGAGTGGCCAGCCCAATCCCCGGATCTTAATCCAATAGAAAACTTGTGGGGTGACATCAAAAATGCAGTTTCTGAGGCAAAACCATGACATGGGTATTGGTTATCCCTGTTCGTCCCCTGTATACTTCTTTTCCCCTTTTTAACCCCTTACCCCACAATAGATTTCAAACCCGGCGTTCTACCCTCCATCCATCCGTTAATAAAACTCGGACACCAAGCTGGAATAAATTGGCCACAGCAGCCGTTTATTTGCATAAATGATATTAATAACCATAACCACTTAGTTATCAAAACATAACCATTACTTCCGGGGGAGGTCCTTGAAGCCCAAAAACTGAGTTGCCCAACTACAGTCAACCATTTTGCTTCCAGCCGTTTCCCGCCAGCTCGGAAGCACCACTGAATGGCCCCCTTTACTTCCGCCACAACTGCTCGCCCACCATGGGAGTCCAGCCCCAACCGTGGAACCCTCCCAATATCCTCACCTGAGAATATCACCAACTTCAAGGACCCCCAACTGCAACTAATGCACAGATTTGACCCCTTAATTCTGTGCATCGCTCCACATTCTCAGGGCAGTCTCTATTACCTCCTGCAATGCCAAACTCCACATATCCAGGCCGACTGCATTTAGATGCACTCAATCGGACCGCCAAAAACCTCCAACGCCCTTCTCCAGCTCTTTATGTCTAACTGCCACCGCCCCATTCCTGGCTATAAAACGACCTATCGCCCTATTAACTTTAACTCTGGCCCTATTGACAACATCCACTGACCTAGCGCCCCTCCAAACCATCCTCGGGACTATGTCCGACCAGACCGTCACTAACTTGGGGAACAACGCCCACAACCTCAACATGTCGAATTGTATGTCTCTCACAGCTCTCGAAAATGCTGCACCGCCAAATCATTCCCACCTGCGTGCACCACTAAAGCATCCGGTGCCCTATCCTGCTTAACAAAACGGTGCACCTCCGGTAGCATTCCACTCCACATCAAACCCCTATGACCCAGCCACCTTACCACAGCAGCCGACCAATCGAAACCCAGCTGCTGACCGTCCGGCTGAACCGCTGCCTGGACGGCCCCCCAAAAGACGTAAGAATGTCCTAATATCCACACCAGAGCAGGTACCGCGCCTGTAACGAGAAATTGATGCAAAAAACAATACTGCTAACAACATCTGCAAGAAAAACCCTCATCTTTCCTAACTACAGACGATTCAACCGAATATATGATTTAAAAACTAGCCTGTTCCCAACGCCCAATGCACTTTATGACCTCATCACCCAACCCTCACTTAGCCGCCTCTGTCGCTGCGCCGATTCTGAACGAATGGCTCGAATACCCTGCCTGACCCAACCCCAACCTATCTAAACACTGTGTAAAAACTGCTGAAAACTGAAAACGGGATAAAAAGGATCCATCGGCATGCACTAACAACGATCACACCCCAACTTTCAATTCCGCCCCTTACTCCCGCATACAATGGACTGGACATATTGCACAATCCGGAATAGCAAACAAAACCACCCTACGTCCCTTCCCCTCCACATCCGTCTTTAAACGGCGTATAACGAATTCTGCCCTATCATGAAATAAATCCATGTCATCCCTCAACAACCCTCCCTGCCGTCTAACTGTCGTACAAACCAGCTCCCCTAAGCGTAACGCTCCAAATAACGCCAAGGAAAAAGCTAATCTAAAGAGACGCACCTCCCACGCCGAACTGCATACACCCACTTACTACTCCCCTAACTGTAACAATAATGCTGTAACAGTCACGTACACACACACACAGGGGGGAGGGAAGTGACCACTGCGCTCCACTCTTACCCCTGGCCCTGCCTACTTGCCTCGCGAGTCCAAATAACAGGTGACAACTGGACGGCAATCCCTAGCTTGAACTAAGTGCAGGGATGACAGACAGACAAACAACAGAACGTGAACGGACCGTGTCAATACCAGGAAAGCTACAAAGTACAAATGGAGCAAGCAGAGAATAGTCAGGAGAAGCCGGGGTCATAAATACCAGGGGAGTCGTGAAGTACCAAAGGAGTAAGCAGAGGATCGTCAGGAGGAGGCCGGGGTCAGAATACCAGGAGAGCAGCAAAGTACACAAGGAGCAGGCAGAGGATCGTCAGGAAACAGCAGGAGGTAAGTATGCCAGGAAATACAACATCACAGGTGGAACCTAAAATAACAGGCAACCTGTGGCCAGCAGGCTGCCTGTATTTATAGTTGGGAGTGAGGGTCATGTGACGTGGCCAGCGTCACATGACCGACAGACTAACCAGTCGAGCACCGAGTGATCAGCTCGGCGCTCAAGGCAGACTTAGGAGCAGGGAACCTCCCAGCTAGCAAAGCCGCCCTGGGAACGAGGTCAAGCACAGATCCTCTCTCCGCAGGTCTGCGGCTAATGGGAGACCGAGTGCACCTTCGGAACCCCGTTACAGTACCCCCCCCTTTTACGAGGGGCCACCGGACCCAAGACTTCAGGCGATGGCCTTTCAGGGTGTTCTAAATGAAATTTTCGAACAAGTCTAGGAGCATGAACCTCCCTGGCAGGTACCCAAGATCTCTCTTCAGGTCCATACCCCTTCCAGTGAATCAGGTACTGCAAGGAATTGCGCACCTTCCTGACATCCACTATTTTAGACACCACATACTCGACAGCATCATTAACAAGAACCGGTGGAGGCGAGGCTTTCGATGGTACTACCGGTTCAACATATTTTTTAAGTAAAGATTTATGGAACACATTATGAATGTGGAATGACTCGGGCAGCTCCAACCTAAATTATACCGGGTTAATCACCTCCATGATCTTATATGGTCCAATAAAACGAGGAGTAAACTTTTTAGTATCTACCTTAAGAGAGAGATTCTTGGAGGACAACCATACCTTATCCCCAATCTGAAAATTCACCCCCCTTGAACGTCTCCTATCGGCCTTGAGTTTCTGAGAACTTTGAGCCTTTTCTAAGTTCGACTGAAGCCGGGCCCAAACTGTGCACAGTTCAGAGGAGAGCCTATCCGCCTCAGGGTTAGAGGAGGAGGCTGATGACCCAGAATGAAAAACGGGGATGGAAACCATGGTTACAAAAGAAAAGGTGAAACCCCAGCAGAAGAATTGACACGGTTATTCAAAGCAAATTCAGCCAATGGAAGAAATTTCACCCATAATTGCTGGTCATCAGCCACATACAACCTCAAGAATTGTTCCACAGACTGATTAAGGCGTTCAGTCTCCCCATTACTCTCAGGGTGGTAGGCAGAAGAAAAAGACAATGAAATTTGACATTTTGTACAGAAGGCCCTCCAGGATTTGGACACAAACTGCACACCCCTGTCAGAAACAATATTTTCTGGGATACCATGCAATCGAACAATTTCTTTAAAAAAAAATTGACGCCAGGATTTTGGCATTCGGAAGTTTAGCCAGGGGAATGAAATGGACCATCTTGCTAAACCTATCGACCACTACCCAAACTACAGTCTTACCCTCCGCCGGCGCTAGGTCAGTTATAAAGTCCATCGAGATATGGGACCAGGGTCTACTGGGAATGGGTAGGGGTCGTAGGTTACCAGCAGGGCGAGTCCTAGGTGTCTTGGACCTGGCACAAACCTCACAGGCTGACACGTAGGACTTGACATCCCTAGTTAGAGTGGGCCACCAATAAGATCTAGAAACCAGATCCTTAGTGCCCTCAACACCCGGATGTCCACAAAAGGCAGAATCGTGACACTCACCCAACAGCTGGAGACGAAATTGTACGGGAACAAACAACTTATCTGTTGGGGTGGATCCCTGTGCCAGATGTTGTTCAGACCTAATGCGAGCTGAGATATCCTGGGTTAGAGCTGCTATGAAGATTTTTGCTGGTAGGATGGATTCAGGTGGTACCTCAGTAGGTTGAAAAGCATGGAAGCTCCGAGATAATGCGTCCGCCTTCACATTTTTACTTCCCGGCCTGAACGTAATGGAAAAATCAAAACGAGTAAAAAACAGAGCCCATCTGGCTTGACGGGGATTCAACCTCTTAGCAGACTCGAGAAACATAAGGTTTTTATGGTCAGTGACAACAGTTACACAATGCCTTGCCCCCTCCAGAAAATGCCTCCACTCCTCAAATGCCCATTTAATGGCCAGCAGCTCCCTATTCCCTATGTCGTAGTTTCTCTCCGTGGGAGAGAATTTCCTGGAGAAGAAGGCACATGGTCTCAGGTTAGTGAGGCTAGCAGGACCTTGTGAAAGGACTGCTCCTGCGCCGTCCTCGGACGCATCCACCTCCACAATAAAAGGTCTCTCCTGATCAGGCTGGATCAGAATGGGAGCGCTACTGAATGCCTTTTTTTAATTTTTCAAATGAAGAAATGGCCTCAGTAGACCAATTCTCCAAATCCGCCCCTTTCTTAGTAAGGTCGGTCAACGGTTTAGCAATTACGGAAAAATTCATAATAAATTTACGATAATAATTGGCGAAACCTAAGAATCGTTGTAACGCCTTTAAGGATGAAGGTCTTACCCATTCCTTAATTGCTAGCACCTTACCAGGATCCATCTTGAAGGCGTGAGGAGTCAGAACATGCCCTAGAAACAGAATCTCCTGTACACCAAAGACACATTTCTCTTGCTTAGCGGATAGCTGATTCTCCCTCAACACCTCTAATACTTGTTTAACATGAGACACATGGGATTCGAAGTCAGGAGAGAATATCAAAATGTCGTCAAGATAGACAATAACAAATTTACCTAAGAACTCCCTAAGAATGTCGTTCATGAAGTTTTGGAACACAGCTGGGGCATTGCTGAGTCCAAAAGGCATCACCTGATATTCAAAGTGTCCTACCGGAGTATTGAACGCCGTCTTCCATTCGTCTCCTCCTTGATTCGGATTAGATTGTATGCCCCTTTCAGGTCAATTTTGGGAAAACCAGGTTGCCCCCAGAACCTGGTTAAATAAATCCGGAATCAATGGGAGGGAGTATCTATTCTGGACAGTGATTTTATTTAATCTCCGGTAATCGATACATGGCCTAAGACCAACATCTTTTTTCTTAACAAAGAAAAACCCCACCCCCATAGGAGAGACAGAAGGTCTAATATGCCCTTTACTAAGGCTCTCCTTAATATAATCTTTCATGGCCTTGCGTTCGGGCTTAGAAAGATTATAAATTCGCCCCTTAGGAAACTTGGCCCCCTCTACTAGCGCTATAGTACAATCATAAGGTCTATGGGGGGATAGAACCTTCGGGGTTCGTGATGAGAATACATCAGAATACTCCCTAACACCAGTGGGTAAAGTATCTGACTTTACTGAGACCCCAGCCTGTACCACGGACAAGCATGAGTCACACTTAGGCCCCCATCTCACCAACTCCCCATTGGACCAATCTATAGTGGGGTTATGTAGTCGGAGCCAAGGCAACCCTAATACCACCTCAGCCGGTAGGTTCTCCAGGACAAAAAGGGAACATCTCTCTGAGTGACACACACCCAGACAGGTTAGAGAAATCTCTGAGGTACATGAGCTCACCTTACCACCAATAAGAGGAGTAGCATCAATTGCCATGACATGGATAGGAGTTGGTAAAGCAAACATTGGAATACCCAATCTTACAGCATACTCAGAGTCAAAAAAAGCTGGCCGCTGAGCCAGAATCGATAAAGGCCTTACCCGGCCATTTATCTACTCCCAGAGAAATCGTAATGGGTACCAAAAGCTTATATTTAGAAAAATCAGGGTGTACCTGGTCTTTAGGTTGCCTTGCCTTAGGAGACTTGACAGAGAGGACCTTCTTAGGTCACTGGTTGATCCAATGGTCAGGATCTCCACAGTAAAAGCATTCTCCACGTCTGCGGCGAAGATTCCCTCGGGTCATGCCAACCTGCATGGGTTCCTCGGTGGAGACCTCAGCATTGTCTCTGGGATAGGCCTCTGGCTGGACCACCATCTGGGAAGAAAACTGTTGTTCCTGTCGTCTCTCTCCAACCCGTCGGTCAAGTCGGACAAGGGTCATCATCTCCTCTAAGGTCTCTGGAGGTTGATAACTGATTAGCAGATCCTTTAAATTATCAGACAGGCCTGACCTGAACTGACTCTTCAGGGCTGGTTCGTTCCACCCTGAGGGGATACACCACCTTCTGAATTGGGTGCAATAATCCTCTGCATGTAGATTGCCCTGAACCAGTGCCTTTAGAGCCGTCTCGGCTACTAGAGCCCTGCCTGGTTCATCATAGAGGGTACCCAGGGCCTGAAAGAACCCCTCCACAGAAGATAAACAACTGGCGCCAGCAGGTAAAGAGAACGCCCAGTCCTGGGGATTACCCTGTAGTCGGGAAATGATAATGCCCATGCGTTGACTCTCGGGGCCAGGCTTAAAGGAGAGAAATTTACTCCGGTCTCCAGAAATAGGTTCTGGGAGCTTAATCTGGGGCTCAAAATGCAGAGTGGAGGCCTGAGGAGTGGAAGAACCTTGCCCTAACTCAAAAGAACTGAGTTTTTCCCCCTAACTCCTGCACCATCTGCGTCAGATTAGAGACATGGTCAGTCAGGGTCACCAGAGGATTCATAATACAGTGGTTATTGGGCCTGTTAATCTGTAACAGTCGCGTACACACACACACAGGGGGGAGGGAAGTGACCACTGCGCTCCACCCTTACCCCTGGCCCTGCCTACTTGCCTCGCGAGTCCTAATGACAGGGGACAACTGGGCGGCAATCCCTAGCTTGAACTAAGTGCAGGGATGACAGACAGACAAACAACAGAACGTGAACGGACCGAGTCAATACCAGGAAAGCTACAAAGTACAAATGGATCAAGCAGAGAATAGTCAGGAGAAGCTGGGGTCATAAATACCAGGAGAGTCGTGACGTACCAAAGGAGTAAGCAGAGGATCGTCAGGAGGAGGCCAGGGTCAGAATACCAGGAGAGCAGCAAAGTACACAAGGAGCAGGCAGAGGATCGTCAAGAAACAGCAGGAGGTAAGTATGCCAGGAAATACAACATCACAGGTGGAACCTAAAATAACAGGCAACCTGTGGCCAGCAGGCTGCCTGTATTTATAGTGGGGAGTGAGGGTCATGTGACGTGGCCAGCATCACATGACCGACCAACCAGTCGAGCACCGAGTGATCAGCTCGGCGCTCAAGGCAGACTTAGGAGCAGGGAACCTCCCAGCTAGCAAAGCCGCCCTGGGAACGAGGTCAAGCACAGATCCTCGCTCCCGAAGCTAAGCAGCAGGTCTGCGGCTAATGGGAGACCGAGTGCACCTTCGGAACCCCGTTACAAATGCAAAAGACACCGGTCTCCTACTGTCCTCCCCTGCCCTTAACCTACACCAACCCTTCAGTGCCCGAATGACCAGTAACGACTTAGTAAAGTCCGTCATTTTCCTCAACTTAAACCCAAACGCCAGCCCCACTATATATCTATTTATTTTGCTTACCGACCAGCCCTCATCCCTACAATGACCTTTAAACATTAACAAAGAAAAGTATAAATCCTCATTCCCCACCTCCAGCCTACTACACCAATCCTCCCAACACTGCCAAGCTGTCAAATAAGTAGCCCACGTACTGGGCGCCAATGAAGCCTGAATAAGGAGTGCTACAGTCCCTCCAGGAGATCCCACAGACAAGTCGGGCAAGGCAGCCCGAATTCCTCCGCCTCCGGACCAGCTGCCGAAATCTCTCCCACTGTGAACGAGAGAGAGCATCAGCAACGCAATTATCAACCCCCGGCACATGCACCGCCATCACCCAGGTATTGAGCGACAAGCACTCCAAAACCAGCCGCTGTATCAGCCATACCACTAATGGCAACGAGGCCGACAATCCGTTTATTGCCTGAACCCCCCCCCCCCCAAATTATCACAGTAAAAGCGAATCTTCCTATCCCGAAAAACTTCCCCCCCATAACATAATCGCCACTACTATAGGAAAGAGTTCCAGCAATGCCAAATTCTTCACCCAGCCCTTTTCAACTCAACTAACTGGCCAACTGCCAGCACACCATTGGCCCCTGAAGAAAAAAAATAAAAATGCAACTCCCCGCCGTGTCAGTAAACAGCTGGAATTCAAATGAGTCCACCACCTCCCCCATGAATAACAAGTGACCGTTGTACTTCCCCAAAAAGGAGCTCCAAACTTGCATGTCCGCTCGCAGTTCTTTACCCAAACGAATGTAGTGGTGTGGTGCAACTACGCCCGCCGTCGCACCTTCCGATCTTCTGCAAAAAACCCTCCCCATGGGCATTATCCGGCACGCAAAATTACGTTTTCCTAACAGTAATTGAAGATCACGCAATTGTATCTTTTTTAACCGCTGTGCCCTTGTTACTTCCCTCTTCAAGTCCTCCAACTTGTCGCTAGGCAATGTACATTCCATCCTGATCGTGTCAATCACTGTCCACAAGAAACTCAATTTTGTGGCTGGCCCCATCGTCTTCTCCGTCGCCAAAGGAACCCCAAAAGCCTCAAACAACGTACCCAGGGTATGCAACAACAATGCGCAAACCCGCGACTCAGGAGGGCCAATACACAGAAAATCGTCCAATTAAAAAACTGTGGAATGTAGTCCAATCATCCTGGGCTGGAATACCTGTTCACAGGTGCCAGAAGTTGGTTGACTCCATGCAACACAGATGTACAGCAGTTCTCAGAAACAGTGGTTATACAACTAAATATTAGTTAAGTGATTCAAAGGAAAGCAAAATCTTCAAACATTATTCAGTTTATATAGTGATTGTTTAAGTTTGTAAAGAAGAATACAAACACTGCATTTTTTTTTGAACAGTCTAATATTCACTTTTCTTCAATTTGTTTAGCGGAACAACACAAATTTTATATATTTTTCTTCATGTTTTGATTTGGAATAGAATGTGTAGTGTTCCCAATGCTTTTGTGTGTATGAAAATAAAAGCTATTAGAAGGATTTTGAGCTTTATTCACTTTTTTATACACACTGCTATTATTTTGAACACAACTGTATATCTGCATGTGTTTCTGAACATCCATGTAGAGATGGCAACTGCAAGCTAATTGTCAGTGACAACAGGACACATTGCCCACACTGCAGGTTGTAGCCCCATATAACCATAACCCATAATCCCCTATATCAAAACATCCAGAATTTTAAAAAAGTATTTTAGTTGCACTTAGTGCTAAAAAAATGTGAAAAACAATTTTTCCCTATTTTTTTTCTTTACTTTTAAACGGGTATAAAAATTGACATACAAATGAAGCCCCATGTATCACAGAAAAAATATGCAAAAATTATTTACATAACCAAAAGAAAAAAAAAAAGTTATGGCTTTTTTAGATAATAAAAAAACGGAAAATGCATCTGGTTAGAAAGGGGGACAAATGGTCCGACCTTGAATTTTGCTTAGAAAGGAATGGGGGAAAAAAAAAAAAGAAGGTAATCCACCATTGTTTTTTTTGCCTTTTTTACGGCATTGTGCCGTAAAGTATTTGGCTCTTATTAGCTCCATATTGCATGTAAAATAAAGTTTTTTGTTTTTTTTTTGTGTTTTACTTCATGCACTGTGCCCATGCATTGTAATACTATCTATATAACACTGAGGTGCCATGGTCGGTACTGACTGTAGCAGTTTAGGGGGTTAATTTCTGATCCCAGCCATAAGGGTATTGTCCCACATAGTGGCTGCCACATGTCCAAACTGCAGCCAAAAACCTAAAGTCCATGCAGTCTTCAAACAAATTGTTTACTACTTGCTATCTGTTAATGGCTGGGCGATTCTAGGCAAATTCTTAATTTATTTGTATACTGTACAGACATGACTTTTGGCCATGGCAGCTACATGGGACACCACTGTTCAGAATGTCTGCTGTATAGAACAGCTTGCAACACATACACCTGTGTCCACATCATCATTGTGACATAAGAGTACAGAGTTTTGCAGTACAACTACAAATGTTGTAATTTCCAGGAAAAAAGCAATGGCCGGACTGAGGGGGGGCGGAGCCCCCTTTAGGGGAGGCCTCCATGACGGGGGTTTGGGTTTAGTGAGCTAGAGGTGAAGGGGGGGTGGGATTAGGGTAGTGGGAGGGCTGCAATTAGGGATGGAGGATAGGATAGGTTAGTTTGCGCTGGGGGGGTGGAGTTGGGGGGTGGAGTTAGGGGGTTAAATAGGGTGAGAGGAGGTAGGCAGGGCACCTTTTTTTTGGTAGAGAGGAGAAGCTGGAAGCAGTGCTTACCGCGGGAATGGAGCAGCTGGAAGCCATGCTGGTGGAGTTTCGGGCGGCGGCGGAGGTGAGAGGCCCCGCTTGGGCACAGGAGCAGGTCCGGACGATGCTGAGGGGGTCGGTGGAGGCGCCTGTTCTGCCTCCCCATCCGGCGTTACGGCCGGGGTGTTCCAGGCCGCCGGCGCGCCTGTCGCCATCGGCTTCCCCCCCTCGGGCTCAGCGCCGCATTAGGAGCCCCTCGCGGGACCCTCCACGTCGGGCGCCGATGGCTCCAGCTTCCTCTAGGCCCCGACGTGGGAGGAATCCTCACGGTAGGCGGAGCCTTGCGTGTGGCCGGTCGCAGCCTTCTTCACCATCGCTGGAGGACGGCGTGGGAGCAGGACCGGGCACTGCGGGCGCCTCCGTAACTCCGGGCACGGAGGCGGCCCCTCAGCGCGGGAGGTCCTCGGTTCAGTGCGGGGCTGCTGCAGGGAGGTCTGACGGTGGCAGCAGGCCTCAGGATGTCGGCGATGACGGAGGCTCCGCCCCCAGGAGCGCGGCGATCCTGCACGTTAACCCCGGCGTCCCTGGTCCGTGTGGGGACAGATGGCAGTCAATCCTAGGAGCTGCTCTGAGGGGTCCTGCTGCGGTGGGCATGCCTGCCCTGCCGGGAGGCAGGGTGAAGAGGAGCGGTGCAGCGTCTTGGCTTATCCTGGAGAAGACGTCCCTGGTCCTAGCGGGGTCAGGGGACAGCGGGATGGAGACGGCTCGTCGCGGAGGAGTGATCGCCTCGAGTCCGGACTTGCGGCTGATGGGAACACAGCGCCCAGGCAGCCAGGTGAGAATTTGTGGGGACTGCTTGCGCAGGTAGTGCAGGGTGTGGGGCCCGGGGTGGGGGGTGGCTCCCAGTTAGATTTGAATAGGGGTCTGGGTCAGTTGTTGGGGGCTTTGGCGGGTTTGGTGGCGAGTTGGGGTTTGGGTGGGGGGACTCCGTTACAGGCCTGGGGTGTGCACGGTGTGGCTGCGGGTGCGGGGTCGTCGGGGGAGCAGCAGCAGCGGGGGTTGCCGGGCGTGGGGGTGTCGGTGCAGACGCAGGCGGGGACGGATGGGGAGGAGGAGGCTGTTCGGGTGGATGATAAGGCGAAAGGGGAGGTTTATGTTTGTTTTGAGGGACCGTTGGGGGCGCATTTGAAGTCTGAGGTGCGGGAGAGGATTTGGAAAGGGGAGTACGTGGAGATTTTCTCCCTGCTCCCGTTGGAGCGCTTTAATTTGGATAGGGTGCGGAAGGAGGACGGTAAAAGGGAAGAAGAGGAGAAGCGCCGTTATATGCTGATCCCGCGTACGTTCGCAAACTGGCTCCAGGCGTTCGCGATATTGGCAAGTGTGATTGGGGAGAAGGCACCGGAGGCGTGTTCAGGGTTATTTTGTTATTTGGATGCAATCGGTGAGGCGTATCGGGTGTACGGGGGGTTGCATGGTTGCGCTATGACGAGCAATTCCGGCAGCGGAAAGCGGTGCGCCCTGAGATGAGGTGGGATCACAAGGACATCGCCTTGTGGTTGAAGGTTACGGCCCCGGTCGCGTGTGGTGCAGCCCTTTCGGGGGGGACGGAGGTAGTGGGGGGACGGGCGGTACGGCGGTTGCCTCTGCGAGGGGACTGTGTTTTGCCTTCAACGAGGGAAACTGTAGGTTCGGCGCTAAATGTAAGTTTAAGCACGAATGTTCAGGTTGCGGAGGGGCTCATGGGGCGGCGCGGTGTTTTAAAGGGGGCAGGCAGGGTGGAGCCGGTGGTAGAGGAGGAGACAGTGCTGGTAAAGGGGGTGACGCCGGTGCGGCTGGCAGAGATGCAACCGTACTTAGATAGGTACCCCAATAGAGATGCCGCGAGTTTGTTGGGTTTGGGTTTTGCGGAAGGTTTTAGGATTCCGTTTGTGCCTGGTGAGGCAGTGTTGCTTAAGAAGAATTTGCGGTCGGCTAGGGAGCATCGTGAGGTGGTGGGGGAAAAGTTGGGGAAAGAGGTGTTGCTCGGGCGGATGGCGGGTCCATTTTCGGCACCGCCTGTTAACAATTTGAGGGTGTCGCCGTTGGGGGTCGTTCCTAAGAAGGAGGCGAATAAGTTTCGCCTTATACATCATCTGTCGTTTCCGAGGGGCTCCTCAGGTCAACGATGGGATTGACCCGGCAGTTTGTTCCGTTGTATATACGTCGTTTGATGCGGCAGTGGGTTGGGTGAGGCGTTTCGGGGCAGGGGGGTTGATGGCGAAAACGGACATTGAGGCGGCGTTTCGGTTGTTACCGGTTCATCCGGAGTGTCAGCACTTGTTGGGGTGTTTTTGGGATGGGGGGTTCTTTGTGGATCGTTGTTTACCCATGGGGTGTTCGCTGTCGTGCGCTTACTTCGAAACGTTCAGCTCGTTTCTGGAGTGGGCGGTTGTGGACTCGTCAGGTTGTGATTCGCTGATTCATTACCTGGACGATTTTTGGTGTATTGGCCCCCCGGGTTCGCGGGTGTGCGCTTTGTTGTTGGAAACGTTGGGCTCTGTTTTTGAGAAGTTTGGGGTTCCGTTGGCGGAGGGTAAGACGGTAGGGCCGGTGTCGGAATTGAGTTTCCTGGGCATAGTGATTGATTCGGTGAGGATGGAGTGTCGGTTGCCGGGGGATAAGCTGGAGGATCTGAGACGGTTGGTGGCGAGGGCGATTCGGGTGAAGAAGTTGCAGTTGAGGGAGATTCAATCACTGTTAGGGAAGCTTAATTTCGCTTGTCAGATAATGCCCATGGGTCGAGTGTTCTGTAGGCGGTTGGCGCAGGCGACTGCGGGGGTGGTGGTTCCGCATCATTTCATCCGGTTAGGGAGGGAGCAGCGGGCGGACTTACGGGTTTGGAATTCCTTTCTGGACCAGTACAACGGTCGCTCGCTGTTTATGGGGGGAGTGGTTGAGGCCTTTGATTTTGAATTATTCACTGATGCGGCGGGGGGATCGGGTTTTGGGGCTTTTTGTGGCTGGTCAGTGGTGTGCTGGGGTTTGGCCGGCGGCTTGGGTTGAACGGGGTTGGGTGCGGAATTTGGCTCTGTTGGAATTGTTTCCCATTGTGTTGGCGGTTTTGTTGTGGGGGGAGCGTTTCCGGGATCGGAAGGTGCGTTTCCACTGTGATAATATGGGGGTGGTTCAGGCGATTAATGGATTGTCGGTCTCGTCACCGTTGGTGGTGCGGCTGCTGCAGCGGTTGGTGTTGGAGTGCTTGTCGCTTAATGCCTGGGTTGTGGCGGTGCATGTGTCTGGGGTGGACAATTGTATCGCTGACGCCCTTTCTCGTTCGCAGTGGACTCGTTTTCGGCAGTTGGTTCCGGAGGCGGACGCGGTTGGTCTGGAGTGCCCGGCTTGCCTGTGGGAGCTGTTGGAGGAACGTTAATGGGGCTGGTTCGGGCGTCCTTGGCTCCGGGTACGTGGGACCTGTATATGAGGGCTTGGAAGGCCTGGGAGGATTGGTGTTCGGTGTTGGGGGAGGGAACGGCGGAGCCTGAGCTGGCGTTGTTAATGTTTTTGGGTCATGGCAGGGAGCAGGGTTGGTCGGTTAGCAAGGTTAATGGTTACATGGCAGGGTTGGCTTTCGGTTTTAAAGCTCGGAGGATGGTGGATGTTACGAAAGCTTTTCTGGTGGTGCAGGCGCTGAAGGGGTGGTGGAGAATGGGGGCTGGGGTGGATGGGAGGAGGCCGGTTTCGTTTGGGTTGTTGCTTCAGTTGGGGGGTCAGTTGAGGGGTGTCTGTAGGTCGGAGGGTGAAGCACGGTTGTTTCGGTTGGCTTTCTCGCTGGCGTTCTTTGGGGCGATGCGTGTGGGGCAGTTGGTCTGTCCTTCGGTGAGCCGGGCGGGGGGTCTGTTAAGGGGGGATGTGGAGTTGTTTGAGGACAGGGTGGAATTTGTCATCCGGCGGTCAAAAACGGATAAGTTGGGGAAGGGGCGGAGAGTGGTGCTGTTCCGGATTGATGGTTGCGATATGTGTCCGGTTCAATGCTTACGGGAGTATGGGATGGGGGTTGGGGGGTTGGGGTCCCCCTTGTTGGTTCATGCGGATGGCTCCTTTTTGTCTCGATTTCAGTTCTCTGCGGTTTTTTCGAGATGTTTGAGCCGGGCTGGGTTGGATGGGGAGGGATTTTCTAGCCACTCTTTTAGGATTGGGGCGGCGACGGAAGCTGCTAGATGGGGCCTGGGGGAGGATGTTATTAAGCGGATTGGACGTTGGGAGTCGGCTAGATTTAAGTCCTATGTTCGTTTGGATCGATTGTAGTCGGGTGTGGGGTTTGGCGTGTCAGTATAAGGTTGTGGTGTTGTTCTTTTGTTTTCTTTCGTTGCAGGTGCGGCGCCCGCTTTGGTGTGGATTCTGGGGCATTCTTATGTCTTCTGGGGGGCTGTCCGGGCAGCGGTTCGGCCGGACGGTCAGCAGCTTGGCTTTGATAGAGAGTCTGCAGTGGTAAGGTGGATTGGGAGGCGGGGTATGGTGTGGAAGGGGGTGTTGCCTGAGGTTCACGGGTTTGTACGGATGGATAGGGCGCCGGATGTGTTGGTGGTCCATGCGGGGGGCAATGATTTGGCGGCCAAGCCTATCCGGGAGCTGATCAAGGAGGTGAAATGGGATTTCCTGCGGTTATGGTCGTTGTTTCCGGGTGTGGTGACTGTATGGTCGGACATTGTTCCTCGGCAGGTGTGGAGGGAGGCGAGGTCTGTGGAGGCTGTGAATAAGGCGAGGGTGAAAGTGAATAGGGCGATAGGGCGTTTCATGGCTAGGAATGGGGCGGTGGTAGTTAGGCACAGGGAGTTGGAGGCTGGGGTGGGGGCCTTTTGGAGGTCGGATGGAGTTCATTTGAATGCTGTGGGCCTGGATATGTGGAGTTTGGCGCTACAGGAGGGCATTGAAGTGGCCATGAGGTTGTGGAGGAACGCCCGGAGTTGAGGTGGTCAAGTCCGGGCATTGGTGGCGGTGGGGGGGGGGTCCTTGGAGTTGGTCATGGTGGAAGCTGAGGACAATTGGGGGGGCCCCACGGTTGGGGCTGGACTCCCAGGTGGACCGAGAGGTTGTGGTGAATCGAGGGGGGGTCATTCGGTGGTGCCTTTGAGCTGGGCGTTACGGCTGGAGGCAAGAATGGCTCACCCTGGTTCGGCAGCTCGATGTTTGGGGCTTCAAGGACCTCCCCCCATTGGGGGGTTTACAGTATTATGTATGTTATGTTGTATTTGTTATTTAATAAACGGCTGCTGTGGCCATTACATTTCCAGCTGGTGGTCCGTGTTTTATTGGTCATGGGAGGCAATGGTGGGGAAGTGTAATGGTGGGGGAAGGGGTGGTTAGAGGTGGGCTATTAAGGTGGATGGTGATGGCGAACGGGAATAACCAATACCCTCGTCATGTGTAAGACTCTTTATTTCAAACAATATGTCTGTCTACCTTTCAGACTATAGCCAGGGGCGTAGCTACAGGTGGTGCAGAGGTAGTAGTCTCTACCGGGCCAAGGAGCCTGAGGGGGCCCAAAGACCCTTGTGCATCATAAGAAGACACCAGTATTATAGAAAGTGCATGCTGGGAGGGCTCTGTTATAAAGTTTGCACTAGGGCCTAGAATGTTCAAGTTAGTCCTCTGGCAGGAGGGAAGGGGTTAGGTCAACAATTTGGCATTGTGGCTAGAGGGTGACATTTAAATTTTTGCCTTAGGCTGCAGGAAGGCTATGTGCTCCCCTGCCCCACTTTTGCACCAGGGCCCATTAGTCTTTAGCTATGCCCCGTGACTGTGTCTAACTGTTTCTGATCTTGAGGCTTTTGTTCTGCAGCTCACAGTGGTCACAGTGGTCTGCTAAGACTTCAGAATATGGACAGGTGGCAGGGATGCAGCCTATAACTGTGTGCATCATTAGCTTGATGATGCATGCACACACAGTTTACAGGAAGTGAGTCTCAACTCCTTCCACTGTGAGTCTTGCCTCTTGATCTGTGAACTACGCTACTACAGGATGCAAGTGGCGAAATGTCATATTATCTCACCACAGTGCAATTTGCCATACTCTCCCCCAAAATCTAATTCTGTTGCCATTTGAAAAATGGAGTTTGCTGAGTTCGGCGCAGGTTTGGGTCCGCTAGGGAATTCACTGGCTCCCCAGTGGGCTAGTCCGAGTCCGGGCGTGTTTTGACACTGTAATAGACTTTGCAACACATTTATGAAATGTTTGCAACATTTTTATTGTGATTTGCACAATACCTGTCACTCTGTATTTACTAATAGGTCTACAGATGTTTTGTGGACGGGTTACATTTTTAAGCAGCTCTATCATGTAGAATGTCACAAAAGTCACAATTCCAGACCCCTTCTGGTGTCCAGGGATTCCTATATTGTCAGGATAGGTCATCAATATCTGATCAGTGGGGTCCAACACCTGGCACCCCCACCGATCAGCTGTTTGACAAGGCTATGGCCACAGTGCTTTACAATGGCTAGCGGCTGTGCTGGGTGTAGCAGCTCAGGCCCATTTACTTGAATGGGACTAAGCTGCATACAGGGAGTGCAGAATTATTAGGCAAGTTGTATTTTTGAGGATTAATTTTATTATTGAACAACAACCATGTTCTCAATGAACCCAAAAAACTCATTAATATCAAAGCTGAATATTTTTGGAAGTAGTTTTTAGTTTGTTTTTAGTTTTAGCTATTTTAGGGGGATATCTGTGTGTGCAGGTGACTATTACTGTGCATAATTATTAGGCAACTTAACAAAAAACAAATATATACCCATTTCAATTATTTATTTTTACCAGTGAAACCAATATAACATCTCAACATTCACAAATATACATTTCTGACATTCAAAAACAAAACAAAAACAAATCAGTGACCAATATAGCCACCTTTCTTTGCAAGGACACTCAAAAGCCTGCCATCCATGGATTCTGTCAGTGTTTTGATCTGTTCACCATCAACATTGCGTGCAGCAGCAACCACAGCCTCCCAGACACTGTTCAGAGAGGTGTACTGTTTTCCCTCCTTGTAAATCTCACATTTGATGATGGACCACAGGTTCTCAATGGGGTTCAGATCAGGTGAACAAGGAGGCCATGTCATTAGATTTTCTTCTTTTATACCCTTTCTTGCCAGCCACGCTGTGGAGTACTTGGACGCGTGTGATGGAGCATTGTCCTGCATGAAAATCATGTTTTTCTTGAAGGATGCAGACTTCTTCCTGTACCACTGCTTGAAGAAGGTGTCTTCCAGAAACTGGCAGTAGGACTGGGAGTTGAGCTTGTCTCCATCCTCAACCCGAAAAGGCCCCACAAGCTCATCTTTGATGATACCAGCCCAAACCAGTACTCCACCTCCACCTTGCTGGCGTCTGAGTCGGACTGGAGCTCTCTGCCCTTTACCAATCCAGCCACGGGCCCATCAAGACTCACTCTCATTTCATCAATCCATAAAACCTTAGAGAAATCAGTCTTGAGATATTTCTTGGCCCAGTCTTGACGTTTCAGCTTGTGTGTCTTGTTCAGTGGTGGTCGTCTTTCAGCCTTTCTTACCTTGGCCATGTCTCTGAGTATTGCACACCTTGTGCTTTTGGGCACTCCAGTGATGTTGCAGCTCTGAAATATGGCCAAACTGGTGGCAAGTGGCATCTTGGCAGCTGCATGCTTGACTTTTCTCAGTTCATGGGCAGTTATTTTGCGCCTTGGTTTTTCCACACGCTTCTTGCGACCCTGTTGACTATTTTGAATGAAACGCTTGATTGTTCGATGATCACGCTTCAGAAGCTTTGCAATTTTAAGAGTGCTGCATCCCTCTGCAAGATATCTCACTATTTTTGACTTTTCTGAGCCTGTCAAGTCCTTCTTTTGACCCATTTTGCCAAAGGAAAGGAAGTTGCCTAATAATTATGCACACCTGATATAGGGTGTTGATGTCATTAGACCACACCCCTTCTCATTACAGAGATGCACATCACCTAATATGCTTAATTGGTAGTAGGCTTTCGAGCCTATACAGCTTGGAGTAAGACAACATGCATAAAGAGGATGATGTGGTCAAAATACTCATTTGCCTAATAATTCTGCACTCCCTGTATAGGCCATGTGACCGATGAACATGATGTCTCTAGTCTAGGAATAGTGGTGAGAGGTGCATCCTTTTCATACAGCTGATCGTGGGGTTGCTCAGACTCCACTGATTATATATTGATGACACCACCAGGGGACTGGAATCATGGTCTTTATACAACATTTCAAACTATCACACATGGTAAATCTAGTTAAAATTGTGAGTGAAGTCCAGACCCCCTTACAGGGGTGAATACCTGGTAACTACCATGACATTGCCCTTAGTCAAATGTGTTCAGTGGCACACTTGGTCCCCATCCACTGCGTTACAGGTTGCTCAAGCCATGGACCCTCATGTACAAGAGGCTGACTAGTCAGCAAAGTCCACAGGATCAATTGCTCCAGTGTATGAATACCATATTTGCACATCTGGACACCATGGCTGCTTCTGCCCCATCTCCACTTCCACTACTTCCAACCATGCCGGATTATACCTGTCATTATCGTCTTGCCATGAGGGAGACCGCAGGGCATGGGATGAGTGTCTTAAATCAGTGTACAATAAACAATGAACTCCAAGCCCACCAGTTTTTGAATGATTGTGCCAAGTTGGCCTTCTCTGTGTTCTCTTCTATCTGGTGATGCATTGGCTTGGGCCATAACTCTATGGTAATGTGGAGATTCCCTGACTACCTATCATGTGTAGGGAGCCTGGTTGGATTTCTTCAGCTGCATCTGCAATTTTGTATGCAATTTTATTGTTGTAAATCCTTCAGACACAAGCTCACATAGAAGTTGAAAACATATAAAATAAAGCACAACAGAGTGTTACCAGCATGATCACAAATAAGACATCCATCTTGCTAACATAGCACTGGCCACAAATAGAGTTAAAACCTCTTTACACTGCCTGAACATTGGGCAGACTATAGCTAACAAGCATTTGTACAATCCCTCATTAGCAATAATCTGTCTGTGTAAAGGTACCGCCTATTACCCGATGAACTAGCCTCAAGATTGATGTTTTGACAAAAAGGAGGTTGAAACTCTGCCACCTCATAGGCCACATGACTGCTTCACTGACTGACACCACTTCTCCTTGTGGTTGTGTTTACCCATTGTCCCTTTCTGAGACGAATTCCATTTATGACTACATAAAAAACAAACTGCAATGAGGATTTATCTGCAAGTCTACCTCATCTGCTGGAGCTGGCTTCTTTGTTAAGAAAAAAACATTGGCTCTCTATGACTCCGCATGTGGTGTGAACAAATTTTTGCCTTTTTAAAATTGTTTTTCACTTCTTAAGATATGTGATTATAGACCACTGCTTAAGATGGATCCTAAAAAAAACTGTCTACAGTCCTAATCTGGCCTCGTCCTAAGGCCCTGAAAGCCTTCCAGCAATATTTGGGTTTTGCCAACTATTATTGATAGTTTATTCCACATTTTTCCATCCTCACTGCATCCACCTCTGCTGTTACCAAAAAATGGGTTTCTATTCATCCTCTTCATCAAATATTCTTGAGGACAGAAGTACATATAAAGCAGAAATTGAGGTAATTCCAATTTCAATCTTGGGATAACAACAGGATATTCACCAAAATATTGTTAGAGGTGGTTAGAGATAGTCCTCCTGATCTGTTATTGATTACAACGTCAAAATATATGCTGAAAACTCATATCTCTCAGATTTGTCATCTGTTGACTTGGATAGGGTGGATTAGAAAGTAGGAAAAATGCTACATTATTCCAGCTCAGAGAGTGACTTTCTTGGGAATTATGATTGGCTCTGTTTGTCAGATGTGCAGAAAAAGTTCAGAAAGTACAAAACAGGGTAAGAGACTTAAAAAAGAGGAACTCTTTTTCAGTCTGACAAGCAATGGCTTTTTTGGGGGACTTTCACAACATGCATATCAACCGTTCCGCAACTGGCCGCAATTTCACTTGCAAACACTTCAAACATATATTTTACAACAATGGAACAGGAAGGTAGACTGTAGAAAACATAATGTTCTATTTAGCTAAATCATCCTTATAATGGGGCAACCTGTAATTTGGAGTGTTTTTCCAGAACAAAAATTCCTAAATTCTAACAAGACATGTAAATCTTTAGGGATGGGGAGCACAAGACTCCCATGTGTTCTGTGGGGGACATTGAGAGACTTTAACCCAAATCTATCTGGCCACAATGTTCACAATTAGTGTTGAGCAAATCCACGCATCCAAAGCGGAATTCAATCTGAACTTTAGAAAAAAATTGGATTCACTGCAAAGCTGAATCTTCTTGAACTTCGTGGTAATGAATCTGATTTTTTCTAAAATGGCTGCTACACATGTTACAAAGTGAAAGTAGGAAGCCCAGGGATGCGCTATTACCCAAACTGGCGCCCAGCAAGCCAATGAGCAGACAGTCACAGCCCTATCAAAAGCCTTATCCCTTGCAGTCTCCACCATTTCACTGTGAGCTGAGCTAAGGGAAAAACGTTTATATGCTAGGGACAGTGTTTCAAAAAGCTTTTAATTGTAGAATATTGGATAGGGAGAGTGTAGAGAGATCTTAGGGAGAGTTTTCAGACACTGTAGAGAGAGTATAGACAGACTGGTGGGACAGTGCAGGTTGAGGGTAATCGCTGCATGCATTTTGTTGAACTGCTGCCACAAACCCCATTAATCTGTTAGTTTATATATATATATATATATATATATATATATATATAATTACTTTGCCTCAGTATTAAAGGTTGGTCTAATATATCACCATCTGTATCCTGTTGAACTGCTGGCAGATTTGCAGTTAATCTGATAGTTTATATATAGAATTACCATGCCTCAGTATTAAAGGGCAGTCTAATATATTGCTCTCTGCATCTTGTTTAACTGCTGGCACATTCACAGTTAATTTGTTAGTTTATATATAGAATTACTGTGCCTCAGTATTAACGGGCAGTCTAATTTATCGCCACGTTTATCTTGTTCAACTGCTGCAACATAGTGAGGGCTCCTGCACACCACCGTATGTATTTTGCAGTCCACAAAACACAGATCCGCACAAAAATATGGATGATGTCCGTGAGACATCCGTATTGCATCCGTGGACAAGAATAGGACATGTTCTATCTATTTACAGAATGGCCATGCGGACATACGGAAACTAAATGCACACAGAGTCATTTCTGTTTTTTAGCGGACCCATTGAAGTAAATGGTTCCACATACGGGCCACAAAAAAACCCAAAATGGACACGGAAAGAAAATACATTTGTGTGCATGAGCCCTTAATTTATGACATTACTGATAGTTATTGTACACTACGGCCAACAGACAGTTGCCTAGGCCCTCCAAAGGAATGGCCAGTGGCAAAAATCTCGCTGTTAGCAGCACAATTCCGCCAAGGTTTTTTGCGTGACAAAATTTTTATTTTATTGGAACTTTTTTTGTGGTATGTATGACTTTTTGATAACTGTTATTAATTTTTTTTTACAAAATTTACCAAAAAATTGCGAATTATGTGTTTTTATTTTTTTCCATTACAGCGATCAGTGCACATTAAATTTGTATTAATATTTTACTAGCTCAGACATCTTCAAATGAGGCAATACCTGATATTTTTTTTGTTTATATATTTTTATATGTGTAATTGGGAAAGTGGGTGATTTAAACTTAATATTTTTTTTTTTTACTTTTACAGTGATAACTTTTAACCCCCTTAGGGAGCTAAAACTTGGTATCTTTTGATCCCTTGTCCTATTCACCCTAATATAGCTGTATTAGAGTGAATATGATTTTGACACGGTCCTCAGGATAGGTCATCAATATTAGATCGGCGGGGGTCCGACACCCTTGCTGATCAGCTGTATGAAGGGAAGGCATGCGCAGTGTGCACTTGCCATTTCCTGTCTCCCTTTATGCTGCTGCTATGTCTATGGCAAAGCAGCAGCAGTAGGAAGACAGAAGGGAGACGGCACATTGCACGCCCCGTCTCCTCATACAGCTGATGGGCGGAGGTGCCGGGTGTGGGACCCCTGCCGATCTGATATTGATGACCTATCCTGAGGATAGGTCATCAATATTAGAACCCCTTTAATAAAGACATTTTATATTCCAAGAGTGCTGGACTTTTAACCCAATATTGTACATTATTTAGACCTATTTGCATCCTACATGCAAGTTTTTTTCTTTAAATTTGTAGGACAAGAGCGTGGGGATCGATGTGCTACCACAGTCTTGGAACTATCATCTAGTTTACGGATCTCTACGGGAGCCGAGGAGATCCAACCTCAGGCTGGGTCTCCTAGGCAACCTGGCGACTCAGTGTCATACCCTTACAGGCAATGCATTACAATACAGATGCATTTTAATGCATTGCAGAGGGGATCAGACCCCCAAAAGTGAACATCAGAAATAAAGTTAAAAATAAATAAATGTTTTTAACCCCTTAAGGACACGGCCCTATTTCACCTTAAGGACCAGGCCATTTTTTGCAAATCTGACCAGTGTCACTTTAAGTGCTGATAACTTTAAAACACTTTGACTTATCCAGGCCATTCTGAGATTGTTTTTTCGTCACATATTGTACTTCATGACACTGGTAAAATAAAGTCAGAAAAATTAATTTTTTTGCATAATAAAATACCTAATTTACCAAAAATTGGGAAAAATTAGCAAATTTCAAAGTTTCAGTTTCTCTACTTCTGTAATACATAGTAATACCCCCAAAAATTGTGATGACTTAACATTCCCCATATGTCTACTTCATGTTTGAATTATTTTGGGAATGATATTTTATTTTTTGGGGATGTTACAAGGCTTAGAAGTTTAGAAGCAAATCTTGAAGTTTTTCAGAAATTTACAAAAACCCAATTTTTAGGGACCACTACAGCTCTGAAGTCACTTTGTGAGGCTTACATAATAGAAACCGCCCAAAAATGACCCCATTCTATAAACTACACCCCTCAAGGTATTCAAAACTGATTTTACAAACTTCGTTAACCCTTTAGGTGTTGCACAAGAGTTATTGGCAAATGGGGATGAAATTTGAGAATTTCATTTTCTTGCCAAATTTTCCATTTTAACCCATTTTTTCCACTAACAAAGCAAGGCTTAACAGCCAAACAAGACTGTATCTTTATTGCCCTGACTCTGATGTTTACAGAAACACCCAATAGGTGGCCGTAAACTACTGTACGGCCACACAGCGGGGCGTAGAGTGAAAGGTGCGCCGTATGGTTTTTGGAAGCCAGATTTTGCTGGACAGTTTTTATGACACCATGTCCCATTTGAAGCCCCCTGATGCACCCCTAGAGTAGAAACTCCATAAAAGTGACCCCATCTAAGAAACTACACCCCTCAAGGTATTCAAAACTGATTTTACAAACTTCGTTAACCCTTTAGGTGTTGCACAAGAGTTATTGACAAATGGGGATGAAATTTGAGAATTTCATTTTTTTGCCTAATTTTCAATTTTAACCCATTTTTTTCCACTAACAAAGCAAGGGTTAACAGCCAAACAAGACTGTATCTTTATTGCCCTGACTCTGCTGTTTACAGAAACACCCCATATGTGGCCGTAAACTACTGTACGGCCACACAGCGGGGCGTAGAGTGAAAGGTGCGCCGTATGGTTTTTGGAAGCCAATTTTTGCTGGACAGTTTTTTTGACACCATGTCCCATTTGAAGCCCCCTGATGCACCCCTAGAGTAGAAACTCCATAAAAGTGACCCCATCTAAGAAACTACACCCCTCAAGGTATTCAAAACTGATTTTACAAACTTTGTTAACCCTTTAGGTGTTGCACAAGATTTAATGGAAAATAGAGATACAATTTCAAAATTTCACTTTTTTGGCAGTTTTCCAGTTGAATATTTTTTTCCAGTTACAAAGCAAGGGTTAACAGCCAAATAAAACTCATTATTTATGGCCCTGATTCTGTAGTTTACAGAAACACCCCATATGTGGTCATAAACTGCTGTACGGGCACACGGCAGGGCGCAGAAGGAAAGGAATGCCATACGGTTTTTGGAAGGCAGATTTTGCTGGACTGTTTTTTTGACACCATGTCCCATTTGAAGCCCCCTTGATGCACCCCTAGAGTAGAAACTCCAAAAAAGTGACCCCATTTTAGAAAATACGGAATAGGGTGGCAGTATTGTTGGTACTAGTTTAGGGTACATATGATTTTTGGTTGCTTTATATTACACTTTTCGTGCGGCAAGGTAACAAGAAATAGCTTTTTTGGCACTTTTTTTTTTGTTATTTACAACATTCATCTGACAGGTTAGATCATGTGGTAATTTTATAGAGCAGGTTGTCACGGACGCGGCGATACCTAATATGTATCCAATTTTTTTATTTATGTAAGTTTTATACAATAACTTCATTTTTAAAACCAAAACATTGTTTAGTTTCTCCATAGTCTAAGAGCCATAGTTTTTTCAAATTTTGGGAGATTATCTTAGGTAGGGTCTCATTTTTTGGGGGATGAGATGACGGTTTGATTGGCACTATTTTGGGGTGCATATGACTTTTTGATCGCTTGCTATTACACTTTTTGTGATGTAAGATGGCAAAAAATGGCTTTTTTTACACCGCTTTTATTTTTTATTTTTTACGGTGGTCACCTGAGGGGTTAGGTCATGTGATATTTTTATAGAGCCTGTCGATACGGACGCGGCGATACCTAATATGTATACTTTATTTTTATTTATGTAAGTTTTACACAATGATTTTATTTTTGAAACAAAAAAAATCATGTTTTAGTGTTTCCATAGTCTAAGAGCCATAGTTTTTTCAGTTTTTGGGCGATTATCTTAGGTAGGGTCTCATTTTTTGCGGGATGAGTTGACGGTTTGATTGGTACTATTTTGGCGTACATTCGACTTTTTTGATCACTTTTATTACCTTTTTTGGGAAGTAAGGTGGGCAAAATTTCAATTTTCTCATAGTTTTTATTTTTTTTATGGCATTCACGGTGCGGGGAAAGTAACATGACCGTTTTATAGATCAGGTCGTTACGGACGCGGCGATACCTGATATGTGTAGTGTATTTATTTTTTATTTTTTTATTCAGTGATAAATGTTTTTTTTTTTATCTTAACTTTTTTCACTTTTTAAAAAAAAAAAATTGACCCAGACCCACTTGATTCTTGGAGATCTGCATAATACAGTACAGAACCCTATATAGGTTTCTGTACTGTATTTTACTTACACTGAACAGATCTATGCTTTCAGCATAGATCTGTTCAGCACCATGGACAGCAGGACGCCTGAGCAGGCGTCCTGTTGCCATGGGAACCTTCCCCGTCTGCCACAACTACGCAGACGGGGAAGGGTAAGCACAGAGCTGAGGGGGGTTGTTCAGCTGTCCGCCTGTCCGTGCGGAGGCGAGCGGAGCGGAGGCTGAACGCCGCCAGACTGATGCAGTCTGAGCGGATCCGCCTCCATTCAGACTGCATCAGGGCTGGACGGCTGCGTTCGGGTCCGCTCGTGAGCTCCTTCAAACGGAGCTCACGAACAGAAACCCGAACGCTAGTGTGAAAGTAGCCTTAAACGGCTGACATCTGCACAGATGTCTACCAGGGTGCCAGCAATGTGCTGGCACCCTGGTATACCCACTAGACGCCAACGATTATTCAAGGGGAGGTGGGCGGGGGATCGCGATCCCGCCTGCCGCACCACCCGCCTCCCGCAATGCCCCCACCGCCTGCGACACCCCCCCTGCACCACCCGCCACCATCAAATCGTGCAGGGGTGCAGGGGGGGGCGGTGAAAATCTAATTTAGGCACTCTGAAGTTTCTGATCCCCGCGGATCAGAAGCTGCAGAAAGCGCAGCAAACCACAGGTCTGAATTGACCTGCGGTTTGCTGCGATCGCCGACACGGGGGGGTCAAATGACCCCCCCCCCCCGCGTTGTTACGGGATGCCGGCTGAATGATTTCAGCCGGCGTCCCGTTCCGATTAACCCCCGTGGCGCCGGAATCCCGATTTTAAGTCAGGACGTACCGGTACGTCCTGTGTCCTTAAGGACTCGGGAAATAGGGCGTACCGGAACGTCCTATGTCCTTAAGGGGTTAATAAAATTAATAAAGTAAAAAAAAAAAAAGCCCTTTTCCCCTTATTTTATAATATAAAACAGAAAAAAAACACACATATTAGGTATCGCCGCATCCATAAGAACCTGCTCTATAAAAATATCACATGACCTAACCCATTAGCTGAACAGCTTAAAAAAAAAAAAACGGTGTAAAAAAAGCAATTTTTGGTCACCTTACATCACAAAAAGTGTAATAGCAAGCGATCAAAAAGTTATACGCACCCCAAAATAGTGCCAATCAAACCGTCATCTCATTCCGCAAAAAATTAGACCCTACCTAAGATAATCGCCCAAAAACTGAAAAAACTATGGCTCTCAGAATATGGAGACACTAAAACATGATAGAAACATTGATTCCCTTTATGTATTTAATTTTTTTTATCATATACAGTTAGGTCCATAAATACTAGGACATCAACATAATTCTAACATTTTTGGCTCTATACACCACCACAACGAACAAGATGTGCTTTAACTGCAGACTGTCAGCTTTAATTTAAGGGTATTTACATCCAAATCGGGTAGATGGTGTAGGAATTACAACAGTTTGCATATGTGCCTCCCACTTGTTAAGGGACCAAAAGTAATGGGACAGAATGATAATCATAAATAAAACTTGGTTGCAAATCCTTTGCAGTCAATTACAGCCTGAGGTCTGGAAAGCATAGACATCACTAGACGCTGGGTTTCATCCCTGGTGATGATCTGCCAGGCCTCTACTGCAACTGTCTTCAGTTCCTGCTTGTTCTTGGGGCATTTTCCCTTCAGTTTTGTCTTCAGCAAGTGAAATGCATGCTCAATCGGATTCAGGTACGGTGATGACTTGGCCATTGCATAACATTCCACTTCTTTCCCTTAAAAAAACTCTTTGGTTGCTTTTGCAGTATGCTTTGGGTCATTGGCCATCTGCACTGTGAAGTGCCGTCCAATGAGTTCTGAAGCATTTGGCTGAATATGAGCAGATAATATTGCTCGAAATACTTCAGAATTCATCCTGCTGCTTTTGTCAGCAGTCACATCATCAATAAATACAAGATAACCAGTTCCATTGGCAGCCATACATGCCCACGCCATGACACTACCACCACCATGCTTTACTGATGATGTGGTATGCTTAGGATCATGAGCAGTTTCATTCCTTCTCCATACTCTTCTCTTCCCATCACTATGGTACAAGTTGATCTTGGTCTCATCTGTCCATAGGATGTTGTTCCAGAACTGTGAAGGCTTTTTTAGATGTAATTTGGCAAACAATAATCTGCACTTCCTGTTTTTGAGGCTCACCAATGGTTTACATCTTGTGGTAAACCCTCTGTATTCACTCTGGTGAAGTCTCCTCTTGATTGTTGACTTTGACACACATACACCTACATCCTGGAGATTGTTCTTGATCTGGCAAACTGTTGTGAAGGGTGTTTTCTTCACCAGGGAAAGAATTCTTTGGTCATCCACCACAGTTGTTTTCCGTGGTCTTCCGGGTCTTTTGGTGTTGCTGAGCTCACCGGTGCGTTCCTTCTTTTTAAGAATGTTCCATACAGTTGTTTTGGCCACGCCTAATGGTTTTGCTATCTCTCTGATGGGTTTGTTTTGTTTTTTCAGCCTAATGATGGCTTGCTTCACTGATAGTGACAGCTCTTTGGATCTCATTTTGATAGTTGACAGCAACAGATTCCAAATACAAATAGCACACTTGAAATTAACTCTGGACCTTTTATCTGCTCATTGTAATTGGGATAACGAGGGAATAACACACACCTGGCCATGGAACAGCTGAGAAGCCAATTGTCCCATTACTTTTGGTCTCTTAATAAGTGGGAGGTACATATGTTGTAATTCCTTCACCGTTCACCTGATTTGGATGTAAATACCCTCAAATTAAAGCTGACAGTCTGCAGTTAAAGCACATCTTGTTTGTTTCATTTCAAATACATTGTGGTGGTGTATAGAGCCAAAATTTTTAGAATTGTGTCGATGTCCAAATATTTATGGACCCGGCTGTATCCTCTGTCTCGTCTTTCTTCCAAGCTATACATCAGGCATGGCCAACCTGTGGCTCTCCAGCTGTTGTAAAACTACAACTCCCACCATGCCTTGCTGTAGGCTGATACCTGTAGACTGTCCGGGCATGATGGGAGTTGTAGTTTTGCAACAGCTGGGGAGCCTCAGGTTGGCCACCCCTGCTATACATGTTAAGGTCCTGTAATCTTTCCTGGTAAGTTTTATCCTGCAATCCATGCAGGGGCGTAGCTATAGTGGGTGCAGAGGTAGCAGTTGCTACCGGGCCCAAAGACCCTTGTGCCACATAAGACACTGGCATTATAGAAAGTGCATGCTGGTCAATTTACACCTCTGGCTGGAGGGAAGGGGTTAGGTCAAGAATTTGGCATGAAAAGGTGCCCTTTCAATGTTTGCCTCAGGCAGCAGAAAGGCTACGTGCTCCCCTGCCCCTTTCCAACAAGCACTAAGGGAAGGGGGACCCAAGCTGAACTCTTGCACTAGGGCCCATGAGCTTTTAGCTACGCCCCTGAATCCACATACTAGTTTAGTAGCTCTTCTCTGAACTCTCTCCAAAGTATCAATATCCTTCTGGAGATATGGTCTCCAGTACTGCGCACAATACTCCAAATGAGGTCTCACTAGTGCTCTGTAGAGCGGCATGAGCACCTCCCTCTTTCTACTGGTAATGCCTCTCCCTATACACCCAAGCATTCTGCTCTCACATTCCTGCTGCTCTATGATATTGTCTGCCTACCTTTAAGTTTTCTGAAATAATGACCCCTAAATCTCTATTCTCAGATACGGAGGTTAGGACTTTATCACTGATTTTATATTCTGCTCTTGGGTTTTTACGCTCCAGGTGCATTGTCTTGCACTTATCAACATTAAATTTTAGTTGCCAGATTTTTGACCATTCCTAAATCCTTTTTCATTTGTTGTATCCCTCCAGGAACATCAACCCTGTTACAAATCTTTGTGTCATTAGCAAAAAGACACACCTGTCACGGTGCAGAGTGGGGGAAACCCCCCACCGTGCGGTGTCAAAGGGTAAAAGGGGATCATCTTGGCCAAAAAGGAGTAATAAGGGAGCAGGTTATCTCTTACAGCGTCCCTAATCCTCTCCCTGACTCCTCACCGTATGAGCGGACCCCGATGGTAGGACGACTCATACTCAGGGTTCCTAGAGACCCTAAGTCGCCCTGGTAATCCCTCACCAAGGAGCAGGGAAGAGACAACCTGTTCATCCCAGTAATGGAGGAACAGTAGTCTCTATCTGAGGCCGGGCTGCAAGAAGAGGGGAACACATACAGCATAAGGAGATGGCAGGTAAGCGAAACCAATAACGCACTTACCTGCCACAGACACAGTGACTGGAACCTGTGCACTAGTGCTGCTGTCCACACCAACATTAAAGGACACAGCACACACCACAAAACCACACAGGAACCCAGAACATCCATAGCTGCAATAAACATGAGACAGGGGAATGTCTAGTAAACATGTTGGACACCAAACACCACCAGACATGTAACACCAAACTAGACATACAAACACCCTTAACATAACCCACTCCATACAAAAAGGACAAGAAGGGAAGGAGACACCAGGATAACATTGATGACCATAAGGGTGGCCCATACTAGACAGATGGAACACCCTGGACTGGAGCAGAGCTCCAGCACCAACAACAGCTGAAGTCCAACTCACCACAGCCAGTGAGCCACAGAAGATATACCAAGTGACCACACCCAGTCAGGGAGTTAACCCTTACAGCACAAGACAGAGGGAGGCTACAACTAAAAGGGAAAGTGCATACACAACCATACTAAACATGTAACCACCGGCAACAGCATGCGTGGCAACCATGTCACGGCAATCACCCAATAGGCCGAGACACTGCCACCGCATGCTCTCACAGCAACACGTTGCCGCGGGCAACCACAAGTGTGGCAACAGTGTCACAGCGTACACCATAGGCCGTGACAACACCTTACCATCGAGGCCTTCTGCAATTTCGCTGATAAAGATATTAAACAATATGGGTCCCAGAACAGATCCCTGAGATACCCCACTGGTAACAAGACCTTGGTCTGAATATACTCCATTGACTACAACCCTCTGTTGTCTGTCCCTCAGCCACTGCCTAATCCATTCAACAATATGGGAGTCCAAGCACAAAGACTGCAATTTATTGATAAGCCTTCTATGTGGGACAATATCAAAAGCCTTACTAAACTCTAGATAAGCGATGTCTACTGCACCTCCGCCATCTATTAGTCACCCAATCAAAAAAAAAACTATAAGATTAATTTGACATGATTTGTTTCAAAAAAGAAATCATTGTGTAAAACTTATATATATAAAAAAAGTAGACCTATTAGGTATTGCCGTGTCCATAATAACCTGCTCTATAAAAATATCACATGACCTAACCCCTCAGGTGAATACTGTAAAAAAATTAAATAAAAAAACTGTAAAAAAAGCAATTTTTTTTCAAAACTGTAATAGCAAGCGATCAAAAAGTCATACGCACCCACAAATAGTGGCAATCAAACTGTCATCTCATCCCAGAAAAAATGAGTCCCTACACAAGACAGTCGCCCAGAAAAATAAATAAAACTATTTCTTTCAGAATGTGGATACACTAAAGAATATATACCGTATTTTTCGCCCCATAAGACGCACTTTTTCTTCCCCCAAAATGGGGGAGAAATGCCCCTGCGTCTTATGGGGCGAATGCTGCCACTTTTACATCGCTGGCAGCGATGTATGAGCAGAGCGGGGACTCGGGGAGGGACTGGGAGGAGCTGGGGGCCGGCAATAGCGGCGGGGCGGTGCAGTCAGTGTAGTATAGCACCGCCCCGCCGCTCCGGTATGCTAATATATGATCTCATATTGAAGTAATAGTTATTAACCACTTCAGCCCCGCTAGGTGAAACCCCCTTCATGACCAGGCCACTTTTTACACTTCGGCACTACACTACTTTCACCGTTTATCGCTCGGTCATGCAACTTACCACCCAAATGAATTTTACCTCCTTTTCTTCTCACTAATGGAGCTTTCATTTGGTGGTATTTTATTGCTGCTGACATTTTTACTTTTTTTGTTATTAATCAAAATGTAACGATTTTTTTGCAAAAAAATGACATTTTTCACTTTCAGCTGTGAAATTTTGCAAAAAAAACGACATCCATATATAAATTTTTCGCTAAATTTATAGTTCTACATGTCTTTGATAAAAAAAAAATGTTTGGGCAAAAAAAAAATGGTTTGGGTAAAAGTTATAGCATTTACAAACTATGGTACAAAAATGTGAATTTCCGCTTTTTGAAACGGCTCTGATTTTCTGAGCACCTGTCATGTTTCCTGAGGTTCTACAATGCCCAAACAGTAGAAAAACCCCACAAATGACCCCATTTCGGAAAGTAGACACCCTAAGGTATTCGCTGATGGGCATAGTGAGTTCATAGAACTTTTTATTTTTTGTCACAAGTTAGCGGAAAATGATGATGATTTTTTTTTTTTTTTTTTTTTCTTACAAAGTCTCATATTCCGCTAACTTGCGACAAAAAATAAAAAATTCTAGGAACTCACCATGCCCCTCACAGAATACCTTGGGGTGTCTTCTTTCCAAAATGGGGTCACTTGTGGGGTAGTTATACTGCCCTGGCAATTTAGGGGCCCAAATGTGTGAGAAGAACTTTGCAATCAAAATGTGTAAGAAATGACCGGTGAAATCCGAAAGGTGCACTTTGGAATATGCGCCCCTTTGCCCACCTTGGCAGCAAAAAAGTGTCACACATGTGGTATCGCCGTACTCAGGAGAAGTTGGGGAATGTGTTTTGGGGTGTCATTTTACATATACCCATGCTGGGTGAGAGAAATATCTTGGCAAAAGACAACTTTTCCCATTTTTTTATACAAAGTTGGCATTTGACCAAGATATTTTTCTCACCCAGCATGGGTATATGTAAAATGACACCCCAAAACACATTGCCCAACTTCTCCTGAGTACGGCGATACCAGATGTGTCACACTTTTTTGCTGCCAAGGTGGGCAAAGGGGCACATATTCCAAAGTGCACCTTTCGGATTTTGCAGGGCATTTTTTACACATTTTGATTGCAAAGTTCTTCTCACACATTTGGGCCCCTAAATTGCCAGGGCAGTATAACTACGCCACAAGTGACCCCATTTTGGAAAGAAGACACCCTAAGGTATTCCGTGAGGGGCATGGCGAGTTCCTAGAATTTTTTATTTTTTGTCACAAGTTAGCGGAAAATGATGATTTTTTTTTTTTTCTCTTTTTTCCTTACAAAGTCTCATATTCCACTAACTTGCGACAAAAAATAAAAAATTCTAGGAACTCGCCGTGCCCCTCACGGAATACCATGGGGTGTCTTCTTTCCAAAATGGGGTCACTTGTGGCGTAGTTATACTGCCCTGGCAATTTAGGGGCCCAAATGTGTGAGAAGTACTTTGCAATCAAAATCTGTAAAAAATGACCGGTGAAATCCGAAAGGTGCACTTTGGAATATGTGCCCCTTTGCCCACCTTGGCATCAAAAAAGTGTCACACATCTGGTATCGCCGTACTCAGGAGAAGTTGGGGAATGTGTTTTGGGCTGTCATTTTACATATACCCATGCTGGGTGAGAGAAATATCTTGGCAAAAGACAACTTTTCCAATTTTTTTATACAAAGTTGGCATTTGACCAAGATATTTTTCTCACCCAGCATGGGTATATGTAAAATGACACCCCAAAACACATTGCCCAACTTCTCCTGAGTACGGCGATACCAGATGTGTCACACTTTTTTGCTGCCAAGGTGGGCAAAGGGGCACATATTCCAAAGTGCACCTTTCGGATTTTGCAGGGCATTTTTTACACATTTTGATTGCAAAGTTCTTCTCACACATTTGGGCCCCTAAATTGCCAGGGCAGTATAACTACGCCACAAGTGACCCCATTTTGGAAAGAAGACACCCCAAGGTATTCCGTGAGGGGCACGGCGAGTTCCTAGAATTTTTTATTTTTTGTCGCAAGTTAGTGGAATATGAGACTTTGTAAGGAAAAAAGAAAAAAAAAAGAAAAATCATCATTTTCCGCTAAATTGTGACAAAAAATAAAAAATTCTAGGAACTCGCCGTGCCCCCCACGGAATACCTTGGGGTGTCTTCTTTCCAAAATGGGGTCACTTGTGGCGTAGTTATACTGCCCTGGCAATTTAGGGGCCCAAATGTGTAAGAAGTACCTTGAAATCAAAATGTGTAAAAAATGGCCTGCGAAATCTGAAAGGTGCCCCTTTGCCCACCTTGGCTGCAAAAAAGTGTCACACATCTGGTATCGCCGTACTCAGGAGAAGTTGGGGAATGTGTTTTGGGGTGTCATTTTACATATACCCATGCTGGGTGAGAGAAATATCTTGGCAAAAGACAACTTTTCCCATTTTTTTTATACAAAGTTGGCATTTGACCAAGATATTTCTCTCACCCAGCATGGGTATATGTAAAATGACACCCCAAAACACATTGCCCAACTTCTCCTGAGTACGGCGATACCAGATGTGTCACACTTTTTTGCAGCCTAGATGCGCAAAGGGGCCCAAATTCCTTTTAGGAGGGCATTTTTAGACATTTGGATCCCAGACTTCTTCTCACACTTTCGGGCCCCTAAAAAGCCTGGGCAGTATAAATACCCCACATGTGACCCCACTTTGGAAAGAAGACACCCCAAGGTATCCAATGAGGGGCCTGGCGAGTTCCTAGAATTTTTTTTTTTTTGCATAAGTTAGCGGATATTGATTTTTTTTGTTTTTTTTTCTCACAAAGTCTCACTTTCCGCTAACTTAGGACAAAAATTTCAATCTTTCATGGACTCAATATGCCCCTCACGGAATACCTTGGGGTGTCTTCTTTCCGAAATGGGGTCACATGTGGGGTATTTATACTGCCCTGGCTTTTTAGGGGCCCTAAAGCGTGAGAAGTCTGGAATATAAATGTCTAAAAATGTTTACGCATTTGGATTCCGTGAGGGGTATGGTGAGTTCATGTGAGATTTTATTTTTTGACACAAGTTAGTGGAATATGAGACTTGGTAAGAAAAAACAAAAACAAAAACAAACAAAAAATTTCCGCTAACTTGTGCCAAAAAAAATGGCTGAATGGAGCCTTACCAGGGGGGGAGTGATCAATGACAGGGGGGTGATCACCCATATAGACTCCCTGATCACCCCCCTGTCATTGATCACCCCCCCTGTAAGGCTCCATTCAGACATCCGCATGATTTTTTACGGATCCATGGATACATGGATCGGATCCACAGAACGCCTGCGGACGTCTGAATGGAGCCTTACAGGGGGGTTATCAATGACAGGGGGTGATCAGGGTAATCAGGGTGATCACCCCCCTGTCACTGATCACCCCCCCTGTAAGGCTCCATTCAGACATCCGCATGATTTTTTACGGATCCATGGATACATGGATCGGATCCACAAAACGCATGCGGACGTCTGAATGGAGCCTTACAGGGGGGTTATCAATGACAGGGGGTGATCAGGGTAATCAGGGTGATCACCCCCCTGTCACTGATCACCCCCCCTGTAAGGCTCCATTCAGACGTCCGCATGATTTTTACGGATCCATGGATACATGGATCGGATCCACAGAACGCATGCGGACGTCTGAATGGAGCCTTACAGGGGGGTTATCAATGACAGGGGGTGATCAGGGTAATCAGGGTGATCACCCCCCTGTCACTGATCACCCCCCCTGTAAGGCTCCATTCAGACGTCCGCATGATTTTTACGGATCCATGGATACATGGATCGGATCCACAGAACGCATGCGGACGTCTGAATGGAGCCTTACAGGGGGGTTATCAATGACAGGGGGTGATCAGGGTAATCAGGGTGATCACCCCCCTGTCACTGATCACCCCCCCTGTAAGGCTCCATTCAGACGTCCGCATGATTTTTACGGATCCATGGATACATGGATCGGATCCACAGAACGCATGCGGACGTCTGAATGGAGCCTTACAGGGGGGTTATCAATGACAGGGGGTGATCAGGGTAATCAGGGTGATCACCCCCCTGTCACTGATCACCCCCCCTGTAAGGCTCCATTCAGACGTCCGCATGATTTTTACGGATCCATGGATACATGGATCGGATCCACAGAACGCATGCGGACGTCTGAATGGAGCCTTACAGGGGGGTTATCAATGACAGGGGGTGATCAGGGTAATCAGGGTGATCACCCCCCTGTCACTGATCACCCCCCCTGTAAGGCTCCATTCAGACGTCCGCATGATTTTTTACGGATCCATGGATACATGGATCGGATCCACAGAACGCATGCGGACGTCTGAATGGAGCCTTACAGGGGGGTTATCAATGACAGGGGGTGATCAGGGTAATCAGGGTGATCAGCCCCCTGTCACGGATCACCCCCCCTGTAAGGCTCCATTCAGACATCCGCATGATTTTTACGGATCCATGGATACATGGATCGGATCCACAGAACGCATGCGGACGTCTGAATGGAGCCTTACAGGGGGGTTATCAATGACAGGGGGTGATCAGGGTAATCAGGGTGATCACCCCCCTGTCACTGATCACCCCCCCTGTAAGGCTCCATTCAGACGTCCGCATGATTTTTACGGATCCATGGATACATGGATCGGATCCGTAAAAATCATGCGGACGTCTGAATGGAGCCTGACAGGGGGGTGATCAATGACAGGGGGTGATCAGGGAGTGTATATGGGTGATCACCCCCCTGTAAGGCTCCATTCAGACGTCCGCATGATTTTTACGGATCCATGGATACATGGATCGGATCCGTAAAAATCATGCGGACGTCTGAATGGAGCCTGACAGGGCGGTGATCAATGACAGGGGGTGATCAGGGAGTGTATATGGGTGATCACCCGCCTGTCATTGATCACCCCCCTGTAAGGCTCCATTCAGACGTCCGCATGATTTTTACGGATCCATGGATACATGGATCGGATCCGTAAAAATCATGCGGACGTCTGAACGGAGCCTGACAGGGGGGTGATCAATGACAGGGCGGTGATCAATGACAGGGGGGTGATCAGGGAGTTTATATGGGGTGATCAGGGGTTTATAAGGGGTTAATAAGTGACCGGGGGGGGGGGTGTAGTGTAGTGTAGTGTGGTGTGGTGTTTGGTGGGACTGTACTGACCTACCTGAGTCCTCTGGTGGTCGATCCTAACAAAAGGGACCACCAGAGGACCAGGTAGGAGGTATATTAGACGCTGTTATGAAAACAGCGTCTAATATACCTGTTAGGGGTTAAAAAATTCGGATCTCCAGCCTGCCAGCGAGCGATCGCCGCTGGCAGGCTGGAGATCCACTCGCTTACCTTCCGTTCCTGTGAGCGCGCGCGCCTGTGTGCGCGCGTTCACAGGAAATCTCGCGTCTCGCGAGATGACGCGCCGATGCGTCCAGGAGGAGAAAAGCAACCACCTTCCGGACGCATCGGCGCGTTAGGCGGTCCGGAGGTGGTTAAACATGCTCCCCCAACTGCTATTACTACCTTACCTCCTAATCGCTGCTGTAGAATTCAGGCCAGGCGGGCGGGCGGCAGCGTAACTCGTGTCACGTGCCTGCGCCGCCTACTTTATGAATTAAGTAGGCGGCGCAGGCAAGTGACGTCAGTGAGACGCGCCGTCCGGCCGTCCGGCCGTCCTGCCTGCCTGATTTCTACAGCAGCGATTAGGATGAAAGGTAGTAATAGGAGTTGGGGGGCATGTTTAATAACTATTAATTCAATATGACAACTTATATTTTGTGCGGCGGGCGGGCGGGAGGAGGGGGGGCGGTTCGGATTGCGATCTGTGGATGGCACTGTTACAGGGGGGGGGGGGCATCTGTGAATGGCACTGTTATGGCCTGGGGGGGTCTGTGCATGGCACTGTTATGGGCTGGGGGGTCTGTGGATGGCACATATATAACAGTGCCACCCACAGACCCCCCCCAAGCCCATAACAGTGCCATGCACAGACCCCCCCAGGCCATAACAGTGCCATTCACAGATCCCCCCCTGTAACAGTGCAAGCCACAGATCCCCCCCCATAGCAGTGTCAGTTATCCACAGATCCCCCCATAACAGTGTCAGTCATCCACAGATCCCCCCCATAACAGTGTCTGTCATCCACAGATCCCCCCATAACAGTGTCCGTCATCCACAGATCCCCCCATAACAGTGTCCGTCATCCACAGATCCCCCCCCATAACAGTGTCCGTCATCCACAGATCCCCCCATAACAGTGTCCGTCATCCACAGATCCCCCCCCATAACAGTGTCCGTCATCCACAGATCCCCCCATAACAGTGTCCGTCATCCACAGATCCCCCCATAACAGTGTCCGTCATCCACAGATCCCCCCATAACAGTGTCCGTCATCCACAGATCCCCCCATAACAGTGTCCGTCATCCACAGATCCCCCCATAACAGTGTCCGTCATCCACAGATCCCCCCATAACAGTGTCCGTCATCCACAGATCCCCCCATAACAGTGTCCGTCATCCACAGATCCCCCATAACAGTGTCCGTCATCCACAGATCCCCCATAACAGTGTCCGTCATCCACAGATCCCCCATAACAGTGTCCGTCATCCACAGATCCCCAGTAATAGTGCCATCCACAGACCACCATTAGTTCCAAACCCACCAAACACACAGCACACCTTTTGGTTAAAAAAATTTTTTTTCTTATTTTCCTCCCCAAAAACCTAGGTGCGTCTTATGGGCCGGTGCGTCTTATAGGGCGAAAAATACGGTATATTTTTTAAATGCTTTGTTATGTAAAACTGAAACAAATAACCAAAAGTTATATTCGGTATTGTCGCGTCCGTGACAACCTGCTCTATAAAAATACCACATGATCTAACCTGTCAGAAAATTTTTGTAAATAACAAAAAACAAAAATGGTGCCAAAACAACTATTTCTTGTTACCTTGCCTCACAAAAAGTGTAATATAGAGCAACCAGAAAATAGTACCAACAAAACTGCCAGCCTATCCCATAGTTTCCAAAATGGGGTCACTTTTTTGGAGTTTCTACTCTACGGATGCTTTAGGGGGGCTTCAAATGGGACATGGTGTCAAAAAACCAGAATCAGGGCCATAAATATTGGGTTTTGTTTGGCTGTTAACCCTTGCTTTGTAACTGGGAAAAAAAATTATTAAAATGGAAAATCTGTCAAAAAAGTTTAATTCTGAAATGTCATCTCTATTTTCCATTAATTCTTGTGGAACACCTAAAGGGTTAACAAAGTTTGTAAAATCAGTTTTAAATACCTTTAAGGGGTGTAGTTTCTAAAATGGGGTAACTTTTTTGGAGTTTCTACTCTAGGGGTGCATCGGGGGGGCTTCAAATGGGACATGGCAGCTTAAAATTATCCCAGTGAAATCTGCTTTCCAAAAAACCATATGGCATTCCTTTCCTTTTGCGCAATGCCGCGTGCCCGTACAGCAGTTTACAACCACATATGGGGTGTTTCTGTAAACTACAGAATCAGGGCCATAAATATTGAGTTTTGTTTGGCTGTTAACCCTTGCTTTGTAACTGAAAAAAATTGATTCAAATGGCAAATCTGCCAAAAAAAGTGAAATTTAGAAATGTTATCACTATTTTTCATTAATTCTTGTGGAACACCTAAAGGGTTAACAAAGCTTTTAAAATCAGTTTTGAATACCTTGAGGGGTGTAGTTTCTAGAATGGAGTAATTTTTGGGTGGTTTTAATTATGTAAGCCTCACAAAGTGACTTCGCACCTGAACTGGTCCTTAAAAAGTGGGTTTTTGAAAATTTCTGAAAAATTTCAAGATTTGCTTCTAAACTTCTAAGCCTTGTAACATCCCCAAAAAATAAAATGGCATTCCCAAAATGATCCAAACATGAATTAGACATATGGGGAATGTAAATTAATATCTATTGTTGGAGGTATTACTATTTATTATTGAAGTAGAGAAATTGAAACTTGGAAGTGTGCAAATTTTTCCAAATTGTTGGTAAATTTGGTATTTTTTTTATAAATAAAAATAATATTTTTTTACTCCATTTTACCAGTGTCATGAAGTACAATGTGTGACGAAAAAGCAATCTCAGAATGGCCTGGATAAGTAAAAGCGTTTTAAAGTTATTCACACATAAAGTGACACTGGTAAGATTTGCAAAAAATGGCCTGGTCCTTAAGGTGAAATATGGCCGTGTCCTTAACCTTCCTAGCGGTATTCCCGAGCGTGACTCGGGGTTAATTTTCGCTGCCAGGAGCAGTAACCCCGAGTCACGCTCGGGGTAACATTGAAAAGTTGTCAGCGGAGTCCCCTTACCTTCTCCGCTGTGATCGCAGGCGAGAGCGCCAGCCGGCATTTGACTTCCTGGTTCCGTTCCCTGCGAGCACCTGCGGCGCATGGGAGCGGAACTGGGCGGGAAATTCAAAATTATAAAGTGACACACAGACATAAAAGAGGTAATACATTGTAATCTGAGAGAATTGCACTGTATCACCTCAGATCTGACAGTTGATTACTGTAAAGTGCCCTTTGCCTGCCATTTTACTGCCATTTGTGCTTATTTATAACATACAATACATAACACCAAATTTCCATGCAAAAAATGGTACCACTTTTGGTACAAAATTCCTGACATAATCATACCGCCAGGGAGGTTAAGGAGTTAAAGGGTGTAATAGTATATTAAGATTTCTATTATCAGCTCTTAGTACCATGTTTCATGAAAAATTAGCTGATCATTTCTGAAGAATAAGACAGATAGGTTTAGGCCTAGAATTAGAGTACAGTATATAGAGAAAATTATTGGAACACCTACACAGATCTTATGACATGCCATTCTAAATCCATCGCCATTTATATATAGCTGGTCCTCTACTCCCCCACCCCCTTTCCAGATAGAACAGCTTTCTACTCTTCTGAGAAGGTTTCTACAAGATTTTGGAATGCGTCTGTGGCAATTTTTGCCTATTAATACAGAAGATCATTTGTGAGGTCAGACACCTCACAGACACCTGGTTCTTAAAGAGGACCTGTCACCTCTCCTGACGTGCCTGTTTTAATAACTTCATGCATTCCCCATGTAATAACAATTCTGGAACATCTATTCTTATGGCTCTATGGTTCTATTTCTACTAGAAGTTATGAATAAATTGCTAGCAGTCTGCAGTAAGGGTACAGAGGGCTGGTAACCAGTTTTGGGGGGGATGGGGTGTACATGCACAGTCTGACAATGGCAGCACTGATTGGATAGAGTCAGACTGTGCAGGTACACCCCCCAACTTGTTACCTCCCCTCTGTACCCTTACTGAACGCTAATAGCAATTCATTAATAACTTCTAGTAGAAATAATAAAGGAACAGCACAAAATAGAGGCATAAGAGCAGATGCTCCAGATTTGTTATTACATGGGGAATGCATGAAGCTATTAAAACAGGCATGTCAGGAGTGGTGGCAGGTCCTCTTTAATCTCTCTTCTAGTTCATCCCTAAGCTGTTCAATGTGGTTGAGGTTAGGGCTCTTTCTGGGCCAGTCAGTTTCATCCAGACCAAACCCATCCAACCATGACAAACAGAAAAGGGCCTTCCTCAAACTGTTGCTTCAAAGCTGAAAGCATACAATTGTCAAATATGTTGTGAAGCATTTTCCGCTTCACTGGAACTAACGGGCCTAAGCCAACCCCTGAAAAACTGTCCCACTAAATTATCCCTCCTCCACTAAACTTTACAGTTGGAACAATGCTTAGGCAGACAACCCGGACTCTTCCATTAGACTGCCAGAGAGAGTCACTCTGCAGAACATGTTTCCACTGCTCTCAAGTCCAGTGATGGCATGCTGTACACCACTCTATCCGATGCTTGGAATTGTGCTTGGTTATGTAAGGCTTGCATACAGATTAATGTCCATGGACACCCATGCCATGAAGCTCCCACGAAGCTCCCACTGAACAGTTTTTATGTTGATATTAATGCCAGAGGAGGTATGGAACTCTGCAGTTATGGAGTCAGCAGAGCACTTCTATGCACTATGCACCTCAGCAACCGGTCACCCCACTCTGTAACTTTACTTGGGATGACACTTCATGGCTGAGTTGCTGGGGTCCCTAAATGCTTAGCAATTATACAACTTACAGTTGATAATGGGGCAGTGGTGGCATCCTATTACAGTACCACACTTGAATTCAGTGAGCTCTTCAGAACGACACATCCTTTCACAAATGTTTGTAAAGACAGATTGCATGGCTAGGGGCTTGATTTTATACAGCTATGCAATGGGGATGTGTGAAATATCTGAACTTAATGACTAAGCAGTGTGTCCCAATAGTTTTCTCTGTAAGGGTATGACCACGTGGTCAGGTTTCTGCATGCAGTTTTGGAAGCCAGAGCCAGAAATGAATTTAAAAAAAAAGAGGCGTAGCTGTCTTTTATAATTTGTCTGCTTTTATGATCCACTCCTAATTTTGGCTTCCAAAACAGCTGCAGAAACCTGACTGTGTGGCCTTACCCTAACCCTGGGTTCACACCTGAGCGTTTTACGCGCGTTTTTGTCGCGCGTTTTTATGCGCGTTTTTTGTAATAGTAAACGCGCGTTTGACGCGCGTTTGTGTCATTGACTGCAGTGTCCTATGGCCACAAACGCGCGTCAAAACGCCCCAAAGAAGCTCAAGTACTTGTTTGAGCGTCGGGCGTTTTACAGCGCGTTCGTACGCGCTATAAAACGCCCAGGTGTGAACCCTTCCCATAGGGAAGCATTGGTTTTCATGTCTGAAGCGTTTTACAGCGCGTTTGAACGCGCTGTAAAACGCTCAGGTGTGAACCCAGGGTAAGTGCTCATGCACACAACCGTATGTATTTTGCGGTCTGCAAAAACGGATCCGCAAAAAATACGGATAACGTTCGTGTGCATTCCGTATTTTGCGGAACGGAACAGCTGGCCCCTAATAGAACAGAACTATCCTTGTCTGTAAGGCCTCATGCACACGACAGTTGTTTTTTGCGTCAGCAAATTGTGCATCCGCAAAGAAAACCTGATGCGGCATCAGTTTTTTGTGAGGATCAGTTTTTTTTTCTACAGATCGCTTGTAATAAATGCCTATCCCTGTCCGCAAATGTGAAAAAAGTAGGACATGCACTATTTTTTTGGCTGAAGGGAAACACGGACAACGGACGCGGAACACAAACGGATGAACTATCAGCATTTTTTTGCTGACCCATTGAAATGAATGGGTCCCCATCCTATCCGCAAAAAAACGGAACGGAGGCCGAGAAAAACAACTGTCGTGTGCATGAGGCCTTAGGCTACATGCACACAAACGTTGTTTGTTTCCGTGTCCGTTCCGTTTTTTTTGCGGATAGGATGCTGACCCATTCATTTCAATGGGTCCGCAAAAAGCGCGGACAGCACACCGTGTGCTGTCCGCATCAGTATGTCCGTTCCGTTACTCCGCCAAAAAAATAGTGCATGTCCTATTTTTTCTAGTTTGCGGACAATAATTATTACAATGGAGCTGCAAAAAAAAAAGGATCGGCAAAAAGAACGGATGCCATACGGAACGTCATTTTTTTTTTTGCGGACCGCAATACACATACAGTCGTGTGCATGTAGCCTTACTCATTTACTAAGTATGAATGGAGAATCTGAGTATTTCCTTGCCCCAATGCTCCCCCTTGCCCCGCTGCACCGCATAGGGCATGCTCTGTTTGTTTACTGTCGGTGACACGCCTGGCTTCTCCTCACTATGCCAGACGAAGACGTCCACCTAGCAGTGAGCCCTGTGGCATCATCGGCACAAATGAGCAGTCTGTAGCGCTGCCCTAGGCTGTTTTAGAGGCGGCCACTAGTGCGACCTCTAAAACAGTCTAGGGCAGCACTATAGACTGCCCATTTGTTTGGGCGACGTCACCGGGCTCACTGCGATGGCCAGTTCGAAGTGTTCGCCGACGAACACAAATGCGATCTGTCATCTTTATTCCCAAGCCCGGCGATGCAGAGGTAAGTCCTTACCTGTCCCTGCGCCGCGAGCCGCTCTGAAACACATGCGGTCACCGGGAGCAGGCAGTTCCGAGAACAGCCTTCATCGGGCTGTTCTCGGAACTGCCTGCTCCCGGTGACAGCATGTGTTTCAGAGCGGTTCGCGGCGCAGGCACAGGTAAGGACTTACCTCTGCATCGCCGGGCTTGGGAATAAAGATGGCAGATCGCATGTGTTCGTTGGCGAACACTGCGAACTGGCCATCACTAGCCGGCAGTAAACAAACAGACCTTGCCTTGTGCAAGGCAAAGGGGAGCATTGGAGCAAAGAAATGCTCTGATGCTCCACTCATACATAGTAAATGAGTAAAGAAGAGCTTATATAACCCTTTAAGAAACCTTTTATACAATTATCCTTAAATGTAATTTCTGACAAAGGTTGTGTCAGGTTTTCACAGGAGCAGGTTGTTGTACCTTCGTTTTATGATAATCCAAAAAGTGAGAGACAAAAAAACATTCCATAAACTAAATGTTAGCTGTGCCCTTCTGTGTCTAGTTTTTTGCTCAATCCTTTAGAAAGACTGTCATTTTGTACAGCTTCAATGTGATAGGAAAGAGATGAAAGCTTTAAAAATCTCCATAGCCAGATGGATTAACACGGCTATACTGTATACTATATATGTGAAGGTTTTAAAACCATGGGTAAAGAACCTTCTGAAAAACTGAGAGCTCATTCAAGGGCAAGGGCTGTTTCTACATGCTGCTACTGGGTAAAGGAAGCATCTGCCTCAACTGAACAAATGTATAAGTCAGCAACATAGTCTAACTCCCATACATTTGCATACATTATAGAGTGGAGATTAACCCTAAACAGTACTTGTATTTTGGAAGGAAAGTCCTTCAGGCTATGGTCCCCCTGTCGTAATCCGCGCTAATAGCTCAGCTGCTCTTCTGTTACCGATCTTCATACTAGACCCGTAACCTGAATGTACTTGACCTGTGTTCATAGGCTCCACACATGAATGGTCTCAGGATGCTTTACTGTTGGCACGCACAGTGAGGCAAATGCTTTGGAGGATGGCCTTGTGTCAAGAAGGGCAGAAAGAAAGAAATTATTTTCAAGAGGGGTGGAGGGGGGGGTGATGTTACATGGGGGGGAGAAATGTGACACGGAGGGAGTTGAAATGTGACATGGGGGAAAAATTGTGGCACAAAGGGGGTGATGTAAAAAGCAAAGGGTGATGTGACATGGAGGGAGAGAAATGTCACATTTCTCCCCCTTCATGTCACATCACTTCCTCTATTTCACATTTCTCCCCCCTCCATGTCACATTTCTCATCCCCCTCCATGTCACATCACGCCCTCCTTTTTACATCACCCCCACCGAGTTGTGTGTGTGGGGGGGGGGGGGGCGCCAAAATTTAGCTTTGCTTGTGTGTGCAAAAATCCTTGCACTGGCCCTGGCCGGGCTGGATTCCTGTTCAGAGCAGGAGCGCACGGCGTCATTGGTTGCTATGACGCCGTGCGCTTCATGCCGCCGCTGCACTACAGTAATACACTTGTATAGTGTATTACTGTAGTGCAGCGGCGACATGAAGCGCACGGCGTCATAGCAACCAATGACGCCGTGCGCTCCTGCTCTGAACAGGAATCCAGCCCGGCATACCACGGATCGCTCTCAGCCACGGAACACGGCCGTGTGCATTCGGCCTAAGGATTGAACCCCATCGGTATGGGGTAAAGTTATTTTCTCTGATGAAGCCCTCTTCAGACTGTTTGGGACATCTGGAAGAATGACTGTCCAGAGAACATGTGTGTGCTACCAAAAGTCCTGTATCCTGCATCATGGCATACTGAGATAATTTGTGTGTGAGGTTGCTTCTTATCCAAGGGTGTGGCCTCACTTACAATTTTTCCTATCAACATTGCCATGAAAAAGAATGGTATCAAAACATCCTCCAAGAACAACTTCTCCCAACAATCCAAGAGCAAATTGGCCTTTTCCAGCAGAATGGACCATTTGGTGGACAAACAAAATTACAGAAGTTGTGATAAACTCCAAGCCAAGTACTGATTAGGCACAAATAGGTTGCCACCAGTCAGGATTTGGCCCAGAAGCTGATATCCAGCATGCAAGGGGGAATTGCAGAAGTCTAAAAAAAGAAGGGTCAACACTGTTAATATTTGAGATTACTGATATAAAGGAAATCTGGCTTAGTTGTCCATAGGAACCAATGAGATTCCACCTTTTGTTTTCCAAAGCAACTTTGGAAAACAAAGAATGGAATCTGATTGGTTGCTATGAGCAATAAACCAGTTTTTCTTTACACCAGTTTTATAAATCTGCCCATTATTCTTTATATAAACGTAATATTTGTCAATAAAAGTTAAAGGGGTTATCCCATGAATATTCTAAAAGATGAAAACCATACGTAATTGAGTACATGACAACCTCTTTCCAACAAAGCTAGAACAAGCCTTGTACCTCCCCATTCATTAGCCCAATTGATCTGCTAGATTTATTTCAAGATGCCGGCTTAGGGGAGTATCCTTTCTCGGGGACGTGTCCTTTATGCTGCAGTTGGTGGCAGTTGAAGGATGGAACTGATGGTGTGCTTCCATCTCAGTGATCAGGTGACACCATACAGATAGATTTCATTGAATAACTCAGTAGTAGTGTTGAGCGAATCAAAGCTAACAAAGTGGAATTCAATCCAAATTTCTGAAAAAAAATTGATGTGTCATGAATCTGAATCTCCTGGCACTTAGGGTCTATTCACACATCCGTATGTGTTTTGCAGATCCACGGATCCGCAAAATGAGGACACCGGCAATGTGCGTTCCGCATTTTGCAGACTGCACATCGCCGGCACTATAATATAATAGAAAATTCTTAATCTTGTCCGCAATGTTCTATTTTTTTTCGGGAACGGAATTGCGGACCCGGAAGTGCGGATCTGCATTTCCAGATCCGGACAGCACATCGTGTGACCCCATAGAAATGAATGGGTTCGCAATTCCGTTCTGCAAAATGCGGAACACAATTGCGGGCGTGTAAATGGAACCTTAGTGGTAACAAATCGGATAGTTTCTAAAATGGCTGCTGCACATGTTACAAAGTGAAAGAAAGCCCGAGAATGAGGGATCACCCATAATGCCATGCAGCCAACCAATCAGCAGATAGCTATCCCCTGTGATGTCACAGCCTTATTCTACCCAGTCTCCACCATTTTACTGTGAACTTAGTGCAGGGAGAGATGGGACAGGCGCTAGGGACAGTGAATAAGAAAGCCTTTATTAGTAACATTTTATTTTGGAACAGTTCATGGACAGCACAGGGAAAGTGTAGGGAGATAATAGGGAGATCATTGGGAGATTTTATCCACACTATAGGGAGAGCATAGGGAGAGTGCAGGGGCCAATAGAAAAGTATCCTCCTTGGTTAATAGATAAGAAATGTATTTTACACCTTGCTGCACTAATTGGGGTGAAAAAGCTGTCTTTTTCTCTACTGCTATTGTGGTGTCCACATTGTTTTATGCATACGTAATTCTATAATGCCTTGATTCTGTAATTGGGGTAAAATAGCGCTCTAAATATTTATTTACGTATTTTGTTTTACACCATGTGTTATAGATAAGGAATTTCATTAGGCCTCGATTCTGTAATTCGGGTGAAATAGTGATCAATTTTTTCACGTATTTGATTTTACACCTTGTGTTCTAGAAAAGTAATTCCACCATTAGGCCTTGATTCTGTAATTGGGGAGAAATAGCGTTCTAAAACTACTGATTTTCGGGTTTTCACTAGCAATCTATGTGGAACCAGCCGACGGTGTAAATGAAGAGCACTCTTTCACTCTATAGTAGAATCTTGGGCTACTGCACAGTTAAGTACAGTGATCCGTAACTGATCAAATAAGTGAAGTGTGAACTGATTCTAAGAGTGACGCCTCTCACCTGCCTGTTATACAGACGCACAGTAACTTTTTCGCTACCACAGCGGAATAGCTATGCATGTTTCTGCAATGCACAGTAATGTAAACCGAGATGCATGCTCCCTGCAGCTGATTTATAACACGCTTCGTGATAAATTAACTCGGAATGTGACAAATTAATTCGGATTTGGGAAAAATTTGGCGATGTGTCCAAATCTATTATTTTTTTAAACTTTGCTCGTCTCTACTCATTAGCTATACAACATTTTTATTACATGCAGTTACAAAGTAAAGTATTCAGATCCAGATGCTGGTTTAAAAATGGTAGAATATTTTTGAAAGTTTTCTTTAAGAACTTTCAGGTTTGGAAGACACTGAGGAAAAGATGAAGGAGAATCCTTTCTGCCTTGTGGGAGGAGGGTCATCTGATGGTCAGGTGCCCTTGTGGAGATTTTGTAAAAAAAGGATTTACCAGTGAGACTAATACGGTTTTCCTTTGTAAAGTAATATGAGCATTGCATGTGAATTGCCTGTTGAGGTTTACAATACTCTCTGGAAACAAAGGGGCACATTTATTAAGGCGTTTTAGAATCGGTTATAATAAGCCCTATAGCTGGCGGTGGGTCGCAGAGGTTATGTAGAGGCGCCGATTCTAAATGTAAGACAACTTTGTTGCTGTCTTACATTTAGACCATTTTCTACACCTAAACCAGGTGTTGAAAATGATGAATGAGAAGGGCCTGCTGGCCCGTCGCCTTCCCCGCTAACGTCACACCCACTTTTTTAGACTGACAAAATCTGCGCCAGTTATACTGCTTATAAATGACCCCCAAAATTCTTACTACAAAAATGTCTCAGATGCCAGAAGATGCTCAGAGGTGCTGATGACAAAGATACATAAAAGAAGAATGCACAAATAAATATACCCAGACCACACACTGATGATGCACAGAAGAGAACATTTTTCTATATATATTGGTAAAAACAAGCGTAGCCATTTTATCATGGCCTTCTGGAGAAACTGACCTCATGAACAGAACCCATTTGCCCTCTCTTTGTAGTCATGGCATCAGACCAGTGGTCTACGGTAAGTGTGCAGTAAATGATCTACCCATGGAAGACCAGCACATACTATAAAGATAAACATATAAATAAGTACTAATGATTTAAATGTATGTCAAAATGGAGATTCTTTAGGCTGCCTTCCCAGCTGATCAGTGATTTCCTTCAGTGATTGTCAGCCAAAACCAGGAGTGGGGCCTACACAAACGTATAATGCAAATATCTGCATCTGCTCTGTGTTTTTGACCCACACCTGATTTGGCTCACTGGTGCAAAACACTGAGCAAACACTGACTGTATTGAAGTGACCTTAACCAGTTAAAGACCGGGCCATTTACCCCTCTTCCTGACCAGACCCTTTTTTTTTTTAACGTACATCAGGCTTTAAAAGCACACATTTTTTCCCCCTGTTTGGTTATTTAAGTATTTGTGCAGCTTTTGAGAACTAGAGCTTTATTTATTTACAATTTTTATTTTAGTATAATTTGCTGTTATTTTTTATACTTGGGAAAATGTAAAAGAAGCAAAAAAAAATATAAAAATAGCTGCTTCATATTTTTCATATGAAAAAAAGTCCAGATAAAAATGTTTTTAAAATGATGTTCCCTTTCTATCACAGTCATTTTGATATAGGGGATACATCATATGCAGTAGCTGGGGGCAGGTTTTTATTTAACTTTTTGTGCTTATAAGGTCATACAAAATCTTATATGTGAGCCCCAGTTGGAGGGGAAATCAGCAAAAAAGAAGCCCCTTCTGATTGTTAGGACTGGAGCAGAAAATGGCATTTCTGTCATTGAGTGTTGTGTATACAGCAATGGGAAAGGCAGGTAATAAACTGTCTCTGCCTTCTTAATTGGAAGCCTGGCTGTCACTGACAACCAGCTCCCATGATGTCTATGCAGCTGCTAATGCTGCAAGGCTGTTTAGAAATTCCCATGCAGAGTTAAGTGTGGACCAACCAGATGTTCATAATCTATGAGCTGTCCACAAACAGTGAAAGGGGTTTTCCAAGTGTTTTTCTTTTTTACTGATGACCTATTTTCAGTATAAATGATCAGTATCTGATCAGTGGAGGTCTGACACCCATTGTAGGTAATCTTACCTACAATATTTTGTCATGGCCAAGGAACCTGACAGGAAAGGGGAACTGTTCCTGCTGTATAATAGATGATAATCCTGTGTGCGATATGCCAATATGGCTGAGCTGGCTGACAGGAATGATCAGCACTAATGGCAGACTTTGAGGCACAGTGCTAATGAAGTGAGACCCTCATCCACCTCAGCTGTACTTATCCTACTTACATTTTAGAATGGGTTGCTGGCAGTCATTTTAAATAATACCCCAAAAACCTCTTTAAGCAACAATTACATTGGCAAGAGATTAGAAATTGCTTAGAAATTACTTTGAAATTCCAGCATGTATTGATTTAAAAAAAATCACAAGCTACTCTTTGATATGCAGCTACTTCACAGCAATTTTTCTCTAGTGATTAAATTGTTCCAGTTAGGCCTCATGCACACGACCGTTGTTCGGGTCCGCATCCGAGCTGCAGTTTTTGCGGCTCAGATGCGGGCCCATTCACTTCAATGGGGCCGCAAAAGATGCGGACAGCACTCCGTGTGCTGTCCGCATCCGCTGTTCCGTTCCGAGGCCCCGCAAAAAAAATATAGCATGTCCTATTCTAGGCATTTCTACTGTGGAACGGGCGGCTTCCGCTTTTTGCAGACTGTGGAACTGTCGTGTGCATGTGGCCTTATAGTGGGTTCACATACAGGTTTTTGTTAGTATTTTTGTGGGTAAAGTGCCAGCTCTAGATCTTAGCTGAAGGTCACTGGGACGTATGAAACACAGGACACACAAGCACTTTTTTGCTATTGGCATTTTTCTTAATTAGGTAGTTTTTTTTGTCTTTCTTGTTTCTTTTAAAAACATAGCATGCTGGAGCTCTTGGTGTTTTTTCAGGTTTTGACATTAACTTCTTAATATGGAAAAAAAGCCAGTAAAAAATGCTAGTGAGCAAACACAATGGGGGAGATTTAACTGGTGTAAAGGAAAACTGGCTTAGTTGTCCATATCAACCAATCAGATTTCACCTTTCATTTTTCAAAGGAGCTCTGAAAAATGGAAGGTGGTATCTGATTGGTTGCTATGGAAAACTAAGGCGGTTCTCCTTTACTCCAGTTTCCCCAATGTTTGCAAGAAATGCCCAAGAAAAACTCCAGACAAAATACATTTGTGAAGGGACCGTAATACTCACTTGGTTGCAGCGCTTTAAAAGGAATTTTCAAGGTACCAAAAGCATTCAGCGATTTCACTATCATTTGGTTAAAAAAATATCTTGGTGTAGGGCTCACTCACATCTCCATGTCCATAAAGATATCCATAACAAGACGGTCAGTGTTTCGTCATCTGTGAAGATATCCATGAAGGGTCTGTGTATCTGTTTTTTTGGCCTCCATATGTCATCCGTATTCTATGCACTCTGATGCGATACGTTTTTCACAGAAGGCCCATTCACTTCAATGGGACAAGAGCTGCGCGAAAAAAGCTGAATATACACTCACCTAAAGAATTGTTAGGAACACCATACTAATACGGTGTTGGACTGAGGAGTGGCCACTGAGTGGCCACTGAGGAAGGGGATACTCTAACCCCGAAACGCGTCTGGCCTGACCCCCCAAGTATAATCTTATGCGAGTGCACCGCATCGACTTCACCCAGGAACATTTCTGAGCCGATTCATAAAGTACAGCTGGTCTGAAACCTCTACCCGGAAGGTTGAGATACTTCATCTGGATCTAAAACAAGCGGGACCTCGTGCAGTGATTTGACTGCTAACAGGTGATCCACAGCATCCACCGCGAGATTCACCAGACTGCATTAAAACCGGGATTAAGTTTCGATAGACGGCAGAGGTTTCTCTCAACCGTGAGAACCATCTAACATCGAAAAGTAAGAACGTTCCTTTATGTACTACTACCTTAATGTTGGATTGATTTCGGACCGAAAGCGGGACGCCGCTGGTTCAATGACTGAATAAACCAACATATTCTACTGCTGCTAATATAGCATATAACATCACTGTGCCACTTTATATCGGAAATACGAACTTGTGGGTACCTTGGTACAGTTGGACATTCGGAAACCTTCAGGATAAACGAATTTCCATTTTACCTTATGGATACCTGATTTACAATACATTTTATTGGTATCTGATTTTACCCCACCTTTACTAGATCACTCTTTTTACCGCCAATATATTGTTTTATCATTGCATTTTGATTAAAAGTAGTCTATATCATATGTAATTATTTTTCTGCCTATGCTGGGAATGGATTGAGGCTGTCGGGTCTGATATACTATTGCAGGTGACCACTTCAGCATCATCCCAATCACCAATACGCAGAATTCTTACCTTGTATGCTGCTTATTAGTGTAACAGTGATTTAAGCTTTACTTCGGTACTATATATCTCCATTTCTTAATCATTTCGAATATTCTTAATAAATTACTAGCTACAAATATCTCGGGTGTGCCCAGTTATTTCCTTTATATTCCTGTTTCTCCTAGCAGCGGGGTGACGCTGCTTAACTGAGAGCACCCTGTTTGGTGCATCAGCCATTCTGTGCATCTAACTAATATATTATTAGCAAAGTAAAATAGGTCTGAAGGGGTTAAAAAAATTATTTAACTCACCTTATTCCACTTGTTCGCGCAGCCTGGCTTCTCCTCTTTCTTCTTCTTTGAGGAAAAGGACCTGTGGTGATGTCACTGCGCTCATCACATGGTCAATCACATGATCCATCACCATGGGGATGGATCATGTGATGTACCATGTGATGAGCGCAGTGACGTAACCACAGGTCCTTTTCCTCCTGGACAGCAAAGAAGAAGAAAGAAGAGAAGATTAAGGTGAGTTAAATTTTATTTTATTTTTTTTAACTCCTCCATCCCTATTTTACTAAGCATTCTATATTAACCACTTCAGCCCCGCTAGGTGAAACCCCCTTCATGACCAGGCCACTTTTTACACTTCGGCACTACACTACTTTCACCGTTTATCGCTCGGTCATGCAACTTACCACCCAAATGAATTTTACCTCCTTTTCTTCTCACTAATGGAGCTTTCATTTGGTGGTATTTTATTGCTGCTGACATTTTTACTTTTTTTGTTATTAATCAAAATGTAACGATTTTTTTGCAAAAAAATGACATTTTTCACTTTCAGCTGTGAAATTTTGCAAAAAAAACGACATCCATATATAAATTTTTCGCTAAATTTATAGTTCTACATGTCTTTGATAAAAAAAAAATGTTTGGGCAAAAAAAAAATGGTTTGGGTAAAAGTTATAGCATTTACAAACTATGGTACAAAAATGTGAATTTCCGCTTTTTGAAACGGCTCTGATTTTCTGAGCACCTGTCATGTTTCCTGAGGTTCTACAATGCCCAAACAGTAGAAAAACCCCACAAATGACCCCATTTCGGAAAGTAGACACCCTAAGGTATTCGCTGATGGGCATAGTGAGTTCATAGAACTTTTTATTTTTTGTCACAAGTTAGCGGAAAATGATGATGATTTTTTTTTTATTTTTTTTTCTTACAAAGTCTCATATTCCACTAACTTGCGACAAAAAATAAAAAATTCTAGGAACTCACCATGCCCCTCACAGAATACCTTGGGGTGTCTTCTTTCCAAAATGGGGTCACTTGTGGGGTAGTTATACTGCCCTGGCAATTTAGGGGCCCAAATGTGTGAGAAGAACTTTGCAATCAAAATGTGTAAGAAATGACCGGTGAAATCCGAAAGGTGCACTTTGGAATATGCGCCCCTTTGCCCACCTTGGCAGCAAAAAAGTGTCACACATGTGGTATCGCCGTACTCAGGAGAAGTTGGGGAATGTGTTTTGGGGTGTCATTTTACATATACCCATGCTGGGTGAGAGAAATATCTTGGCAAAAGACAACTTTTCCCATTTTTTTATACAAAGTTGGCATTTGACCAAGATATTTTTCTCACCCAGCATGGGTATATGTAAAATGACACCCCAAAACACATTGCCCAACTTCTCCTGAGTACGGCGATACCAGATGTGTCACACTTTTTTGCTGCCAAGGTGGGCAAAGGGGCACATATTCCAAAGTGCACCTTTCGGATTTCACCGGTCATTTTTTACAGATTTTGATTGCAAAGTTCTTCTCACACATTTGGGCCCCTAAATTGCCAGGGCAGTATAACTACGCCACAAGTGACCCCATTTTGGAAAGAAGACACCCTAAGGTATTCCGTGAGGGGCACTGCGAGTTCCTAGAATTTTTTATTTTTTGTCACAAGTTAGCGGAAAATGATGATTTTATTTTTTTTCTCTTTTTTCCTTACAAAGTCTCATATTCCACTAACTTGCGACAAAAAATAAAAAATTCTAGGAACTCGCCATGCCCCTCACGGAATACCTTGGGGTGTCTTCTTTCCAAAATGGGGTCACTTGTGGCGTAGTTATACTGCCCTGGCAATTTAGGGGCCCAAATGTGTGAGAAGAACTTTGCAATCAAAATGTGTAAAAAATGCCCTGCAAAATCCGAAAGGTGCACTTTGGAATATGTGCCCCTTTGCCCACCTTGGCATCAAAAAAGTGTCACACATCTGGTATCGCCGTACTCAGGAGAAGTTGGGGAATGTGTTTTGGGCTGTCATTTTACATATACCCATGCTGGGTGAGAGAAATATCTTGGCAAAAGACAACTTTTCCCATTTTTTTATACAAAGTTGGCATTTGACCAAGATATTTTTCTCACCCAGCATGGGTATATGTAAAATGACACCCCAAAACACATTCCCCAACTTCTCCTGAGTACGGCGATACCAGATGTGTCACACTTTTTTGCTGCCAAGGTGGGCAAAGGGGCACATATTCCAAAGTGCACCTTTCGGATTTTGCAGGGCATTTTTTACACATTTTGATTGCAAAGTTCTTCTCACACATTTGGGCCCCTAAATTGCCAGGGCAGTATAACTACCCCACAAGTGACCCCATTTTGGAAAGAAGACACCCCAAGGTATTCCGTGAGGGGCATGGCGAGTTCCTAGAATTTTTTATTTTTTGTCGCAAGTTAGTGGAATATGAGACTTTGTAAGGAAAAAAGAAAAAAAAAGAAAAATCAGCATTTTCCGCTAAATTGTGACAAAAAATAAAAAATTCTAGGAACTCGCCGTGCCCCCCACGGAATACCTTGGGGTGTCTTCTTTCCAAAATGGGGTCACTTGTGGCATAGTTATACTGCCCTGGCAATTTAGGGGCCCAAATGTGTAAGAAGTACCTTGAAATCAAAATGTGTAAAAAATGGCCTGCGAAATCTGAAAGGTGCCCCTTTGCCCACCTTGGCTGCAAAAAAGTGTGACACATCTGGTATCGCCGTACTCAGGAGAAGTTGGGGAATGTGTTTTGGGGTGTCATTTTACATATAACCATGCTGGGTGAGAGAAATATCTTGGCAAAAGACAACTTTTCCCATTTATTTATACAAAGTTGGCATTTGACCAAGATATTTTTCTCACCCAGCATGGGTATATGTAAAATGACACCCCAAAACACATTCCCCAACTTCTCCTGAGTACGGCGATACCAGATGTGTCACACTTTTTTGCAGCCTAGATGCGCAAAGGGGCCCAAATTCCTTTTAGGAGGGCATTTTTAGACATTTGGATCCCAGACTTCTTCTCATGCTTTAGGGCCCCTAAAAATCCAGGGCAGTATAAATACCCCACATGTGACCCCACTTTGGAAAGAAGACACCCCGAGGTATTCAATGAGGGGCATGGCGAGTTCCTAGAATTTTTTTTTTTTTTGCATAAGTTAGCGGATATTGATTTTTTTTGTTTTTTTTCTCACAAAGTCTCACTTTCCGCTAACTTAGGACAAAAATTTCAATCTTTCATGGACTCAATATGCCCCTCACGGAATACCTTGGGGTGTCTTCTTTCCGAAATGGGGTCACATGTGGGGTATTTATACTGCCCTGGCTTTTTAGGGGCCCTAAAGCGTGAGAAGAAGTCTGGAATATAAATGTCTAAAAATGTTTACGCATTTGGATTCCGTGAGGGGTATGGTGCGTTCATGGGAGATTTTATTTTTTGACACAAGTTAGGGGAATATGAGACTTAGTAAGAAAAAACGAAAACAAAAACAGACAAAAAATTTCCACTAACTTGTGCCAAAAAAAATGGCTGAATGGAGCCTTACCAGGGGGGGAGTGATCAATGACAGGGGGGTGATCACCCATATAGACTCCCTGATCACCCCCCTGTCATTGATCACCCCCCCTGTAAGGCTCCATTCAGACATCCGCATGATTTTTTACGGATCCATGGATACATGTATCGGATCCACAGAACGCATGCGGACGTCTGAATGGAGCCTTACAGGGGGGTTATCAATGACAGGGGGTGATCAGGGTAATCAGGGTGATCACCCCCCTGTCACTGATCACCCCCCCTGTAAGGCTCCATTCAGACATCCGCATGATTTTTTACGGATCCATGGATACATGGATCGGATCCACAGAACGCATGCGGACGTCTGAATGGAGCCTTACAGGGGGGTTATCAATGACAGGGGGTGATCAGGGTAATCAGGGTGATCACCCCCCTGTCACTGATCACCCCCCCTGTAAGGCTCCATTCAGACATCCGCATGATTTTTTACGGATCCATGGATACATGTATCGGATCCACAGAACGCATGCGGACATCTGAATGGAGCCTTACAGGGGGGTTATCAATGACAGGGGGTGATCAGGGTAATCAGGGTGATCACCCCCCTGTCACTGATCACCCCCCCTGTAAGGCTCCATTCAGACATCCGCATGATTTTTTACGGATCCATGGATACATGTATCGGATCCACAGAACGCATGCGGACGTCTGAATGGAGCCTTACAGGGGGGTTATCAATGACAGGGGGTGATCAGGGTAATCAGGGTGATCACCCCCCTGTCACTGATCACCCCCCCTGTAAGGCTCCATTCAGACATCCGCATGATTTTTTACGGATCCATGGATACATGGATCGGATCCACAGAACGCATGCGGACGTCTGAATGGAGCCTTACAGGGGGGTTATCAATGACAGGGGGTGATCAGGGTAATCAGGGTGATCACCCCCCTGTCACTGATCACCCCCCCTGTAAGGCTCCATTCAGACATCCGCATGATTTTTTACGGATCCATGGATACATGTATCGGATCCACAGAACGCATGCGGACATCTGAATGGAGGATTACAGGGGGGTTATCAATGACAGGGGGTGATCAGGGTAATCAGGGTGATCACCCCCCTGTCACTGATCACCCCCCCTGTAAGGCTCCATTCAGACATCCGCATGATTTTTACGGATCCATGGATACATGGATCGGATCCACAGAACGCATGCGGACGTCTGAATGGAGCCTTACAGGGGGGTTATCAATGACAGGGGGTGATCAGGGTAATCAGGGTGATCACCCCCCTGTCACTGATCACCCCCCCTGTAAGGCTCCATTCAGACATCCGCATGATTTTTTACGGATCCATGGATACATGTATCGGATCCACAGAACGCATGCGGACATCTGAATGGAGCCTTACAGGGGGGTTATCAATGACAGGGGGTGATCAGGGTAATCAGGGTGATCACCCCCCTGTCACTGATCACCCCCCCTGTAAGGCTCCATTCAGACATCCGCATGATTTTTTACGGATCCATGGATACATGGATCGGATCCACAGAACGCATGCGGACGTCTGAATGGAGCCTTACAGGGGGGTTATCAATGACAGGGGGTGATCAGGGTAATCAGGGTGATCACCCCCCTGTCACTGATCACCCCCCCTGTAAGGCTCCATTCAGACGTCCGCATGATTTTTACGGATCCATGGATACATGGATCGGATCCGTAAAAATCATGCGGACGTCTGAATGGAGCCTGACAGGGGGGTGATCAATGACAGGGGGTGATCAGGGAGTGTATATGGGTGATCACCCGCCCGTCATTGATCACCCCCTGTAAGGCTCCATTCAGACGTCCGCATGTGTTTTGCGGATCCGATCCATGTATCCATGGATCCGTAAAAATCATGCGGACGTCTGAATGGAGCCTTACAGGGGGGGTGATCAGTGACAGGGGGGTGATCAATGACAGGGGGTGATCAGGGAGTGTATATGGGTGATCACCCGCCTGTCATTGATCACCCCCCTGTAAGGCTCCATTCAGACTTCCGCATGATTTTTACGGATCCATGGATACATGGATTGGATCCGTAAAAATCATGCGGACGTCTGAACGGAGCCTGACAGGGGGGTGATCAATGACAGGGCGGTGATCAATGACAGGGGGGTGATCAGGGAGTTTATATGGGGTGATCATGGGTGATCAGGGGTTTATAAGGGGTTAATAAGTGACGGGGGGGGGGTGTAGTGTAGTGTGGTGTTTGGTGCGACTGTACTTACCTACCTGAGTCCTCTGGTGGTCGATCCTAACAAAGGGGACCACCAGAGGACCAGGTAGGAGGTATATTAGACGCTGTTATGAAAACAGCGTCTAATATACCTGTTAGGGGTTAAAAAATTCGGATCTCCAGCCTGCCAGCGAGCGATCGCCGCTGGCAGGCTGGAGATCCACTCGCTTACCTTCAGTTCCTGTGAGCGCGCGCGCCTGTGTGCGCGCGTTCACAGGAAATCTCGCGTATCGCGAGATGACGCGTATATGCGTGACTGTGCGCAGCCCTGCCACCTCCGGAACGCACATGTGCGTTAGGCGGTCCGGAGGTGGTTAAGAATGCTATTATTTTCCCTTATAACCATGTTCACCTCACGCATTGCACCTGCGCGGAAATCTCACCCGTGTGAACTCAGCCTAAGGATTGCATCTGTTTTTCATGCATTTCTCTGACCCATTTACTTGAATGGACCAGTCCGGGATAAAAAAAAAATGGATAAAGATAGAACATGCTGCGATTTTCCTGCGATGTGCACATAGCTATTGAAACAAATGGGTCAGGGTTTACAGGGGGTTCAGACCTGAGCGTTCTGAAACGAGCGCTCTGTATGCGCGATTGTACGGGCGTTTACAATCGCGCATACAGAGACAGGCGTGCACACATTGTCGCGCGTTCCTGAATATCTATGTGCGGGAACGCGCGACAAACGCCCCAAAAAAAGCTCAAGAACTTGTTTGAGCGTCGGGCGTTTTACAGCGCGATCGTACGCGCTGTAAAACGCCCAGGTGAGAACCATTCCCATAGGGAATCATTGGTTTCTCCTTGTTGAGCGTTTTACAGCGCGTAGGAACGCGCTGTAAAACGCTCAGGTCTGAACTTAGGGTTAGTCCGGATACTGTTCATTCATAAAAGGGAGTGCATCAGGATGGAAAACTTGTGTGAAATTATCCTCTTAGTGTCTGCTACTCGCCTGGGGATATGGTGAATTGTCACTGAAGCAAGCTATATGAGCTTTGCACACAAACCTTAAAAACCAGGCGTGCATCAAGAAAGCCAGAGGATCGTTGTGCACACTGCAGGACGCTGCTCACATAGTGAGAGAAGTTAACAATGCAACAATTTCCTTTGCTGTCTTTACTGAGTTTGTGTGGGAATCCTAGAAACAAATGGCTTGTTCCAGTAGTTGTGCAGTTATTAGTAACAGAAGATGCCTTGAGTCATAGAGATCACATGGTGATTACACAACGTGTCTGTTTTAATCGCCTGTTTTACGACATGCCCTGGAGACTGACTCCTCTATAGAAATGATGGGTGCGGAGAAGAAATGCAACTGTCAAAGTTATGTTCTACATAGGCGTGTCGTAGATGTGTCTTGTCATGATTGTTTAGCTTTTTTTTTTTTCTAAAGGAAAAACACAAGATGCTGCATGTAAGGCCACCTGCACATGCTGCAGAATACATGCAGTTTTTCCACACAGACTCTGTTTTCCACACAGAAAAAACGCAGTAGTACAGCACCAGCAAAGTCACAAGAAAACGTAAGGCAGCTCTCACCTTCCCCTCCACTAGCAGAGCTCAGATGACGCTAATTACATAGCAGAAAAATGAAGGAATCCAGCTCCAGAACAGCGGAAAATCGTAGCTTTATTTGCGGTATTTTTTAAAATCTTCTACATACAGGACAAGTTCAGTTACGCATTTCAGACCATAAACATAAACACCGTCATGAGGAAGGACCGCAAATTGTTTATGGTCTGAAACGCGTAACTGAACTTGTCCTGTATTTAGAAGATTTTAAAAATAACGCAAATAAATCTACGATTTTCCGCTATTATGGAGCTGGATTCCTTCATTTTTCTGCTAAGTACCAGCAAAGTGTATGAGTCTACAATTCTGTATGAGAGTCAAAATCTGCAGTATGTCAATTATGTTTGCGGATTTAGCTGCGGATATCACCCTTTTCAATGGAAGAGATCTGCAGCAAAACCGCAGCAAATCAGCAATATAAAAAACGCAATTAGACATTGCGGAATCTGGTGCAGATATGCTGCATACACCCACATAAATCCACAAGGAAATTCGTGTGGATCTTATGTGAGTTCACCCATACCCATGTGCAGATTGCCTAAGGAGATCAGACCTTACAGAAGATCTTGTGGCTTGTGAGTGGTATACATGGCTCCCCACTTAAAGGGATTGTCCAGATTTTTTTTTTTTATGTTTTAACTTCCACTAGCAGCCTTTTATACCTGCTAAAGTATATTCACTGCTGCTCCATTCAGGCTCCTTCTGTGGTCACTGTCTTGTAAACTCATGGACAGACTGGGCCAATGACTGGCCTCAGTAGTGACATCACTGCTTGCCCATGTGCCACTTCAGAATGGCTAAGTCATTGGTTACAGTGGTGCACGTGACCCCCATCTATCCAGAAGTTTACAGGACACGGACAGAAATACTTTCTGAAGGGAGCAGGACCGCATCTGCCATGATGCGAGATAAGAATATATCCTCAAGCAGCAGTTAACCCATGGGCGGACTGGCCATGGACCCCACAGGGAAATTTCCTGGTGGGTCAATACCCAGAGGGTCGGCCAAGACCTCCTCTTGGAGGAGGCCAGCTAGGTGCATAAAGATCTTAAGCTCTCAGTATTGATTAATGAAGGAGGATGAGGCACTTGTACACTTGGCCAGTAGCTATAGGTGCCCTCCTGAATTCAATTGCAATGCTGTCCTTAGGATTGGGTAGTATTGGATGCTTCACTGTGGTATTTGGCTCTGCTGGGGTAGTATATTGTGCTGCATTCTGGTATTTGGTTCTTCTGCCGCAATATATTGTTCTGCACTGTGGCATCTGGTTCTGCTGGTGCTTTTCTTTATGCTGCACTGTGGTATTTAGTTATGCTGGGGCAGTGTATTGTACTGCACTGTGGTATTTAGTTATTTGAAATAATCCTGGCAACCGTGTCTTGCTTCTAAGTATATTCCTTTATTCCTTCATAATTCATCCAATATGACGCGTTTCGGCACAAAGCCTTTATCAATAATAATAATGTGGTATTTAGTTAAGCTGGGGCAGTATATTGTTCTGCACTGTGGTGTCTGGTTCCGCTGGGGCTTTTTTTAATGTTGTACTGTGGTAATTGGTTCAAGCGGGACAGTATTTTGTTCTCTACTGTCTGGTGTTTCTACTGTCTGGGCATGAACCTCAGGAAACATGACAGGTGCTCAGAAAGTCAAAGTGCGTAAATTCACATTTTTGCACCATAGTTTGTAACCGCTATAACTTTTACGCAAACCAATAAATATACACTTATTGCATTTTTTTTTATCAAAGACATGTAGAACAATACATTTAGGGAAAAATTTATATAGAAATGTAGTTTTAATTGAAAAATTTTACAACAGAAAGTGAAAAATGAAGTTTTTTTGCAAAAATTTCGGTCAATTTTGATTATTATCAAAAAAATTAAAAATGTTAGCAGCAATTAAATACCACCAAATGAAAACTCTATTAGTGAGAAGAAAAGGAGGTAAAATTCATTTGGGTGGTAAGTTGTATGACCGAGCGATAAACGGTGAAAGTAGTGTAGTGCAGAATTGTAAAAAGTGGTCTGGTCATTAAGGGGGTTTAAGCTAGGGGAGCTGAGCTGGTTAAAAGGGTTGTCCGGGTTCAGAGCTGAATCCTGACATATCCCCATTTTCACCAAGATAGCCCCCCTGATATGCTCCGATGCTCTCCCTTGCCCTTTGCTGTATTGTGCATGGCAAGGGCTGTTTGTTTATTTTTTTACACTGCTAGGCTAAGGCTTCTGCCTAGCAGTGTTCCTGGTGACGTCACCAGCATGGAGATGTGGGCTTTAGTGCTGCCCTAACCCTTTTACAGGCTAGGGCAGCGCTAAAGCCCGCCCATTAGTACCGGTGATGTCACCGAGCTCATTGCTAGGCGGAAGCCCGGTAAATCACCAGGGTGATTGTCTGGGTGAAAATGGGTTCAGAACCCCTTTAAGTTCTCAGTCTGCCCCTGGGCTAGCCTGCCTCTGAGGGGGCAGCAGTTTGTGGCAATGCACTGGAGTCTATGTCTCCTGTCCCCACTGTTCAGCTATATAGGCTGCAGTCCATTAGGCCTGAAGCTTATGAGTAGGGTTGAGCGAACGTGGTGAGCATGGTGACATCACCTCAGGTCCTTCTATTTTCATTCAGCAGGCCCTGCGGTGATGTCACCGCGCTCACCATGGATGGAGACTGGAGAAGCCAGCCCTATGCCTCACCTGCATTGTTTTGCATCTGAATTCCTTAGCATCAAACCCTTCTTCTGTCAGGGAGGAGACTGGAGAAGCCAGCCCTATAACTCCCCTGCATTGTTTTGCATCTGAATGTCACCACCAGATCTTTGAGAAGTTCTGATAGACGTTCTTCAGTACCTCCTGCATGATCTTCTTTTGTTTTGCTTTCGTTTTGACATCTCTCCTCCCTCTCCCAGCTGTCATCTATTAGCAGTGATTGCCTCCCTATATATCTCCTCCCCATACTGCCTCACCTTGCAGTTTATATTACATCCTGTATTGTGTTCTCTGCTAGAAGTTGCTACAGCTGGGTTTTCAGATAAGTCTATTTCTGTATTTGTTGTTTTCCTGTTGGCTTGGTTCTAGGTGACCCTGACTCCCTCCATATTAAGTGCAGGGATCTGGTGGTCGTGTCCCCTCACTATTATAGGGTTTGCAGGTGTCATTCAGTCTAGGTACATGGACATGCAACCTTCTATCACTGAGATCTTTGCATGGGTTGAGAAGACAGGGAGAGCTTCAGGGCTTTAATAGGGGTCACCCTTTTGTTCCTTAGTTTTGGATCAAGCCAGTCGGATCCTTATTTGTAACTTCTTGTTTTCTGTTACACCATCCGTGACACTGAATTCCTACAGTAAAGAAGCACACTGGTTTACTGCAGACCCTGACTCTCTGGACTTATTTCCCATTGGGTGTACCACTCCTTACCATCCATTCTGGAGAGCAGCAACACGTTGTGACACCTCAACAGTGTCAGGGGTATCCAGTGTAGCTGTGGGGCCACACCAAACCCAAACACTGCAGGGACAGAGTGTCACGAAAGTACCAAGACATACGGATGTCCCAGCGACAGTGAGTGGCAGGAGATCTGTGAGACTGGCAACACGTGGTTTAATCTGACAGGTTTTCCTTGTGGATCAATAGGTGTCTGTGTTGTTTTTGGTAATAACCACACCCCTTGCCTCCAGGTGTTGTTTAAGTGGTCATTTAACCTTCCTTATTTATAAATGCTTCTCCCACTATGCTGTGCGGTTTATAGCTTCTGTGCCTGTGGTTTGTTTGTGGTTGGATCACGGCTGAGTTCCTGGTGCTTCCAAAGCCTCTTTGAAGTTAATTCGTTCCTTTCCCTTTTGTATTTTATTTGAGTTCTGTGTGTTGCATTTCCCTATTGTTTGTATTAGGCCTGAAGTCGACTCCTGTTCGTCCTTCCTTTTGGAGGGACAGGTTGTCTCGTCCCTGCCATTAGTACCAGGGTCCCTGTGTATGAACTCACCTACCTTTGGGGTCTGTTCATACTGGTAGTCAGTCAGGATTTTGGTTAGGGTTTTCACTAGGAGGTGTCCATCTTCCTTCTCTAGTTCTCAGGCCTGATTCCCTGTTTCCCCCTTCCCTCCTATGTCGGTGTGGTATTTCCCTCCCACACCGAAGCGTGACACAGAGCTGCAATACCACACACACCCTATGGACAGAAGTGGCCCAGTTTTTGGAAGATAGCCATGTTTTTCTAACTCTTGACAACCCCTTTAATCATAGAAAGTGTTCAACAAGTGAGGCATGCTTTTTAGGGTTTAGCTACACTGCAATTTTAGTCACACTAGCTTCCAAGGATCACAGCGGAATCGTACCGCAGTGGTGCTAGCACAGCAACAATTGTGGTAACAGCATGACTCGCATTTTTGCTGCAACTGCAACCCCAGAATTGCAAAAAATCCATAAGTGTTGGATTGCAGGGTAGTTAAGCCCTTAATTTTCAGTCTCATTCAGATTCTTACCCTACGGACAAGGCCTGCTTGCTTACATCAAATAAAACATTTAACTTACTATTGGACAATATTTACTGTAACATCTTCGGTAATTTTCAGTTTTTTACTGTGTGGAGGCAGAACTTTTTTATTTTTCCATTCACATAGCTGTATGAGGACTTGTTTTTGTATGGACAAGTTATACTTTCTAATGGCAGCAGTTTTTATCTGACCGATTCCTGGCATTGCAGTAAAATTTGGATATTAAGACCCAGAGAGATCTGGGCTGTTCTCTGCTATAGCACTGGTATGAAACTAGCCTTAGGGCTTGTTCACACGACCGTATGGCTTTTTCAGTGTTTTGCGGGCTGTTTTTAACTGATCCGTTTTTTGTTTCAGTAGTGTTTCCGGTTTCATTTTGTTTTTCCGTTCCTTTTTTCCGTATGGCATATACAGTATACAGTAATTACATAGTAAAAATTGGGCTGGGCATAAAATTTTCAATAGATGGTTCCGCAAAAACTTACCCATTGACTTGCATGGAGCCACGGAACGTGATTTGCGGGCAATAATAGCACATGTTCTATCTTTGAACGGAAATACAGAAACGAAATGCATACGAAGTGCATTCCGTTTTTTTTGCGGAACCATTGAAATGAATGGTACCATATACGGAACTCAAAAAACGGCCCGTATACGGAACGCAAAAAACATTCGTGTGAACGAGCCCTTAATAAGATGGTATTAATAATGAAATATAATTTCTCTTTTGAGATTCAATCCCTCAAGAATATGGGTTCCTAGATGGAAAATCTAATAAGCCTCCTTATTTAATTGAATACAAATTATATCACCTTTTTTCTATATGTATCTTCTGTTGTTCTTTTTTAGGCCTCATGCACACGACCGTTGTTTTATTCCGTGTCCGTTGCGCCGTTTTTTTTCATTTTATGCGGACCCATTGATTTTCAATGGGTCTGTTGAAAACTCGGCTAATGCACCATTTGCCATCCGCGTCCGTGATCCATGGTTCCAGTCCGCCCAAAAAATATAACCTGTCCTATTATTTTCGCGGAAAACGGTTCGCGGACCCATTCAAGTCAATGGGACCGCTAAAAAGCGTGGAGGCACACAAGATTGTCATCCGCGTCCGCGCGTCCGTGTCTGTTTTTTTCCTATCATTTGCATGGCAAACCTGTCTTAGACTTTTTTTTACATTCCTTTATGTCTGGTGGTCCTCCAAAAATAAAGGAAGACACACGGAAACGGATCACGGAACAACGGAACCCCATTTTGCGGAACGGAACACAACAACGGTCGTGTGCATGAGGCCTTACTCTGCCTATTTCCCCACAGGCTTAGGACCTTTGATGACGTCACTACGCTCATCACATGGTCCGTCACATGATCCATCACCGTGGTAAAAGATCATGTGACGGACCATGTGATGAGCATAGTGACGTTATCAAAGGTCCTATTCCTCAAAGAAGAAGACAGAAGAGATGTCGGCTGCGCGAACAAATGGATTAAGGTGAGTTAAATTATTATTATTTTTTTTTAACCCCTCCAGCCCTATTGTACTATGCATTCTGTATTCAGAATGCTATTATTTTCCCTTATAACCATGTTATAAGGGGAAATTATACAATCTACACAACCTTGAACCCAACCTGAACTTCTGTGAAGAAGTTTGGATCTGGGTACCACATTCAGTTTTTTATCACGAGCAAGCAAAACGCATTGCACCCGCTCGATAAAAACTGAACAACGGAATGCAATCACAGTCAAAACTGACTGCAATTGCGTACCTACTTGCGCGGATTTGCCGCAACACATCTGGACCTTATCCGGACACGCTCGTGTGAAAGAGGCCTTAGGTCGCTTTCACACGAGCGTGATTTCCGCGAGGGTGCAATGCGTGACGTGAACGCATTGCACCCGCACTGAATCCTGACCCATTCATTTCAATGGGGCTGTGTACATGAGCGTTGTTTTTCACGCAACAGTTGTGCGTTGCGTGAAAATCGCAGCATGTTCTATATTCTGCGTTTTTTCACGCAGCCCTGGCTCCATAGAAGTGAATGGAGCTGCGTGAAAAACGCATTGCATCCGCAAGCAAGTGCGGGTGCGATGCGTTTTTCACTGATGGTTGCTAAGAGATGTTGTTTATAAACCTTCAGTTTTTTATCACGCGCGTGAAAAACGCATCAAAACGCATTGCACCCGCGCGGAAAAAACTGAACAACTAAACGCAATCGCAGACAAAACGGACTGAACATGCTTGCAAAATAGTGCGAGTTTCACTGAACGCACCCTGAACGCATCCTGAGCCAATCCGTCACGCCTGTGTGAACCCAGCCTTACCCTGGGTTCACACCTGAGCGTTTCACGCGCGTATTTGTCGCGTTTGACGCGCGTTTGTGTGATTGACTGCAGTGTTGTCCAATGAGTGTATGGGCCAAAACGTGAGACAAACGCCCAAACAAAAGCTCAAGAACTTGTTTATGCGTCGGGCGTTTTACAGCGCGTTAAAACGCTCAAGTGTGAACTAGGGCCATAGGGAAGCATTGGTTTTCACGTGTTGAGCGTTTTACAGCGCGTTTGAACGCGCTGTAAAACGCTCAAGTGTGAACTTAGGGTTAGGGTTTAGTTTTAGCCTGGGGGATGTATCTTACCCTAACGCTGGGTTCAGACCTGAGCGTTCTGAAACGAGCGCTCTGTATGCGCGATTGTACGGGCGTTTACAATCGCGCATACAGAGACTGGCGTTCACACATTGTCGCGCGTTCCCGAATTTCTATGTGCGGGAACGCGCGACAAACGCCCCAAAAAAAGCTCAAGCACTTGTTTGAGCGTCGGGCGTTTTACAGCGCGATCGTACGCGCTGTAAAACGCCCAAGTGAGAACCATTCCCATAGGGAATCATTGGTTCTTACCTGTTGTGCGTTTTACAGCGCGTAGGAACGCGCTGTAAAACGCTCAGGTCTGAACCCAGGGTAAGTTCACACTTGAGCGTTTTACAGCGCGTTCAAACGCGCTGTAAAACGCTCAACACGTGAAAACCAATGCTTCCCTATGGCCCTGGTTCACACTTGAGCGTTTTACAGCGCGTTTGAACGCGCTGTAACGCTGGGTTCACACCTGAGCGTTCTGAAACGAGCGCTCTGTATGCGCGATTGTACGGGTGTTTACAATCGCGCATACAGAGACATGCGAACGCCCATTGTCGCGTGTTCCCGAAAGTCTATGGCCGGGAACGCGCGACAAACGCCCGAAAAAAAGCTCAAGTACTTGTTTGAGCGTCGGGCGTTTTACAGCGCGATCGTACGCGCTGTAAAACGCCCAGGTGTGAACCATTCCCATAGGGAATCATTGGTTCTTGCCTGTTATGCGTTTTACAGCGCGTAGGAACGCGCTGTAAAACGCTCAGGTGTGAACCCAGGGTAAAACGCCCGACACATAAACAAGTTCTTGAGCTTTTTTGGGGCGTTTGTCGCGCGTTTTGGCCCATAGACTCATTGGACAACACTGCAGTCAATCACACAAACGCACGTCAAACGCGCGTTTACTATTGCAAAAAACGTGCATAAAAACGCGCAACAAATACGCGCGTCTCAGAAACGCTCAGGTGTGAACCCAGGGTTAGTGACCATCTGGTTTGGTCCTTACTGACCAAGCGTTTTCCTTCCTTTTTTCTTCGTCGCCTTCCAAGAACTATAGCTTTTTTATTTTTCTGTCTATCTTGTTGTTTAAGGGCTTGTTTTTTGCGGGACAAGTTGTAGTTTTTATTGGTGCCAATTTGGGCTACACACTTTATGATTAATGTTAATTAACTCTTTCTGGGAGGGGGATGGAAAAAAACTGCAATACTGGCACTGAGTTTTTACATTATAAATTTTCCCATGTTCATTTTTTGGCACAAATAACATAATATATATATTCTCTGGGTCAGTACAATTACAAATACATATAGATGTTTTTACGTTTTACTACGTTTGTGTAATAAAACCCCTTTTTTTTTAAAAAAGAACATTTTTTTCCACTAGCCGCATCCCAAGACCCATAACTTTAAAAAAAAAAAAAATCTTTGAGTTGTGTGAGGAATTGATTTTAAAGGGCTTCTGTCACCCCCCAAAATTAATATATTTTTTTAGGCTTATTAAAAGCCTCTAAACCCGAAAGAGAAGACGTCATCGGCACAGGCGCACTGAGGAAGTGCTGAGGAAGCGAGCGTCCTTCTCTCAGAGCGCCTGCGCCGAATGAGGTGCAGGCGCAGGATTTGAATTGCAGACAGGTCCAGCGGAGGAGGACAGCGCTCCCTGGCCCTATCAATCAGCAGGAGGAGGTGGCGTTTTTTTTAAAGGAGGATGCGCCGGCTACCAGCAAGTAGACGCCCTACTTGCTGGTAGAGAGGTAATTTACATATTATAAAAGTGCCGTTTTTAAAGAGACTAGCCAACAGAAAAGGGTAAGAGCCCTATATACAGTTGCAAGAAAAAGTATGTGAACCCTTTGGAATGATATGGATTTCTGCAAAAATTGGTCATAAAATGTGATCTGATCTTCATCTAAGTCACAACAATAGACAATCACAGTCTGCTTAAACTAATAACACACAAAGAATTAAATGTTACCATGTTTTTATTGAACACACCATGTAAACATTCACAGTGCAGGTGGAAAAAGTATGTGAACCCCTAGACTAATGAAATCTCCAAGAGCTAATTGGAGTGAAGTGTCAGCCAACTGGAGTCCAATCAATTAGATGAGATTGGAGATGTTGGTTACAGCTGCCCTGCCCTATAAAAAACACACACCAGTTCTGGGTTTGCTTTTCACAAGAAACATTGCCTGATGTGAATGATGCCTTGCACAAAAGAGGCTCTCAGAAGACCTACGATTAAGAATTGTTGGCTTGCATAAAGCTGGAAAGGGTTATAAAAGTATCTCCAAAAGCCTTGCTGTTCATCAGTCCACGGTAAGACAAATTGTCTATAAATGGAGAAAGTTCAGCACTGCTGCTACTCTCCGTAGGAGTGGCTGTCCTGTAAAGTTGACTGCAAGAGTACAACGCAGACTGCTCAATTAGGTGAAGAAGAATCCTAGAGTGTCAGCTAAAGACTTACAAATGTCTCTGGCATATGCTAACATCCCTGTTAGCAAATCTACGATACGTAAAACACTAAACAAGAATGGATTTCATGGGAGGATACCACAGAGGAAGCCACTGCTGTCCAAAAAAAACATTGCTGCACATTTACAGTTTTGCACAAGAGCACCTGGATGTTCCACAGCAGTATTGGCAAAATATTCTGTGGACAGATGAAACCAAAGTTGAGTTGTTTGAAAGAAACACACAATACTATGTGTGGAGAAAAAGGGGCACAGCACACCAACATCAAAACCTCATCCCAACTGTGAAGTATGGTGGTGGGGGCATCATGGTTTGGAGAACTTAAGGCCATCTGTCCACCAGCTGAAGCTTAACAGAAGATGGGTGTTGCAACCGGACAACGACCCAAAGCATAGAAGAAAATCAACAACAGAATGGCTTAAACACAAGAAAATGCACCTTCTGGAGTGGCCCAGTCAGAGTCCTGACCTCAAACGGGATTTAGATGCTGTGGCACGACCTCAAGATGGCGATTCACACCAGACATCCCAAGAATATTGCTGAACTAAAACAGTTCTGTAAAGAGGAATGGTCAAAAATTACTCCTGACCGTTGTGCACGTCTGATCTGCAACTACAGGAAATGTTTGGTTGAAGTTATTGCTGCCGAATGAGGTTCAACTAGTTATTAAATCCAAGGGTTCACATACTTTTTCCACCTGCACTGTGAATGTTTACATGGTGTGTTCAATAAAAACATGGTAACATTTAATTCTTTGTGTGTTATTAGTTTAAGAAGACTGTGATTGTCTAGTGTTGTGACTTAGATGAAGATCAGAGAACATTTTATGACCAATTTGTGCAGAAATCCATAGCATTCCAAAGGGTTCACATACTTTTTCTTGCAACTGTATTGAAAAATCGCAGTATAAGGATTTAAATTGGCCCAAAAAAAAAATAAAGAAAGACTTTTGGGGGGTGACAGAAGCCCTTTAATGGGATGATGTATAGTTTTCATTGGTTTCATTTTGGAGTAAATAACACCTTTTGATTGCTTGTTGTAAAGGGGGAATATTAATCACCAATATTATGCGAATATCGATAATTAATATTCCTAAATAGGAGGAGCCGTCTAGTGATGACTCCGCCTATTTATGCCTTTATATAACAATTACACAATATCTTCGCTATGCCTTACACTAATCACTATACTAGCTGCATGCGCCTTACTTACTACCGCTAACAAGTACACACTACACAAAGGGTACAAGTAACACAGTATTTATTACAATACACTACGCACACAATACTGTCAACACCACACTAAATATACAGTACTCAACTACACTACACGTTCCCAAATTCCACCCATAAACTAACTAGACAGTTCACACATCCAAGTAACATTAACAACCCACCCACCTGACTAATATTCTATCCCTAGGGGAACGACGAGGGTTAACGGTGGTTTTGCTGGGGATAAGCAGACCACAAACACTAAGGGGGGGCTCAGGGGTATGATATAGGGTTCACAATAGGGATATCAGGGCAGGGAGTGGATAGGGTTAACCAGGAGGCACAAATAGGGTATCAGGGCAGGGACTATATCAGGGAGTAGATAGGGTTAATCAGGAATAGGGTATCAGGGCAGGGATCAGGGAGTAGATAGGGTTAATCAGGAGTGGCAGGGACTAGGGTAAATCAGGGGGTTAGCAATATGGGGTCAGGGAATTAAAGGGTTAAACGTTGGTGGGGCAGTGGTAAGGGGAGTAATGCAGGGAATCAGGGGTTAATCGTTGGTGGTATAGTGGTAAGGGGAGTAATCAGGGGTTAATCGTTGGTGGTATAGGGAGGGAAAAAGGGGTTAATGATACTTAATGTTCTGCTCGTTGTCCAGGGGGGCTCGTCAGTCCAGGGGTGATGTCCTGCCCGGTGGTGTCTTGGACTGCTGAGCGGAGCGCCGCCTGCCTATTTAAACTTGGCGGCGCCCGCTCGCAGTCCCCCTTTTGCCGCCGTGCGCATGCGCACGGCCGGCCTGAACACGTGGGCCGGCGCGGTGATGTGACGTCACCGCGCCGGCCCGAGGATCTTGGAGCGCGCTTCCAGGGGGGGGGATCCTTTGATCCTCCCGCCTGTGAAGCGGACGCCTACCTCCGGCGCTGTAATTACAGCGCCGGAGGTCAGCCACTCACAGGGGCATGGGAACGCTTTGTTCCCATGTCTCGGTTGGCGTACCATCTCCGGCGCGATCGGAGATGGTGACAAAGGGCAGAGGATCTCATTGATCCTTTGTCCTTTGTAGAGGCCGACGCTGGACATGATTGTCCAACTGTCGGTCTCCTCCACCAGGCAGCATGATTCCGGCATATATGCCTATAGATGCTTGGGGCACATCTATAAGCATATATGAACGGACAGTACATATGGGGGCATCACAGGGGGCAATATCAAGGGGGTATATGTATATTTTCAGGGGGCACATATCAAGGGGGCATATCAAGGGGGCATACATATATATATCAAGGTGGCACATATCAAGGGGGCATATCAAGGGGGCATACATATATATCAATCCCCACAGGGGCATGAATGAGCCCCTGGGGAATATCAGAGGCAGATGGGCGCAGGTGCTGGGCACATCTGCGCACATCGCCCTCGGAGGGGATTATGCACCGCAAATATATATATGTATGCCCCAGTAGGCATGCATATCTACCACCCTTCCTCAACAATGTGACTGCTGACAAAAGCAGCAGGATGAATTCTGAAGTGTTTCGGTCAATATTATCTGCTCATATTCAGCCAAATGCTTCAGAACCCATTGGACGGCGCTTCACAGTGCAGATGGACAATGACCCAAAGAATACTGCAAAAGTAACCAAAGAGTTTTTTAAGGGAAGAAAGTGGAATGTTATGCAATGGCCAAGTCAATCACCTCACCTGAATCCGATTGAGCATGCATTTCACTTGCAGAAGACAAAACTGAAGGGAAAATGCTCCAAGAACAAGCAGGAACTGAAGACAGTTGCAGTAGAGGCCTGGCAGAGCATCACCAGGGATGAAACCCAGCGTCTGGTGATGTCTATGCGTTCCAGACTTCAGGCTGTAATTGACTGCAAACGATTTGCAACTAAGTATTAAAAAGTGAAAGTTTGATTTATGATTATTGTTATGTCCCATTACTTTTGGTCCCTTAACAAGTGGGAGGCACATATGCAAACTGTTGTAATTCCTACACCGTTCACCTGATTTGGATGTAAATACTCTCAAATTAAAGCTGACAGTCTGCAGTTAAAGTGCATCTTGTTTGTTTCATTTCAAATCCATTGTGGTGGTGTATAGAGCCAAAAATGTTAGAATTGTGTCGATGTCCCAATATTTATGGACCTGACTGTAAAGGATCATGGATGAGAAGAAGTTGAAGAGAACAGAATGTGATTTTAAATGGAGAATTGAGTGCGTGGAAGTAAGCAATACTAAGCATTGTGGAAAGTTGAGTGATGATGCAATGCAGCGCCAATGAAGTATTGTGTCTTGTCTGTCTGTGTATCTGTGTGCCCTGCACCGTGCATGTCTCTGTTGCCTGGTAAATGTGTCCTCTAACTTCAGGGAGTGTAAGGTGTTCGGGTTAAATGTAAATGCAAGAATTACTGTGGCAGAACCCATAGGAACTCTGTTTGCTGAGATCGAGAACAGAGGGAGAAACAGGGGGCTGTAGCTGCACCGGGGGGGGGGGGGGGGGGGGATGACATCATGACATTGGAATGTGTGATAGCAAGAACACTGCAATACTAAGATATATTGGATATAGACAAAAGAAAATGTGTGTGTGTATGGAGCACATACAGTATGTATGTTATTTGTATGTTATTCGTTAATAAGTTCAAACACTTGTGTGTGTAAAAGTATGAGAAAGTGTTCTATATGTCTGTTCGACATTGAATGTTATGTCTGTGTGGACTGGGAATCTGACCTTGTGTGTTCCCAACTAGAAAACTGACTAGCAGTGATGGTCAGTTTGCAGTGTCCGCCAGTGAACGCATGCGGGCTGCCATCTTTAGTAAGGTAGACTCACCAGTCCGGCGCTGCACAGGTAAGCCCTTACCTGTGCCGGAAGCCGGTCCGAAATCAAATGCAGTTACTGGGAGCAGGCAGTTCCGAGAACAGCCGCCGGGGGCCTTCATCGGGCTGTTCTCGGAACTGCCTGCTCCCGGTCACTGCATTTGATTTTAGACCGGTTCCCGGCACAGGCACAGGTAATGGCTTACCTGTGCATCGCCGGACGGGTGAGTCTACCTTACTAAAGATGGCAGCCCGCATGTGTTCACTGGCGAACACTGCGAACTGACCATCACTGCTGACTAGTAGAGGAAGGTCACGTAGCCAAGTTTACTGTGAGCAAAATCAGCTTTACTGATGTTATGATGGGGCCAAATTGTATGATTTTCCTAAAATATGACGTAAAGTCATGATTTTATGAAAGACACGGAGGCGAGTATTGCTTAACCCTTTCTTTACTTCTCACAAATAGCAGCAAAGAATTAAACAAACAAAATCCACCAATGGGCACACAGCCCTCCCCCTAGTCAGGGTATAAAGGGACCACCCCTTAAGTCCATCCTCCTCTTTCTTTGTCTTCATAACTCCATCCACGAATCAAACAGGAACAACCGGAACCAGGAGGAACATCAACCGGAAGAACAACACGCCGTGAACATGGACACGAAGAAAAAACAGCAAACAGGGAGCGCAGGAGATCCACTCCACCTTCCACCGAACTGGATGAGATCAACCTTAAAAGAGTGAAACACACAGATAACCTCCAGCAAAGGCATGCGGAAATATCATAGCAGCGACATAGCGGTAAACAAGGCAAGAAAGTTAAATAATTTAAACATATTCATACCAGGCCGAATAACAACAAGGACAAAATACATGCACATGACACATAATATAAATATAAATAACAGCACCCCAGGGAGGGAGAAGACACGGGTGGGGCAATACTCGCCTCCGTGTCTTTCATAAAATCATGACTTTACGTCATATTTTAGGAAAATCATACAATTTTATTTCAAGACACGGAGGCTCATATTGCTAGTTCAAAGCCGATCCACAATAGAAGCAAAAACATGCGGATCCGGCCTAAAATAAAATTCTCTAAATGTGGAGACACGCGACCAGTCCGCCAATCTCATGACGTCCTCCAGGCGCGCACCCGACAAAGTCAAGGAAGTCGCGGAAGCACCGCGAACAGAATGCGCCGTAAAAATGGAAGTATCTATACCCGAGAGAGACAAAATCCACTTCACCCAACGCGACAGAGTAACCACGGCAACCGGAGCAAAAGGCCTGCGGAAGGAAATAAACAACTGGGTCGCCGAAGAGGACCGCAAGTGGCGAGTTCTGGATTCGTATTCCTTTAGACACGCGACAGGACAGAGCGCCGCCGAAGAAGGAAAAACAGGGTAAGAAACCGAAGTGATACCGGTCTTAGTACGCCGGGAAATATTGAACGTCACACCCTCCGGTGTAAACGACCGAGCGTCAAAATCTAGTGCATGGACGTCCGAGACCCTTTTACAAGAGATCAAGCAAAAAAGAGTGACCAATTTAGCTGACAATTAGCGAAGGGATAAATCCTCATTAGGATGCCAAGCCGACAGGAAAGACAATACGGACGAAACGTCCCAAGAACTAGAAAACCGAGGCCTGGGGGGACGAGCAAAGCGGGAGCCTTTAAGCAATCGACACACCAAAGGATGCCAACCGGCAGAACAGCCATCAAATCCCCTATGACCGGAGGAAATGGCGGACCGGAACACATTTATAGTCCGATAGACCTTACCATCTTCATACAGAGTACTGAGAAACTGAACCACATTGCCTACAGCGGCCGTAGTGGGATCCAAGTTCCGAAGGCAGCACCAATCAGCCCAGGATCGCCAAGCCGACCTATAGGCTCTCCTGGTCCCTGGGGCCCACGCGCTCTCCAAAAGGAAAATAGCCGTCTCCGAAAGTCCCTCGGTCTGCCAGGACAACCCGACACTCTGCAAGCCAGAAGACGCAGGGACCCCTCCAGAATCAGCGGGTGAGGATGGTTCAGCGGATCCAGTAGCAGCGACGTCCGGACAGGAAGCAACCAGGGAATCTCCACCAGAAGTTCCAACAGCTGTGGGAACCACGACTGCGCGCTCCAGAAAGGAAGAATCAGCACCAGTTCCGAGGCTTGAAGACGTATCTTGGCCAAGGTCCGAGGAATCATTGAGAACGGTGGGAATGCATACATCACGTCCGTCGACCAGCACTGGAGAAAGGCATCCACTGCCTCTGCGGACGGGTCCGGCCTCCAACTGAAGTATCTGGGCAGCTGGGCGTTCCAACGGGACGCGAAAAGGTCGATCGAAAACGGGCCCCAAAGAGACTCGATGGAGGAAAATATCTCCCTGTCTAATCTCCAGTCGCTGGCGTCTGAGATGTAGCGAGAGCTCCAATCGGCCAGCGTATTGTGTAAACCCGGTAGGTATTCCGCCACTACCGAAACTCCATTGGACAGGCAATATTCCCAAAAATCCTTGGCTAGGTGCGTCAACATCCTCGAGCGGGTACCGCCCATGGCATTGATGTAACGGACGGCCGAGATATTGTCCATGCGAAGGCGAATGCAGGCCGTGGCCCTCCCGCTGGCAAAGCTGCGGACAGCAAACGACCCCGCCAGAAGCTCCAGAGCGTTGATGTGTAAGCGGGACTCCACCGTGGACCACGGACCTCCCGTGGAAACGCCCTCGCAATGAGCGCCCCAACCGTGAAGGCTGGCGTCCGACTCGATCACCATATCCGGGCGCGGGCCGAACAGAGCCCTGCCATTCCAGGCAGAGAGGTTGGCAATCCACCACTCCAACTCGTCTCTCGTCTCCTGATCCAGAGAGATAAGGTCCGCATAAGAAGCCCGGCATGCAGGTGAGCGATTTTGAGGCGCTGAAGGGCCCGATAATGAAGGGGAGCCGGAAAGATCGCCTGAATGGAGGATGACAAGAGACCTATCACCCTGGCCAAATGACGCAGAGAAATCCGCGGAAGGGTAAGAGTGCGACGCAACTCCTTGCGGATCGACCGTACCTTCACAGGAGGGAGACTGAGAGTCAAGGACAGAGAATCCAACTGGAATCCGAGAAACTCCATGGACCGAGAAGGAATCAAACAAGACTTCTCCCGATTGATAATGAAGCCCAGAGCCGAGAGGAGATGAACTGTCATCTGCAGGTGCAACAGCAGAGAGGGACGGTCCCCCGCCATAATCAGAATATCGTCCAATAGATTATGAGTCTCACCCCGCGATAGCGGAGCCAAGCCACCACTGGACCCATCAGTTTGGTGAAACACCAGGGGGAGGACGAAAGACCGAAGGCGAGACAAGAGAAACGCCAAACCGCTCCCCGCCAATGGAAGCGCAGAAGATCCCTGGAAAGAGGAGAAATCGGAACCGTCAAGTAGGCATCTTTGAGATCCAACTTGGCCATCCAGTCCCCCGGGAGTAGCATGTCCCTCAGGAGATGGATGCCCTCCATCTTGAAATGCCTGTATTTGACGAATACATTCAGAGCCTTGAGGTTGATAACGGGGCGTAACTGACCTCCCTTTTTCTCCACCAAGAAAATCCTGCTGATTACCCCTTCGTGGTCGAGAGGAGCCGGCTCTATAGCTCCCTTGAGGTATAAAGCCCGAAGCTCTAGATCTATTAGCTTCTGGGCTTCCCGTGAACGGAACGTGGGAGGGGGCGGGACTGGAAGCCCTGGAGGGGCAACAAGCTCTATGTGGAAACCCCGAACCGTGGACAGCACCCAGGGGTCGTTGGTAATGAACTCCCAAGCAGGCATAAAATATTGGAGTCTGCCCCCTACATAACTTTCCGAAAAAGGGTGAAGGGGCAGTAGACTTACCAAATGGACGCCTGAGGTTCGGGTTCCCTCTGTAAGGTCTTCCCCGTCCGGAAGCACCACGGGTAGGGAAGAAGGACGGCTGATGTCTTTGTTCATTGGCAGGAGGATGGTAAGATGAGTAGGAGCCTCGACCCGAACCACGGGTCTGGAAAGAGGAACGGCCGGACAGACGGCCCCTTGAACTGCCGGCCCTGGTGGAAACCCTACCACTAAAAACCCTACGCATCGACGTTTGGGCTTTATCCAATGCGGTGAAGGTTCCTACAAACTTTCCTAGTTCTTTAATGAAGGGATCCCCAAATAGGAAACCTTGGGCATCCTTGCCAGACTCCGACAGGGCCATATTGGTCAATTTTGGCTCAATTTTTAACAATATGGCTTTACGCCTTTCAATACTGAGGGAGGTATTTGCATTACCTGCCATGCAAATGGCTCTTTGGGTCCAACCACGGAGCTCTTCCGGGTCGACCATTCGGCCTTCAGCCTTGGCGGATTCCGCCAAATCAAAAATCTTTGTCAGGGGCCCCATAATATCAAGTAGCTTGTCCTGGCAAGCTTTTAGGGCCGAGTCTAGGCCTCTCTTTGGGCTAAATCCCGTTTTAGACAGGAATTGGACCATCTTCGGGTCCACAACCGGCGTCTCGCATACCTTATTAGGTATCGCCGGGCGGGGGCATTCTGCCCGGAGTTTGTTCCGCGCCTCCTTGCTAAGGGGCTTACGGACCATGGACTCCAAGTAACTAGCGATGTGGGGAGCCGGGAGCCATTCCGCGGACCTGGGGTGGTGTAAAGAGTCCGGGTCAAAGAGCGCCTCCCCTGCCGGATCCAAAAGGGAAACGGATTGGGACGGGTTCACCGGATCGACCTCTAACGGTCGCTGAGGCGCTGACGAAAAGGAAACAGACGTCCCCTGAGCAGGTGACATATCATCATCGTCATATTCATTTGAATCGTTATATGGATCAATCAAAGCCTCCTCATCAGATTCACCATTAGAATCAGAAACTAGCTCGGGGTGGGAACGAGCAGATTTCCAATGCCGTGCTTTTTCTGCCTGGCGCAGACAGGCTCTTTTGCGCGGCCGAGGCGCGCTGTCATTGGATGGAACAACGCCATCAGTCATATCACTTCTGGAGGCAACAGGGGCTGGCAAAGGCATGGGGTTAGGGGCCACCGTAGATGAGGTATTGGTGATAAGGACCTGGGATATAGAGTGAGTCAATACTGAGGACATAGAGCCCATTGCGGAGATAATGGCCTCAGAGATAGACTTTTGCAGGGTAAGTGCCTGCGGATCCGCCGGGACCTGAGCAGGCCCCCTTGCAGCTGAGGTAACACCCATATTTTGAGGAGGGCAAGGGGAGTCTCCAAGGACAGGAGTCCCAAGTACTGATGGTGGGGCCTTCTGGGCAGACATACTCATAGACTATATATAATCTATATATCTATATATCCCCAGGGAAGAAACTGAGCACCGCTTAACAACTAAACAACTAACCCTACTAGATGAGAAAAACAGCAAGCAGAGTTAGTCACTCTGTGCTGCAGAAGGAGCCGCCGTTCCGGACAGATGCAGAGCGAGGCCGTACGCTGCACGACTACAGCGGTGCGGCTTATCACAGAAGACGTCCGAGATCCCGCCCAGTATCGCGAGATCTCGGATGTAGCAGCCGGAGCGGCGGGAAACAAGCTGGGGAAGAAGAGATGGCGGCCGAGATCCCGCGAGAAGCAGGAGATCTCGGACGCGAACGGAGCGGCGGCGAAAAAAGGTAATCGCCGACCCGATCAAGCCGGCACACCGAAAAAACAGAGAGAGACCCCCGATCCCAATTAAGGGCAGGGGGGGGGGGGGATAAAGGGAACCTGTAAGGAAAAAACGGCGGCCGAAAAACTACGGCACCACAGCCCTAACAGTTAAAATCGGGCATGAACATCAGGGGGAAAGAAACGCCCTATAATGGGATAAAAACCAGTAAAAATGACATTTAGACATAAACCACCACCCCTGCAAGCAGGAGGGTGGAATACTTAACTTGTGCAGCAGCAAAGAAAGAGGAGGATGGACTTAAGGGGTGGTCCCTTTATACCCTGACTAGGGGGAGGGCTGTGTGCCCATTGGTGGATTTTGTTTGTTTAATTCTTTGCTGCTATTTGTGAGAAGTAAAGAAAGGGTTAAGCAATATGAGCCTCCGTGTCTTGAAATAAAATTAGGAGTTGAGAATGAAAGAGCTTCTCACACAGGGAGGGGTGTGTGTTCTGGCTTTAGGCGCAAGGAAGGAGCGCAATTATTACAAAGTTTCTCACAGGAGTGAACACAGGACATTCGACCTTGAATTTAGAATATTCTATTCTTGATATTATAAAAAACCACTGCAAGTGTCAACATGAAAATAATTAAGTATAAGAAATTAGGCTGGACAGAAATGTATGACGCCACTGACACTACCCTCCAAGATGGCGCTGTGAGACTCTACCACACCCCCCAGCAGCCATCTTAACTGAGGTAACTTCCTCACCAGCGGACATCTTAACTAATCCAATTTCCGGCCTGGCTGCCATTTTAACTCCTGTAACTTCCGGCCGACCCAGCGGCCTTCTTAACTGAGGGAACTTCCTGCCCGGCAGCCATCTTGGTTACTGGTATTTCTCCAGATACGGCTACAATTGTGAAACAATACACATAGATCCAAGAAGCACCACAAGGGGTACTAAGTCGGGTCAGTACATGAAGGATACACATATACCTATAATTAGTCATGACCGGTAGTATTGTTTAATTGTTTATTCAGATGAAATGTTTTAACTTCTATGTTTCTGTTTTTCAAGTAAAGTCAAGTGAAGTCCCACCTCCTGCCCATTTGCGAGAATCGCAGAAGAAGGGGATTGTGATGGAGATAGTCTCAACTGTGGTAAACTGTAGCTTTAAGACCGGACATATTCAGGTTTTTTTCTGTCTTTCATATGATGTTGCTGAAAAATGCTAACCTTGAGATAAGATACTGCAGAATTATTAAAGAATGTAGACAGGCAGTGAAAAACATCAGCAAGCTAATGAAAGTGTAAACATGCCCCCCCACCCCATCTCTGATGGTATACTGAGAGTAGTAGTGAGAAAAAGCATGTAGGTAGATATAGGGTGGCTGAAAGATAACAAGCTCGCAGAACAGACAGAAGTCTTCCTGCAAGAGGCAAATGTATAGAGGAGGAGGTGTAGAGAGACAGAGAAAGTTGGGTTGTGAATGTTATGAGGATAATGTTAAACCACCTCCCCAACAGAGAAGGGAAACAGTAGGTCTGCCATCCTATAATGGTCCTGGGAGATGGACCTGCAGAGTTTGCAGGGACCCAGAACCCAGATGAGAGAGTTGTGCTGTGTGTCCACACCATATACGAGAGGATCGTATTCTGTGTTGCCTGGATCACTGTCTGTCCCCACAGACACCCATGTTTTTGTCATTAGGATGACACAGGTGAGGGGGGGGGGGGGGAATTAAACCAAGATTAGGAAACAGGCAATCCAGTACCTCCAGTATTGGCTGTGTTTTTAAACATTTAGCAGATTCAAGTCCGGTCCCAATGATATCCCTCACTCTGGGTGATAAATAAGTAGTCCCGTTTTGATTGATACTGGAGCAGCCAAGACAATTGTCCAGCAAATATGGCCTCCCCTGACTTAATCTCCAGGAACACTAGTCCTTGGGTAGAAGTGGATGGGAAAGTAGTACACTCCCCTTTCAACAGAATCCATCTGTGTTACATTTGTCCTTACCCAAGAAGTGCTTGCACGGTTGCTGGTCAGTGGTAACTCCCTGGTCCATCTTTTTGTCAGTACTCCTGGAAGATGAGAAGGAAGCCCTGCTTGCGGGAATGTCAGGCCATCTGTGGGCTATTGGACCCACGGATGTTGGCAAGCTCCCAGTTCCTCCTGTGGAAGTGGTGATGTAACCTGGTGCCCCACTTCCCAGGTAGATGCAGTATCTCTTGAGTATGGCACAGTCAGATGCCATATCTCAAACAGTCCGAGACTTTTTGAAAAAGGGGTTGTCAAGGAGATTGTATCACCTTCTAACACTGTTTTGTACCCTGTGAAAAAGAAAAGTGAGAAGGGCAAACCAACACGATACCAGATGGTACGTGACCTACGTGCTGTCAATGAAGCCACAGTTTGTAACAGCCCCATTGTGCCCAATACACACCTTGTTGGCTTAGGTTCCCACTATCCCTACCCACTCCACTGTGATTGATTTGACAAATGTTTTCTTTTGAAAACAACTACATTCAGACAGTTGGTAGTTGTTTTCCTACACACATGAGGGTAAACAGTATACCTGGGTGGTGCTGCCTCAGGGAGCCTAGAACTCACCTAGTATGTATACTGCAGCCATGTCACTCCTGTCCTTTTTTACAACATGGCTGCAAGTGAGAGGGTGAGAGAGGAAAAAAAGAAAAATTTCAGTTTTGTTGCATTACTGTTGCCTTACTAGGGTGAAACATCTCATCCCTGAATGTAAGAAGACTGTGGAGGACATCCCTTTGCCCAGAAACATGAATGCACTGAGGACATCATTTTTAGGCCCAGTTTCTTATTGCAGACTGTGGATACGCACGTTTGATGCAGTTTTCTTTATGATTGTTTGTCTTTTAATCCTTACACCTTACAGATGAGGTGGTAGATGCCTTTTATGCCCAAAGATGACCAGTTTGTTCTTCCCACACTGGGCCTATCAGATTACTACATTTAGATTGTATTGTACAGAAGTGAATGGCCATGCTTCAGCTGTCCTCACTCAACTGCATGGGCAGCAGCAACAATGCCCTGTGGCATATTATTCAGCCAGACTTGACCCCGTGGTCAGAGGTGCCCCTTTCTGCATCAAAGGTGTAGCAGTTGTACAAGCCATGCTTGATAAAGGTTCTGAGATAGTCCTGAACTACAAAGTTACAGTGACATTACGTCTATCCTCATGAAAGTACAACCCAAGAACCTTTTTGTTGCCCGCAGAGTTAGATGTGATAACTTACAAAGTGTGTGGTTTAAGGCTGGTTTCACACGGGCGTTACAGGAAAAGATGTGGGCGCGTTGCGGGAAAATGCACAATTTTTCCCCGCAAGTGCAAAGCGTTTTAATGCGTCTTGCACGCACGTGAGAAAAATCGGCATGTTTGGTACCCAGACCCGAACCCGGACTTCTTCACAGAAGCCCCGGCTTGTCTTCATTCTTCTTCTTTGAGGACCTGGGAGGAAAAGGACCTTTGGTGACATCACTGCTCTCATCACATGGTCCATCAACAATGTTATAAGGGAAAATAATAAAGATCGGGTCCCCATCCCGATCATCACCTAGCAACCATGCGTGAAAATCATTGACTTTCATTGACATAGGGTATTCATATGACGCCTGAAATGTTCAAAGATGTAATATTTTGGATCCAGCCACCCTGTTGCCTCTGTAGCAAGGGGGTAGGGAAGAGTTAGGGCACTTAAACTTTTCTTCCAGACTTCAAGATCCAGGGGAAGAGGCTGTTGTGCCTTTTCATAGGTAAATGCATTGATATCCAATTCATTCTAGTCAAGATGGATTTTCATTGCCTTTAAAAGCCATGCTCGACTATAGTTACAATTTTGTATGTCTTGAGTATGCCAAAGTAAGGTCGCACAAAGATTTCTACTCTTTAGTTTTTTATTCTTCTCATGAATGTACTGTACCAGTCTGAGAAGAGGCCTCCTTGTCTATTTATAAATTTATGACGGGAGATAAAAATAAGCTCTATGCAGCTGGTGATAATTACCTATACAATTAGGTATTTATTAATGAAGCAAAATATATAATATTCATGTATTCATTTAATGAGTCTTAGTTAGTCCTACAAGACATGTATCCAGTATATTATATATATTTCTCATTAGGAGAATATTCATCTCTAAAAGAGTGTCTGTAAAGATGTGTGTTTTGTAACAATTAATCGCATCTTTGGTATGACAGGAGGTACTGATATCTCTGTGAGAAAACAAGGCCCATTCATTCCATTTCTGGTCCATAAATCAACAGTGTGAGAAACCTTTAGAGAGACGCCTAGAGGTCTGTCTCTTATTGCTACAAATGTAAGAATTAATCCCTATAGCTTTGAATTAAAGCTTCTAAGGTCAAATGTATAAAATACGTTTTATTCAGACTTATATAAGTTAACCCTTTATACTATGATGCAAATAGCTTACACAGCAGTGCCACCTAGGTATGAATAGGTGACATTACAACAGTAGCAAAAGTGCATTCTGGGTAAGGTTATGATGTCATATTTCTTATCAATAGTTACGCCAATCCGACAATGATTGGAAAGTTCCAAACTAGGAAGGTGTGTCTAACTGATAAGTTTGTGATCATAAACCACAGAGAGAGAGAGAGAGAGAGAGAGAAAAGTGAAAGCTCTCTAGAGGGGTCTATCAAGATGAAAGCCATGGTGAGATGCGCTATGATGGACCACCCAGCTTTCCTAGGAGCAGAAGTGAGATTCCTACTAGGACTTGGTAAGAGACACAGAAAATTATATTTAATTTTATTAATACTAATTGGATAGTGTGGGTGAAATTATACCATCTAGATTGGCGAATAAATAAATTATTTGATCATCTCCATATTGAGATGTAGTCTTAGGATATTGTGAGGCTTCATTCTACCTGCAGAAGAATCAAGACTCATAATCTAGCAAAGCATTAAATGATTGCATATATATATATATATATATATATATATATATTGATAATAATATTCTTTGCCAAGCTAAGTGATGGATTCCCACAGGAAAGACTTGTTTCAAGTCCTTCCCATTTAAGATATGGTCTAGCAAGATCCTAGATCCCTGTTATTTGTCTTAATAGTCTTACCAAAGTCATATGTGTGAAAATAGTCCAGGATGGGGCGGAAGGATACAGTTATCTCTTCCAAGTTATATCCTTGGATGGATTTACCCATCTTGAAGTCATGTGATGTGTAATTGGTTAGAAGGGGGCAGAATGTATTTAGCATTCCAAATCGATGTCTAGGATTAGACATGCCTATCCTGATATCATGAGGTTTTCTCTGAACAGAAGTAATGTATATAACTTATGTTCCTACTTTGATATCCTAACCTAATAATAGCTTGGTTATATTGTGACAAGTTATTTCCACTCACGTGTTGTTAAGCTTGTAATGCTTTATATTAATTACTGAATCTATTCATTTGCATGTATTATTGTGTTTATTTACTCAAATATGTTTATTACCTTATAACTAATAAATCTGCATATTTTAATAATACCTGTGTATTATTGTATATGTTTTATGTGTGATTTTATTCTGTAATTTTAATGTTACTTTCTGTATTATTAGGTCATCTTAGCTCTCAAAAGTATATGGACACATGCTCAAATTACCATCCTAGAAGCTGGACTGACAAGAAGTTAAAGATAGAAGGGACGAAATTATGCAGAAGGAGAGGGAGAATACAAGCAAGGAGGGAGTTAATTGGAGAATATATATACGTACAAGAAAAAGAAGCAGCCTTATTTGATCTAATATTAAATACACTGTGTATTATCACTAGTAATAGATTAAAAGCTGACATCAGAGTAGATAGCCACGGACTTACCTGGTTTGACTCCTTTCTGAAAAACAGAACTCAGAGAGTCAAACTGGGCTCATTCTTTTACCCAGTCGAGAAGGTGGAGTGGGGAGTCCCTCAGGGATCTCCCCTCTCGCCATTACTCTTTAATATATATGTCCGACCTCTGCTCGCTATTCTGAAGGAGTATAACATCAGCTATGAGTCTTATGCGGACGATACACAGATCCTTTTGAGAGTATCAAAATCCGCTGATAACTACAAGCTCACGCAAGAAGGACTAAATAAGGCCAGGAACTGGCTAGCACATAACCACCTCAAACTCAACCCGACCAAGACTGAGCTTATTGCACCACATAAAACACCTGAGGCTGCCGCCCCGTCTATCTTTGGGGAAAACGTTGTCATCGCCACACAAGGAAAGAGTCTGGGGATAATCTTGGATCAAGAAATGAGCCTCTGTCCCCAGATTAAAGAAGTAATACGGAAAGCAAACTTCGCCCTATTCCTTCTAAAAAAAGCCCTACCGTTTCTCCCCAACACATGCAGACAGGTCGTGGTGGGAGCTCTAGTCAACTCCCACCTGGACTATGGTAATGCAATGTATGCGGGGCTGCCAGAGAAAGATCTGGGAGCTCTGCAACACTGTCAAAACAGGGCCATCCGGCTCATCAAGAAACTAGACTGGACAGATTCTGTCACAAAAGCACGCAGGGAACTCCACTGGCTCCCAGTGAAAGAGAGAGTGCAGTTTAAGCTGTGCTGCTTAACACACAAAGCTCTCTACAAAACAGGTCCCATCTACCTGCAAAAAAAGATAACACGTCACCATCCTCCTAGAGAACTGAGATCCACCTCAGCCTCCCTTCTGTCGGTGCCAAGAACCCGCCTCAAGACAAGGGGGGACAGACGTTTCTCAGTATTGGCCCCCAAGATCTGGAACTCCCTCCCAGAACACATTAGAACAACATCAAATTACCTGGAATTTAGGAAGTTGGTTAAGACCTGGCTTTTTGTGTAGGATGATGTAGGGGCCCACCAATATAGCCGCCGACAAGCGCTTCGATCGGATTGAGTTCCTCTAGAGCGCTATACAAGGACTTAGTAACATAACATAACATAGGGGTTGGTAATATTGAATATATTTATTCTCTAATTGTGACATTATACTGATATAAGTGTTTGCATTTGATTTGCACTTATCACTTTTCACTATACGATACTTTTTATCACATTTTATTTTTCACTCTTATTTTTCACTGGTTTTCATATATTTTTCTCACCTTGGTTCTCATACTAAAGAAATTGATATGTACAATATACGTGTTTTAATTATTTATTTATTATTGGCTATTGTGATACATTATATATTCTATATAATGGGTTTAAGTGTTATTTGTTATCATATCATTCACTCTACAATATTTATATTTTATTGTATATACGCTATCTAATAGTATTTATTTGTAATAGGCTGCAGTATTTGTTTTAATTAACCCCCATTGATATTTATATATGCGTGATGGACAGTAACTCTGCAATGCATTGATAGTGTACCTCTATGTATTAATTATGAATATAAGTGAACGGCAATGAATAGATAGCCGCAGAGTTCTTTTGCATTCCGACATGGAACGCATGAAGTAATCACGTTCTGTCAATCTCGCGGGACTTGTGGCATATACTTCTAAGAGGAGGAAAAGGTGTGGGTTTGGATTGGATGAGATGCGTTCCACGGTGGACCGCATGCTGGATATCCAATCCGGCAAATGCGGCCTTCCATGGAGCGCCTCGCATCCATCCACCCTCTAGGATGGTTATACTGGATTCTGTCTCAATCAACATCTCTCTCCTGTTTTTTTGCCCCCCTCTGCCTTGTTCCGCTTGCATGTATGAATGATGTGAGGGGTATGGTGTCCGGACACTGGAGGAACCGGTAGTGAGTTGGTGCGTTCCAAGCTGGAACACACCACACTTCCTGTTTCCGATTTGGGCGTGTGTTTGTTCTCATGTGTTTCCAATTGACCTAATCTACAGACTATATATGATCAGTGAATACACACCACTAGTATCCCTTGAGAAAGCGACTGCGAAACACGTGTCGGGATCCAGGACTGTCTTGGTCTGTATTTTTTACTGCATTCTTCTCCTGCATTTGATCTGTATTTTGTGGCACTATGCACTTTATGTATTAACTTTAGGGCTGGGGCTTATTGTTACCCATAGCCTGGGAGACTATTTTCTAGTTATATGTATTATAAGTGACAGACCTGTGGATATTTTTCCTGTGTGACTAATGCTGCCAATATATATGGATTTCAACAAATGTTTTAAATTAGTATATGTTCAATAAAACTTGGTATTCTATATTATGCAATTTGCTGTCCTTGTGTCAGTTTTGGGTATCTATTTGAAGCTATTTCGAACAGCTCCATACCGGCCGTTCCCTTCGCTCTGCGATTTTGGTGTATTGTATAACGTAGGACTACATTTTATCATTAATGTCATCTCACGTCAAAAGAACTTGACTGATGTGAATTGTATCGATTAGCTTGTCTACAATTCACCAGGTCATGATTTTAAGAATTTATGACAAATTTTATACATTTTATTTTTTTATGATTAATTATTTTTATGACCATAATTAATAATTCTTAATGGAAATATTACTTCCCGACAAGGCTCATGACTGTTTGCAGAAAAATGTCACAAGGGACAGCGGGATTTGGTAAATCAGCTATTAGATAATCCAGATCATGTGCTCTTTGTGGATGGATCGAGGTATGGCCAGGACGGCAGTTACTACAGAGGTTGGGCAGTGGTGATTAAACCTGACACTAAAAAGCACCTTATCACCACACATGTCTGCCCAAGAAGCAGAGCTAAGGGCCTCTGGAGATGGCTTGCAGATATGCAGATGGAAAAGCCGCCAACATTTACGCTGATTCTAGGTACAGCCCATGCCTATGGGCCCATTTGGAAGGCCAGAGACTTCCTGACCGCTTCAGGAAAACCCATCAAAATGGGGAAGCAGTGAGTTTTTTTTTATAGAAGCCCTCATGTTGCCAACTTGAGTGGCGGTGATAAAAAAACAAAGGTTGCTGTAAAACAGACTCGGAGGAGGCAAAGGGAAAAGCCAAGGCAGATCAGGCGGCAAAAATGGCTGCCAAATTGCCTAGGCAGACCCCTGCCTTAAGTGGCCACAGCTGAGGTCCCTGAAATAACTCCTCCTGTCTCGCTGGAAGTTCTTAAGACCTTACAGAACCAGGTGGGAAAGGGATCGGTGGATGGATAAGGGGGGACTACAAATGAGGAAGGCCTAACAGTTCCAAGGGAAACTCTGCCTTCCCAGGTCCCTCTAATCCACGATGGCACCGGCAACCCATGGAGTGATGCACCAGTCAGAAGCTGCTGTGTGTATTTTAGTAATTTTAGCGCATGGTACGCCCCAGGGTTTAGCACTGTAGCAGTTAGATATACTCAAGAATGTATGATTTTTGCCCAGAACAACGTGAGACAAGGTGATTAAGGTATCCCAGGAACACACATCTTGCTTTTTGTATCTGTTTCAACGCCTGCAGACTACCTTCAGCTACCCAAATTGGGCATGTATGAATATGTATTGGTGTGTGATGACTTGTTTTCAGGATGGCCAGAAGCATACCCGGTAGCAAAGACCACAGCAAAGAAGATTATAGCCAAGTTTGTATGCAGTTATGGGGTACCTGAGACCATTGAAAGCGACACAGGTGTTCCCTTCACAGGTGAAGTGATGCAGAAGGCCTTATTCCCTATAAGGTCCTTAGTGGGTCAGGCCCAGGACAGGATTATATTTCCCACAGTGGCTCCAGATGCAACATAATTGTCTGACAGATTATGTGATCAGCTTGCACAAGCATTTTCCTAAAATACATTCTCGAGTTTTTGCTTCACTTCCAGATGTTGATAAAGCACCAGGAACCCACCCACTTGTGTCTGGAGATTGGGTGGTGGTAAAAAGACATGTTAGAAAAGTCCTGTCCTCAAATCCTGGTTTGATGGTCCATTCCAAGTATTCTTGACCACAAGCACATCAGTGAAGCTTGAAGGAAAGCCTATTTCGAGTCATTTCAAGAAAGTATTGTCGGGAGACTTGAAAGGATGTGTCTTGTTCCCCCTTGTGTGACTGCTGATCCTGACTAAAAGAATATGGATTCTTATTGAGATAGTAAAAATAGGTTTCTGGGCAGGTGACGAGGTGTGCAAAAGGAAGAACAAAGTTGTTACAGTCCAATACTTCTAGCCCAGTGACCCATTACTAGTATAGCCCAAAGACTCCCAGTATTGATAGTTCTTATGCTCACACTAATCAATGACCAGGTCATGAATGCCCTAAAAGGACTAACTTCCTATTCCTGAATTTTATCTTTAATTCTGCTATTTGCGTTAATTGTTTGTTGTGTCATCCCCTACATTAGGAGGTTTTTGTTCAAAGTCGTAGCTGAGGCTACCCTGGAGATGCTCATTGGAGACCTCCATAAGGATGGGAGACCTCCGTGAGGATGGGAGACAAGGTCCACTTCGTTCTGTTGGTGTGTCCCCCCCCCCCCCCCCTCACACGAAGCCACCTGGAGATCATCAACCATAGGGACTGACATCTGACTTTCCCATGCTAAGTCCAGTGTCATGGGAGGCTCTACACTAGGCTAGGTTGTCATGGAAGCTGGTGAAGAGTATTCGAAACATGGGGACAGGTGTTCTAGGCTTTCGTTAGGGAAAGAATGAGGTCCTGATAGAGCTGTGGACTACATTCTTTGAATTCAGCTAAGAAAGCTCCCACATACTTTAGCTCTCAGACAACACCTTATCTTCTCAAGAGCACAAAGGTTCCATCCTACCCAAGAGAACACGCCTCCTTGCTACGTCATATATGCTTTTTCTGCTGTTAGAGAACTCCATTACAAGATGGCGCCTGTAGTTAGATATTTACATAGTTCCGATACCACAGTTAGTAAAACATTGCACAATAGGCAGATACCAAATGTTATCTCTTGTCTTATTTTCATATCTCAGCCAACGTAACAATGCCACATGCCTTGGGTGGGGGGGGGGGGGGGTTGCCTCTCTGATGACTATATAAACTGCTGTACTTCCTGGCAGTTTATAGGGGCATCTTTATCAGGCTACTCTGAACTCACTTTTACTAGCTTAAGTCCTCCCTCCCTAGAAAGGGCTGGAATGGAACAAGAAGGTTCCTCTCCAGGGAAAGTAACTCTGTCACTGTTTCCATCTGCTGGTGAACCAGGCACATTACACTTTAACAGTAATTAGAAAGGAAATATGAAGACACATTTTGCAGGACATGAAGTAAATACATATGATGACACAGGATCAACCATAGGAGATGGTGGGGGGGGGGGGGGTGGAGAGACAAAGAGTGGTAATGCCCTCTTGCGGGGCGTTACACTTATTGCATTTTGAAGAAGACTTGCGCCTCTGATGAACCAGCAGTCTATAAGAAGAATTCACTGCTTGCTGCTCTAGTACCACTTCCTCCTGGGGGAACCCCAATCTCTGCAGACATCAGAGGAACAATGTTCAGATCACACTAGAGGGACCTAATGCACAGACTTTTTTTTACAGAATTTCTGCTCCATAGAGAAATAGTTCCCTGAAAGGGAAGGAGAAGTTATGCGCATCTATAGTCAGGATGCTGGGAAGCAGATGATGGCGCATATTGCACAACCAGTTATGTTACTTCCCCTTTTTCTTCTAGGGAGTCTCACCATCTACAAAAGAACATAAGAAATTATCAGCACACTGACAATCTACAGGCCACCGACGCATAAGAGCATACACCGGAATAACCAGAGCATGGTGTGCAATATACCTATAGGCAAACGTCTGACTGTACTGCTAGTCAGGACTATACATTACTAAAACTAACTACTGCATACATTGTACAGGCTGCAATAATCCATTACTAGACCCTACATACACAGAAAAGGCCACAGCTGTCTCATAGGACGCAGAGACAGCTGATTGTAATGATGAAGCAGGCCGCTCCCTTTTTCACCATGTAGCTCAGCTGCCAGCACTCCACACAGGGCCAGTGCAAGTATTTTTGCCAACACAAGCGAAGCTTCATTTTGGCGCAAAATGTGGCTCACCTGGCCCCTGGTCCCATCTGCAGCAGCTGGTTTCTTCTCTGTGTGGTCCTGGTATCTTCTCTTTGCTTCAGACAATCGCTGGTTTGAGGACCGCATTTTTCGCCCTCTAAGACGCACAGGCCCATAAAACGCAACTAGGATTTAGAGGAGAATAATAAGAAAAAAATATTTTCCATTGCACCTCAGGTCAGACCAGCAATCAGACCCCCAATGCCTCAGATCAGCCCATGTCATCAGTCAATCAGCCCCCCATGTCAGCCATCATACCCCCAAGTCAGCCATCATGCCCCCAAATCAGCCATCCTGCCCCTATGTCAGCCATCATGCCCCCAATGTCAGCCATCATGCCCCCAATGTCAGCCATCATGCGCATATGTCAGCCATCATGCCCCCATGTCAGCCATCATGCCCCCATGTCAGCCATCATGCCCATATTTCAGCCATCATGCCCATATTTCAGCCATCATGCCCATATCTCAGCCATCATGCCCATATTTCAGCCATCATGCCCATGTCAGCCATCATGCTCCCCCATGTCAGCCATCATGCCCCCCATGTCAGCCATCATGCCCCCCATGTCAGCCATCATTCCCCCCCATGTCAGCCATCAGCACAAATAAAAAAAAAACAAAAAAAAACGTACCTCTCCTGCTCCTGGACGCCGCCACTCCTCACCACCAGCTGGCACAAAGGGGGAATAATTACTATGTGGGGGCTTTAGGAGAATATGTGTGTATAATTATGTTTTGGGCAGAGTTAGAGGCCTATTATGAAAAAATTTGCAGCGGAGCATGTCCCTCTATTTATGTAAGTGTACCTTATGTTGCATATAAAAAGAGTCTCATTTCTACTCCACTCCAGGGCTGGCGTACTATTCTGCCTCTGTTTTTAGTGGCGAGTTCTACCAAATTTTGCCTACTTTCATGGAGACGTGCGCCTAATTGCAGCTCACTTGTGCCACATTTTCATGCGCATGCTAATTAGACCTGTCTTAGTGAATATGTACCTGTCATATTGATAAAGAACCACTAGAGGTCAGACTAACAGCAATACGCCTATTTGTAAAAGAAAGTTGCAATTTCCAGCTCACCATAAACGAGGATGCACGGGAGAAGACCGGACCAGTCTTCTGAGTAATGTACAAAAAAGAGAGAGTTCCAGCATCCAAACTTCAAAAGGTTGCTTCGTCTTTATTCAGATTCATAATATGAATACATCCAGTGTGCACCTTCACCCACCACTGTGGCCGGTTAACATATTTTGAACTTTTAAGTTCTTAATCATAACCTAGTGGAGTGCTCGTACCCGTATAAAAGGACCCCACCCTCAATCATGGGGGTGGGTAGGGAGATCTAAACTCCCGGGGGCGAGCCTTCCACAACCAATACACCTATCACCATATGTCACAAACACTGCTATTTCCAGCATAAAACACATGGCAATATTAAAATATTCCTCTGCAAGGTGGCAGCATATACAAATCCAACACTTGTTCAGAACCTTATTTAAGGATAAGAAGGTATCTACTCCGACACTGTTTGAACGTCTTTGTAAACTTTCCACCTCCACCAGGGGTCTTATATCAGACATATACGTTCTTCTTTCAACCCCAGAACCCCCAAAGGTCATGCGACATGCATATATGTCTAAATGGGAGAGATACCTAGAGAAAGAAATATCGCCGAGCGACTGGCAGCTTATATGGCGGAGAGCAGCAATGTCATCTACCTGTGTGACCTATAGAGAAAATGCTTATAAGCTTCTGATGTTTTGGTATCATACACCTCAGATGCTTAGACACTTGAATCCTACTATCTCTGATGCTTGCTGGCGGTGTGACTCAAGCCGAGGGTCATTATTTAAAATTTTTTGGGACTGCCATGTCATCTTTCCTTTATGGAGAGAGGCCCAGCAACTTCTATTGCAAATTACTAATATAAAATTCACACTGGATCCGTATATGTTTTTACTGAACATGCCCCCAGTAGTAGTAAAGAAACACATGCTTTGCTTGGTATTACACATATTGTCGGCTACTAGACGCCTTATAGCTAAATACTGGAAGAGACGTGACGTGCCAACTAGGTCTGACCTGTTCTCCAGTGTTATGGAGGTTAGACGTATGGAATATCTTTCTGCACTTATCAATAATTCTATGGATAATTTTCATAAGGTATGGCAGTCTTGGGACATGCTCACAGAGACAGCTGAATAGTTTCCTTCCTACCGCCCCCCCCCCAGCCTTCTGTCTACCCTCTTGTGTCTTGTCCTGTCCTATGTTCATGATACTGATACTGTTTTTTACATTACGGCTGCTTAGAAGTAGGCAGTTATTGCTCAGTTATGTCATTACCCGACTTGTAATTGATAAAACTGGAATTATTTGTTCTGCATTTATGTGGCTTATTGGAATCGTTAAAGCCTGTATATTTACTGCTCTCTTGATGTCTGGCGGATTCCTTATGAAACTGTGTATGTTTCTTCTACTTTTATATATACTTTAATAAAAATACAATTATTTAAAAAAAAATATTCCTCTGCAGATCCTTGTAGTATCAGGGTTATTAACTGAACAGCTTAAGAGCTGAGGAATAAACAAAAAACATTCCTACAGAGAAGAGAAAACAGTAAAAATAATGAATATAAAGACAGCCCGAATCCAGTGTCATAATAGTAACTTGGATGGAAAATTATCTTATCGCTGAGACATATCTGATTATTACAATGTTTGCCAGACCGTTGGTATCTTAAATAAAATACAATTTAAATTATATATGTTGCAATATCACCTCTTAACCTTCTATTGGTAGCAATACATAAGCTCCTTACTTACGCATATTGAGGCCCTTCGGATACCGGGTATCTAATCTAAAGATCCAAAAGGCTTCCCGCAATAGAATCTTATTTCTGATGTCACCACCTCTAGGGGAGGGGATAACCTTCTCGATGGCATATGCACACAAACTGGCCACATTTCTATTAGGTTCTTTGATAAAGTGACTGGCAACACTTGAGATACTTGTTGCCATAGGGTTGGCAATATAGTTCAGATGTTCCCGCAACCTGGCCTTAAATTGTCTGCAAGTACTCCCCACATACATAACATCGCAACTAGTGCACTTGATCAGGTAAATAACACCTACACTGTTGCAATTGATATAGCTCTTGATAGAAAAATGTTCCGTATGTGTAGAATTTTCAAACACTGTGTTAGATTGTACATAATTACAGGACTTGCAGGGATGACCCCCGCTCCTGGTAAAACCTTGATGTCTAAGCCAGGTGGATTTGGATTTAACAGTGGGAAAAGCACGTAAGGAGAGTGTCAATTCATTGGCCAGGTTGCTAGGACGTCTTGAAACAATCCTGCAGCCATCCCTCAAAGAGTTAAACAAAAATTGGCCCTCATATAAGATCGGAATGCACCTCTGTATAGCCCGTTTAATCGCCGCAAATTGTCTACTAACATTGAGGACAAGTGTGGGTTTATCACAGAAATTTGCTTATTTTTTATTTCAGTACCCTCTGCCTGAATGTTTGAACAGAAGGTCTGTTCTAGTCCTCTTCTTAACTATCTGGGCGGCCCTAGTCAGCATCCAGTTTGGGTATCCCCTCCGTTTCATTCTATCCCAAATTACTGCACATTCTCTTAGGAAGGAAGCATCCATGCTGCAGTTCCTGCGTGGGTATGCGCGGGGTGGTGGCTATCAGCTCTGAGAAGGGTGTTGCCGGAGACCTCCTTACGGAAGGTCTCTGTCATAATAGTTTGGTTAGGTATTCCAGTTAACTTCAGGTCAAGAAAACAGATCAAGGATGCATCAAACCGGGGAGTTATAATTGTAAATTATATGGATTGTCATTTATATATGCCATGAAGTCTTGTATGGCAGACACATTGCGGCCCCAAATGAGGAGCAAATCATCGATGTATCTGCCATACCAGACCACGGTACCTGCAAAAGGAATATTCTCTGAAAATATAAATTGCTCCTCCCAGTAAGCCATAGTAAGATTGGCAAGGGATGGCGAATATTTGGCCCCCATATCTGATCTGTAAAAAAAACTTGTTAATAAAGCTGAAGTAATTGGAAGTCATGAGCAGTGTTGTCACCTCCACAATATAGTCCACAAAATCTGTCGAGTGGCAACTATATCTGTGCAGGTGATATTCCAGTGCCAGAAGAGCTATGTTGTGCGGGATAGAGAGAGACCACATCGAGGGTGAGCCAGATGTACTCATATCTCCAGGATTTGTCATAGAAAGCCCTCAGAACATCCGATGTGTCCATGATAAAACCCGGTAGTCTCCTTACTAAGGGTTGGAGAATGGCATCTAACCACTCCCCTAATCTTTCAAATAACGACCCAATACCCGACACTATGGGGCGGATGGGGGGGGGGTATCTTTTTTTTTGTGTGTCTTAGGAAGAGCATGTATGAAAATTATATTCTTTTTCATTAATGAAACCGGTATCTCTACCTTTATCCAACAAGGACAAATATGGCTTTTTAAATTTATCTGTAGGGTTGTCCTCTAATCTTCTGTATGTGGAAAAGTCAGACAGCATGACCATCATCTGCTTAAAATATACATCTTTGTCCATGACTACCACAGACCCCCCCCCCCATTGTCCGCCATCTTGATTACTAGGTCTGAACATTCCCATAGCTGTTTTAAAGCCTCCTCCTGCCGTCTAGTGAGATTCTCATACCTCTGTTTCTGATTAACCTGGAGAATGTGGATCTCAGTGAGTTCCCTTTCTAATGTTTCTACAAAGGTATCCATGCTAGGAACCCGAGACTTCACGGGATAATACCTAGCATTTCTGGTTTTAAATTCCTGACTATCAACTTTAGCATCAAACATTTGATTTTCTCTTTGTAAACTCTCTAGGCAAACAAGTGAACATTGTTCCTCGAAGGAAAGACCGGTAAAGACATTGTAAACTGACCCCCGGGGTTTCTCATTGTCATCCCCGTCATCACATGATGTTATAGAACTATCGGAGAAATGTCTCCTCAGAGTCAGATTACGAACAAACAATCTAAAATTGTAGAAAAAAGGTCAAAGTCCATTGCTGGTACAAAGTTTAACCCAAGGGACAAGACATCAAGCTGGTCCTCCGTTAATACCATTTGCGATAAATTGATTACATCATATATAGGGACATCATGTGAACAAGGTCCTATGTCTTTCGATGTCTGGTCGACATTGTATGCGGTTTTCTTACTGTGTTTTCTATCTGCCCTTCTTGTCCGTTTTTGGAGTTGAGCCCCCATGTCTTTGTCTGTTTCTGGACTTTTTATAGTAAGAGGGCTTGTTTTGCAGAGACATATGATCCCCCTTATTTTTATCAGCATCTTCAATGGAGTCCTGAGAATCACTTGTACCTTCTGTGACTTCCAGATCTGATGAATTAAAGCTCATTTTGTGGGCTGTCCTGGGCCTTCTCTGGGACCAGTTTGATTGTTTTTAATTTTTTAGTATGGATTTCGGGGTGTGTGGTAAATTCTCACGCCTACCCCACTCATATATCTGGTCATTATTATAGTCAAAAAGATCCCGTTTATTTTGTTTGACCTCCATTATAGTTTCCTCTATATTTTTCAGAGTATTGGATGTTTTATCCTGCAATTCTTGGAATTGCTGCAAGTCCTCATATTTTAACAGGTACGGCAAGCCTCAATTTCCTGTTGGATTGAGTCGAGTTTCTCCCCCTCCTGTTCAATTATAAGTGCCATTAGCTGGAGTGAACATTCAGATAGGATACCGTTCCATTTGAAAACAAATGATTCCGAGAACACAGTTGTGGGAATTTTTTTGATTAGAAGTCCCCTCGGTATCATGGACTTCTTAACATATTTATTAAGTGTGGTAAAATCCCACCACAGTCTCATTTCATGCGTGAGGAGCTTTTCCAGCTCTTGCATTTTAGTTTGCATATATAGCTGATGTTGGAAGGTTTGGTCCTGGGTAGAAAACACACGGTCCGGGGGCGTGGCCTACCGCAGCATGGAGTAGGACGCGTGTTACATCGTTCCTGACAGAATCCTGAAGTTTAGCCTTGTTCTCGACCAGCCAGGTGAGGTAAGTGGCTCGCTTTGTTTCGCGGACTGCAGCTTCACCCTCTGCTCCTGTGTTCGGAGCCAGAAATCATGCCGAAGCGGGGGAAAAGCGGCGCCCGTATGGAGAAGGTGGAGGCTGGCCAAGATGGCACCGGATCAGTGGAGGAAGACAGCGTGCAATTGTTGAACGGCACGAGCATAGTGGCGCGCCTCAGTAGATATGCCAGGGTGCCGGGCAGAACCCCGGAGCGCTCACAAGCTGTTGCAGGGGCAGGGGCACTGGTGACCGGAGCTCTGGGTCCCTCATTAACGCTCAGGGCTGTGCAGATATCCCTTCTGGGCCCTCCTCTGAGAGAAAAATCCTACATTAAAAGATGTTCTTAAAGCAGTAGCCTGATGCAACACCTCGCTTAAAGCTCTTCACTTACAAGTGGGCAGTTTGAGAGAAGATATAGTGCTGATCAGACATGTTGTTCACAAGATAAATCAAAGAACCTTAGAGGTTGAGAAAAGAGTCTCTGTATTAGAAGATGATACCAAACCCCTTAAGATGGCAGCTAAGAGGGCGGCGGGAGACGTGGCTTCTTTGTTTGCAAAAACAGATGATTTAGAGAACCGCTCGCGGCGCAATAATATAAGAATTGTGGGGATCCCGGAAGAAACGGAGGGGACAAATGCCACAGAATTTATAGAAAAATGGTTATTTCAACTTTTCCAGGACAAAGGACTGTCCGCGTTGTATGCTGTGGAAAGAGCACACAGGGTGCCCACAAGACCCTTACCCCCTGGCAGACCGCCAAGACCTATTCTGGCCAAAATGGACAATGTAGATATGGTCCTAAATGGTAGTAAAATCTCCATCTTCCCAGATTATTCTGCTGAGGTACAGAAGAAGCAAACAAGGTTCTTGGATGTCAAGAGATGGCTCCAATCCTTAGCGGTTCAAGTATTCTATGCTATTCCCTGCAAAGTTAAGAGTAGTAGCTCTGGGTTCTACTAGATTCTTTGAAGATCCGGAGGAAGCGTCGAACTGGTTAGACTGCCATGAAAAACAACTGAGGCTGCAAGACAAGAATGGTTGAAGAGAGGGTGTCGAGTTTTATGATAACACTATGTTATATGTTGCTTCTATATTATTTCTCTTTTTCAGGTGTCGGGAACTGAAGGACTCTTTCAGCAGCAGTAGCTTCCCCGGCTGGGACTTTATAAGAATGAGGTTCCTGTCGTTTCTCCTGACACAGAAGTTTAGTTAGAGTGCGCCAAGAGTGTTCTACGATAAGTTTGTGATTTATATTTTGTTTACAGTTGGGTTATACCTTGCTGAGTTTACTCATATTATTTCACAGGGTAGGAATGTTTGTTACAAGCTGCCCTAAGAGAGTACAGGTTTAGAGTAATTCCTTATGGAGTGATTCCACTATGGGGAATGGGGGGGGGGGGGGGGGGTTGGGGAGGGAGGGGTTCTCACCATGACATGACTGCTAATATTGGGCCACATTGTTCTCCACCTCCTGTGGAACAGTGGCATTGTATTTTACAGTCCATTTTAATGTTTATTGCTATGCTTTTATGTGTATTTTTCCCTGTTATGTGTGTATCAGGCCTATCAGGGTGTAGTTCCTCTTCCTAGATAGTAGAGAGAGCTAGGGAACCCCTAATATATATAGTCAGGTCCTGTTCAGGGTCAGTAGTCTGTGTAGAGTCAGGAGTCTGTGTACAGCCAGAGGAGAGTGTGCACTTTAGCCAGAAAGGAGCTGAAGGCCACCTCCTGACATGCAGCTAGACAGCCCAGGCTTCTAGTTGTCACCAGGGGAAGAGTTTACCTCCTGAGAAACCTGCAGTTCCCACAAAGTGCAGAGTAGAGCAGAAGTTGTTTCCAGCTAAACCAGAGAGCTGAAGGGCAAAGGATTTACTTAATGCAAGGATATATATATACCTGAGGAAGTTTTGGTGACCAAGGATAAAGCCATCCATAGGGCATACGGGCCTTGGGATTAAGACAGACAGGAGTTCTGAGGAATAGTGCACAGGATTTCTGAGGAAAAGTGCAGCCTGATCTGTAAGTGTTTTAACCCTCTGAGTTTATTGCAAGAACATTGTGCCTGCCATTTGTAAAAGCCTGCTTATTATTGCTACTGCCATGTGGAACTGAACCTAGACTGTACATAATTGACTGTTTCCAGTAAAAGGAAGTTTTGGTTCACCACAACATCGTGTTCCTCAATTACTCCTATTATAAATCGGTGTGCCACCGTTACCGGCACTGGCGTCACGAATCTTAAAGGGACCTTGCCCCCGGCACATTAAACACCTGCAACATCCAGGGCACCTCATCTACCATCAGGCCTGGTCCCTATACACTGAGAGTGCCCCAGAGGACCCCTGTGCCAGCCTCTCCATCACTGCTGTACGCCTGCCCAGGGTCTTTCAAGAAACTGTGAGTAACCTAGAGCAACCCTCGTTTGCCTAAGTAACCGTGACCTCACCATCGCTATACCCTGCAAGGCTGCGTACTGCACTGTTAGTTATGATATTAGTCAGGTTTTGCAAGTACCTTATGTAATACTATTAATGGGAGGTCGGGGTTACACTTCTACTCTATTACTATTCTATGTCACGTAAGATGAATGTGCTCAGCTGGAATGTGAGAGGGCATGGCTGAGTTGAAGAAGCATCACAGTATTTTTGACTAGTTATCTCGATTTCAGCCAGCTATATGCTGTCTTCAAGAAACACATCTGACCTCAGATACTATCCACTGGCTTAGAAAGAAATGGGTGGGTTATGCAGCACATGCGGTTTTCTCCTCACATTCCAGGGGAGTGAGTATTTTGGTGCACAAGAATATTAGATGGGAATGCACTAATGAGTTTATTGATACAGAAGGGAGGTTTGTGTGTGTGTGTGTGTTGCAGGATAGAAAAATGTTCAATTGATTTTGGTGGTGTTATATATCCCCCCTACCCCCCCCCCCCACCCCCCGTTTGCGTCGCCTATACTGAGATTGATTTTGAACTTTGTGTCTACTTTCCCAGGGTTTCCATGGTTACTTATAGGAGACTTTAACTGCACCCCTGATGACCAAATAGATAGGTGGAGGGTGGAGGGTTCGGGGAGGTCACCGGGAAGCTCAGCGCTGCAAGGTATTATGACGCCACCCGATGGTCCGTGCATATTCGTGCTGTTTGCCCACATATTCTACTTTGTCCCGAATAGACCTGGCCTTGGGTAATAGTGATATGCTTCCTTTGGTTCACTCCTCTGAGTATCTTCCTAGATCGTTATCAGATCATTCCTTATTGAAAATAGAGCTGAGATTGGGAGAAGATAGGATTGGGGCGAGAATATGGAAGTGTAATCCGATCTGGCTCCAGATCTTGGGAGACTTGACAGGGTTGGAGATGGATATAAGGGAATACTTTGTCAATAACTCAGGTACAACTTCCCGACACGTTATTTGGGATGCCATGAAAGCATTTTTAAGGGGACTTTTGATTAAGTCCATTAGCTTGCTTAAAACTAAATCTAGAGCGACGGATGTTCAATTGCATGGGGCTGTGGCGGAGACGGAAGGGGCATTTGAGAGTTCCCTCTCCGCTTACCGGCAGGGTGATGAGGGAGGCACAGGAGCAATTAAGGTGTCATTTGCTGCAGGTTGCGGATAGGAAACGGGCTTTTTACAGACAGCTCAGTTTTATGGAAGGAGAGAGTGTGGGGCATACTTTGACGCTTGTTTCTAAGGCACAGCAAGGTCCGGCATGTATAGTGGAGCTAATGGACTCGCAGGGCAATTTCGTATACAAGCTCAGGAGAGATCTTGGGGATACTCCAGGAGTTTTACTCTTCTCTGTATACCTCCAGGTCTGTGGGCGTTAGGGAGGAGGAACTGTTGTCATTCATCAGGGAGGCAGATTTGCCCACTTTGTTAGCTGAGGATGGGGATTCACTTGATGCACCTCTCAGTATAGATGAGTTGGAGGAGGCTTTAAGGGATATGGCCAGTAACAAAGCCCCGGGAGTGGATGGTATTCCTATAGAAATTTACAGACATTTTCAGGGGGTGTTACTACCAGAATTGTTGGAAGTATTTAATTATTCGTTGAAAGTGGGTAGTTTACCAGCTACAATGCAGGAAGCCCTTTTTGTAGTAATCCCCAAACACGGGAAAGATCCGAGATATCCCCACTCTTATAGGCCCATATCCCTGTTGACCTCAGATGTCAAACTCCTGGCGAAGGTCTTGGCGAAGCGTCTATCAAAAGTAATACTTAGTATAATTCACCCGAACCGGACGGGCTTTATGCCCCAGAAATCCACAGCTATTAATTGCCGTAGGGTGTATACTAGCTTGCAGGTGGAGGCGGATAATGGAGGTGACAGGGCTGTTTCATCGCTTGATGCTGCAAGGCCTTTGACAGTGTAGAATGGAACTATCTTTGGGATGTGTTGAGATGTATGGGCTTTGGTTCACAGTTTATTAAATGGGTGCAGGTGTTGTACTCAAGTCCGAAAGCAAGGATTAGGGCCAACGGGGGGGGGGGGGGGGGGGGGTATCAGACTGCTTCCAGTTGGTGAGGGGTACAAGGCAGGGATGCCCATTGTCCCCTCTCCTTTTTGCAATAGCTATTGAGCCTCTGGCGGCAACAGTGCGGAGGTCTTCTGACATTAAAGGTTTTCAATATGGTCGGCTGCATAATAAAATTGCATTGTATGCTGATGATACTCTTCTGTTTTTAGGGGATACGTCTTCCTCTCTGGAGGCGACAATGTCCTTAGTGGATAGGTTCGGCAGATTGTCGGGCTTGAGTCGGCACTGATGGCTATTGATGGGCAGGAGATTTCCGTTGTAGCTAGGGCTCATAATATTCCTTGGGTGCAGTCTATCAAATATTTAGGAATTCAGATTAAGTTAAGGTGTGGAATAAACTTTTTCTTTCAGTTGTGGGAAGGGTTAACTTCCTCAAGATGGTACTGATGCCACAATTGTTATATGTACTTCAAAATGCCCCATTTTGAATCTCTCAGGATAGATTCCACAAAATGAATACTATCTTCAGGGATCTCATTTGGAGGGGGGGGGGGGTGGTAGTCCCAGAATTAAATTGGAAACGTTACAGGCAGCCGGGGGCTTGGCGGTACCAAATCCTTGGCTGTATTACTTAGCTGCATAGTGTCAGTACTTTGGGTTGGAAGTCTTACACATTGGGTGATGTTACTGGACAAATCCTGAAGTATAAATTGGGTAAAGATGACCTCATGTGGATACTGGAGGGAAACTAAGTTGCTTTTGATTACTCTCATGCGAAAAGTGTGGTCCAAAGTTAAGCAGGTGAAGGGATTTATGAGCTTACTCCGCTTTGTAATAACTCTCTCCTCCCGGAGTTTCTTTCCATACCAGGCCTTCGGGTCTGGAGGGAGAAGGGTATCCTAAGGATAAGAGATTTAGTGGTTGATGGAGTTTTTAAAGCCTTTTCGGACATACATAGGGAATTCATGTTGGCACAGGTAGTCAAGTTGGATGCGGCTCAAAAGTATATACTTACAGGCTGTGATAAAAGGGGAATGATATCCATGCTGTATGCTATGTTATTGGATAAGTTTATGGCCCTACATCGGCTGTCCAGAATGAAGAAGTAGGTGTCTGACCTTGGGGACATTTCAAGTGACGTATGGAATGATGTATTGGAGGCGGTTCCGCTCGTTTCTCTCAGTGAGCAAGGAAAATTATCCCAACTCTTTATTCATAGGGTGTACAAAACGCCAGTATTTTTACACCGCATCGGTGTAAGGTTTGATGCCTGTTGTCCGATATGTGGGGTGGAACCGGCGGATCTGCTTCATATGTTATAGAGTTGTAGCGTTAAAGAGAGGTACGGGGTAGAGGTGTTAGAGGTAATTCACTGGTGTATGAAGGTTAGAGTTAAAAAGACCCCAAAGTTTATATCTTGGGATATGTCTCCACTTTAAGAGCGGATGAATATAGTAAGACGGCGGTAGGTAGGCTATTATATGTGGTTAGGAAGCTTGTTGCTTTACACTGGATACAGTAGTGTCCTCCAACCAAGGAAGAATTTGTAACTAAAGTACATGATATGCTGGTTTGTGAGAAGGCAGTTTTTCTTAAGAGAGGTTGTGCCCAAAAATTTGAGAAACTGTGGGGACCTTGGCTACTTGCTCAATGCATTAGTATGTGATGGTAAAGGTAATATTGTGTCATGTCAGGGGTGAGTGGGAGGGGCGGGGGGGTTGGGAGGTGAATCGGGGTTATTTTCACAGTTTGTGTGTATTTTAAGTTTGTAATTGATGAAACTATGACTGTACACAATGAGTTGTCTCCAACAATGTATTTGCAATGTGTGATGGTCAAGCTATATGACTGTTGTAATATCATCTTGATTCTCTGTCAATAAATAAAAAAACTATCTGATTAAAAAAAAGAAAACACACGGGCCGCTTTAGACCTGCGGTCTGATGACGATAAGTAAGCCATCGAAGGGTGATAAAGGGGTGGGTGGGGCTACACCTGTATACCTTACGATCTGCAACCGTGTTTTAAATTCAACACAGGTGAGTACAACGGAAAATTCCTGTAACAGTGTATTGTAAAAGAAAGTTGCAATTTCCAGCTCACCATAAACGAGGATGCACAGGACAAGACCGGACCAGTCTTCTGAGTAACGTACAAAAAAGAGAGAGTTCCAGCATCCAAACTTCAAAAGGTTGCGTCGTCTTTATTCAGGTTCATAATATAAATACATCCAGTGTGCACCTTCACCCAATACGCCTAGTCTAATTTATGAAGTGCTTGATAAATAGTTGGCAAAAGGCCGACAGGTAAAGGAAATATGCCTGTCTAATTGAAAGCCTAAAAACAGGCAAGCTTGATATGTGACCCACTGTGTCTATTACATGCTGCTAAATAAGGAACTATACAATGGAGACAGAGTAATCAGTGAAGACCCCCTGGGTGACGGGAACAAATATCCAGAAAATCACATTGTCTGATTTTTAAAAAATTTATTTGCAAATTATGGTGGAAAATAAGTATTTGGTCAATAATAAAAGTTCATCTCAATACTTTGTTACATACCCTTTGTTGGCAATGACAGAGGTCAAACGTTTTCTGTAAGTCTTTACAAGGTCTTCACACACTGGTGCTGGTATTTTGTCCCATTCCTCCATGCAGATCTCCTCTAAAGCAGTGATGTTTTGGGGCTGTCGCTAGGCAACACAGACTTTCAACTCCCTCCAAAGGTTTTCTATGGGGTTGAGATCTGGAGACTGGCTAGGCCACTCCAGGACCTTGAAATGCTTCTTACGAAGCCACTCTTTCGTTGCCCGGGCGGTGTGTTTGGGATCATTGTCATGCTGAAAGACCCAGCCACGTTTCATCTTCAATGCCCTTGCTGATGGAAGGAGGTTTTCACTCAAAATCTCATGATACATGGCCCCATTCATTCTTTCCTTTACACGGATACGTCGTCCTGGTCCCTTTGCAAAAAAACTGCCCCAAAGCATGATGTTTCCACCCCCATGCTTCACAGTGGGTATGGTGTTCTTTGGATGCAACTCAGTATTCTTTCTCCTCCAAACACGACGAGTTTTTACCAAAATGTTCTACTTTGGTTTCATCTGACCATATAACATTCTCCCAATCCTCTTCTGGATCATCCAAATGCTCGCTAGAAAACTTCAGACGGGCCCGGACATGTACTGGCTTAAGCAGGGGGACAGGTCTGGCACTGCAGGATTTGAGTCCCTGGCGGCGTAGTGTGTTACTGATGGTAGCCTTTGTTACTTTGGTCCCAGCTCTCTACAGGTCATTCACTAGGTCCCCCTTGTGGTTCTGGGATTTTTGCTCACCGTTCTTGTGATCATTTTGACCCCACAGGGTGAGATCTTGCGTGGAGCCCCAGATCGAGGGAGATTATCAGTGGTCTTGTATGTCTTCCATTTTCTAATAATTGCTGGCACAGTTGACTTCTTCACACCAAGCTGCTTGTCTATTGCAGATTCAGTCTTCCCAGCCTGGTGCAGGTCTACAATTTAGTTTCTGGTGTCCTTCGACAGCTCTTTGGTCTTGGCCATAGTGGAGTTTGGAGTGTGACTGTTTGAGGTTGTAGACAGGTGTCTTATACTGATAACAAGTTCAAACAGGTGCCATACATACAGGTAACGAGTGGAGGACAGAGGAGCCTCTAAAAGAAGAAGTTACAGGTCTGTGAGAGCCAGAAATCTTTCTTGTTTGTAGGTGACCAAATACTTATTTTACCAAGGAATTTACCAATTAATTCATTAGAAATCCTACAATGTGATTTCCTGTCTCTCATAGTTGAAGTGTACCTATGATGAAATTTAAAGGCCTTGCACAATTGGTGGCTGACTAAATACTTTTTTGCCCCACTGTATATAAGGGGCCCAGGCATTAGGGGGCATGTTTTATACTTTGGATAACCCATTTAACAGATACCACGAACCATAATGCAATTTCATGATGGAACGCATAATGGAATGCCTTTAGAGGCATTCCGTTATTCAGTCCGTCATAATAGAAGTCTATGGCCTGCATAACGGATCCGTCCGGTTTCCGTTATGCTGTAAACCGGACAGATCCGTTATGTGGGCCATAGACTTCTATTATGACGGAATAAAAAATGGAATGTCTCTAAAGGCATTCCATTATGCATTCCGTCATGGAATTGCGTTATGGTCCGTGGTAACGGAATCCATAACACAATTCAGTTAATACCACAACTTGAACCCGCACACGAACTTTAAAATATGAAATTCGCTTATCCCTAGTTATGACCACCCTGTAATCCAGCAGAGTTGGCCGTGGCTGCACACTATAGGAAAAAATACTGGCCTCTCTGGTGGCTGAGATTGAGGGAGAGCACTTAGGCTGGTGCTTTTTCCTAAAGTGTGCAAGCACAGCCACCGGGTACATTACATTACAGGGTGGTCATAACCATGGAAACGAGCAGTCTATTATGTGAAGGAAGAATTAATCCAGACAGCAAAGGAGACAATATTGACAATCACAATACATTAGGAAGTGCCTTGTATTAACTTTCTCTACATGATAAATGCCATTTGCTGAAGTGAGACAACCCCTTTAAATGTTATCTGTGGCATAATCATTCATGAACGTTTGACCTTAAGGAATAAAAGTTAAGTTTTTATTGTACAATCCCCCTTCCCAATCACTGTGGGAGGGAGAATGAATGCTAGTTTGCAACTTTTAAATCTAATATATAAAGCTGAGTGTATGTGTGTGTGTATGTCCGCTAAAGGAATCCGAACCGTCGCATTTACAATCAAGAAATTTGGCACACAGGTACATCAGGTGTCCGGAAAGGTTTTAGACCAGGTCTTAGCTCTCTAGGACGTATCATTCCTGAGATATTCCCAAAAAAGGCATTAGCCAATATTAGCTTGGTCACATGACCCTTATCAGCCAATAGAAGCTCGCAGGTCCTCCAGTCTCCACATACACAGTTTTACTCCAGGTTTCCATAACAACCCAGCCATTTATCTCCACTGCTGTAGGAGAGCTTTAAAGGAAATCTGTCACCAGGATAATTGCTATTGAAGTAAAGCCATGGCCTAATCGCAATTAGTACCTTATTTCAAGATGTGCCTTTGTTCCAGCAATAGATGTTTTTATCCTCTGAAAATCCAGTTTATTTGGTATGCAAATTAGCCAGTAAGGTGAGCAGAGGAGCGTCACTCTTGCAGGAAGGATCCCAGACACGCCCCACGGGAGGCCTCGTCGTCCTCTGTGAAGGTTCCCCTGGTATTGACGGGTGTACATAAAGATTTGTTTTTCTGCAGTGTCAGCCCTTTGGGTTCTCACTTGGATGAGGCAGTGAGGGAAAAGATTTGGTCCAACCAATACGTGGACATTTGGTCCCTGATATCGGTTGACCAACATACGGTTGATAGGGAAAAAACGTTTTTTAGATAAGCCGTATGACAGGAGGTACAAGGTGTCGAAGACTATGAACAATTGGCTACAGGCATTCTTGGTCCTGGGTTGCGTTATGGGTCAGCGTTACCCTGAGCGCTGCTCTGAATTGTTCACCATTTATAGCGCGTATAAGGCTCATGGTGGCAGTACGTGGTGGAGGTATGATCAGGAGTTCAGGAGACGTTTGGCGCTGCAACCGACGCTGGGGTGGGGGGTTAAAGCTACGAACGTATGGCTTCGCCTGAGGGTGTCTCAAAGCCCCCCTTCCTTTCAAGGGGCGACCACTGGTGCCGGGGCCTCCACAGACCAGGGAACAGTGGCCATCCGTCGACCGGGCGCGTGCTGGTTGTTCAATGAGGGATTCTGCAAGTAGGCCGGTTTGTTTAAATACAAGCACGAATGCTCGGCATGCGGGGGCCCCCACCCGGCGGGCCAGTGTACCAGGTCCCAGGTTAAGCCCACAAAGACCCCCTCCCCCCTCGAACAAACGGACGTCAGCCAACAGGGTAGAGATGGCACCGTGGCTAGACAGGTATCCCAATAGGGAGGTGGCTTCCACTTTGCGTACTAGTTTCTCTGATGTTTTTTTCATTCTGTTTGTTCTTAATAGGTCCCCGTTTTTTTCGGACAATCTTAAGTCAGTCAGGGAAAACCCTGAGGTGCTTGAGGCTAAGTTGCGGAAGGAGGTGTCAGCGGGGAGGATTGCTGGCCCTTTTGTGGCACCCCCTCCCCTAACCTGCAGGTTTCCCCATGGGGTGTAGTTCCCAAAAAGGAGACTGGTAAATTCCATCTCATACATCACCTATCTCAGCAGGGCGGGGGCTCTCCTGGCCAAATCCGATATACACTCACCTAAAGAATTATTAGGAACGCTATACTAATACGGTGTTGGACCCCCTTTTGCCTTCAGAACGGCCTTAATTCTATGTGGCATTGATTCAACAAGGTGCTGATAGCATTCTTTAGAAATGTTGGCCCATATTGATAGGATAGCATCTTGCAGTTGATGGAGATTTGAGGGATGCACATCCAGTGCACAAAGCTCCCGTTCCACCACATCCCAAAGATGCTCTATTGGGTTGAGATCTGGTGACTGTGGGGGCCATTTTAGTACAGTGAACTCATTGTCATGTTCAAGAAACCAATTTGAAATGATTTTAGCTTTGTGACATGGTGTATTATCCTGCTGGAAGTAACCATCAGAGGATGGGTACATGGTGGTCATGAAGGGATGGACATGGTCAGAAACAATGCTCAGGTAGCCCGTGGCATTTAAACGATGGCCAATTGGCACTAAGGGGCCTAAAGTGTGCCCAGAAAACATCCCCCACACCATTACACCACCACCACCAGCCTGCACAGTGGTAACAAGGCATGATGGATACATGTTCTCATTCTGTTTACACCAAATTCGGACTCTACCATTTGAATGTCTCAACAGAAATCGAGACTGATCAGACCAGGCAACATTTTTCCAGTCTTCAACAGTCCAATTTTAGCTGTATTATTGTACATAGGGACAGTATTATAGTACTTATATTCTTGCACATAGGAAGAAGTATTATAGTAGTTATATTCTTGTACATAGGGGCAGTATTATAGTAGCTATATTCTTTGACAATTTTCTTTTTATTGAAAATCACATAAAAAATGCATACCACAACGGTTTACAATCGTGCAGATAGTGGAATACAGCACAAAAAGTATATCAAAAAGTATATAATGGTAATCCAACCACTTGGAGACATACATCCATATGTAAATTTTGCAGACAGCTGGCAAAAACATGAATACCCTCCAGTTATAATCATGGATTGAATGAGCATATTCCGCTTCTCTGCCACTATCCGTGAGTTACAGATACTTAGCTAAATATGCATAGAATATTGCAGTATGACAGGTAGTTAAAATAACAAAAGAGTCGAGGAAAGAGGGGGGAGGAGAATATAAGGAGTTAAGGTCAGGAACGAGGAGAGGAGGAAGTAGGGGAGAAGGGAGAGGAAAAAATGTAGGGAGGGGAAACAAAAACCATCCCCTGTCCATGACACCTACTCATATAAAGCATGTCAAGTACATATGAGCGCACCAAATGTACCAGTGAGCGCAGGTAAGTTTGTAATAGTTACTCACAGATTATCCTTGAAACTAATAATTAGTATATACTCCGCCGATCTGAATATAGGCTTACTCCACAACATTGCTAGTGGTCTCTTGTGTTGAGTGCTTGCTTGTTTGATCCCCCTGAACATGAACCAAGGTGTCCAAATCTTCATGTATTTATTGTGATTCCTGTCCTCCCAACTCGCCAGCTCCTCCATACGACAGACATGATCTACTTTGTTCAGCCATGCCTCCACAGTGAGGGGTTCAGTGCGTAGCCAGTGCTGTGGGATGAGCAATCTGGCCGCCTGGAGTAATTGAGTAGTCAAGCACTTTCTTGAGGGCGAGAAAGAGGGAGTTGGGAGCCACAAGAGCACAAGGGTAGGGGGTATCTCCACAGTTACATGTGTTATTTTCTGAATAGTGGACAAGACTCCTTCTCAGAATGGGTGGATCTTTGTATAGTAATTATATTATTGTACATAGGAGACAGTATTATAGCAGTTATATTCTTAACCATATTTCTTTTTATTAAAGTAAAATCAAGGCCATATGCCCACACATGGCATCAGTACAGTGACATTAAGGCACAAGAATAAATATCCATCATACAAGTCACGTGTAGACACAACAAGCGATTATAGCCATCAGTCAGAGATATACAGCAAGAGGGGAGAGGGGGAACATGGGAAGGAACATTTAGGGAGGAGAGGGGATAGGGAGAACAGGGAAGGGAAGAAACCTGCTCTGTCATGTAAAATTCCTATACGCTCTCCACGGGGACCACAATTTTAAGAAGCGGGGACGTGTGTTGGTTTCCCAATGCGCCAGCTCCTCAAAGCGGTATATCTGGTCCACCTTATCGGTCCACATAGGGAGAGTCGGAGGGGAGTCATCTTTCCATAGAAAGGGTATAAGTAACTTAGCTGCTGTGATCAGCATCGTCGGGAGATTGTTCTTGGCGGGAGTGAGGGTACTATTAGGGCACCATAACAGGACGAGCTTAGCGTCCAGGACAATCCTGGTTTTGCAGATATGATTTATCAGTGACTCTACCAGTTTCCAATACGATTGGATCTTATGGCATTGCCACCAGATGTGTGACAAGGAGCCAGTTTCTATACCACACCTCCAGCACTGTTCAGGAACTTCTGGGTTCAACTTATGCAAGAATTCAGGCGTTTTGTACCACCTGCTGAGGAGCTTAAAGGAATTCTCCTGAATCCTCACACAACGGTTGAAGCCGTGTGAGTGGGCTAAGACAAAGGCTCTCTCCGGTTCTGTAAGAGTCAGAGATAGCTCCCGCTCCCAGGAGGTCACATATCGGAGCTCCGGGGGTAAGGAGGAGAGCATTTCCTTATACATCTGGGACAGTGGTCTAAGGGGGGGTTTAATAGTTAAGACTTTCCTCTCGAGCCAGGAAAGGGAACTACTACCAGCAAAGGACCCAGTACATAACGCAGTATCCCTTTTGAAATTTGCCAAATGGAAAAATGGTGCAGCTTTAACCTCAGGGCGGTCCATTATGGAACCCCAGTGTAAACTACCGTCTGGGAGAAGGACATCCCTCAGGGACAAGTCAGCGAGCCTAGACCAGATCCCAGAGGGGTTTGACACAGAAGGGTGAATGTAGCTTTGCAATAATTTAAGAGGCATACAGGGATTCGGGAAGCTAAATAGATGGGATTGAACCATTTTGGACCACTCTACCAGCATTCCCTTCCAGACCGGAGAAGATGCGTAGTGATTGGCTGAGAAAGGCCTAACACCCCATAAAGTAAGCTGGTCTTGGTTGGTGAGCAGTACAGACTCAAGACGTGAGCAAAGGGAGCTAGATTAGTGGGATAGAGTAGCCACACATCTACACAGCTGAACAGCAGTATAATATGACTTTACATCTGGCATCCCAAAGCCTCCAAACCTCCTATCCCTTGTGAGGACAGAATAGGCAATACGGGGCGATTTGCCATTCCAGAGGAAGCGTGTGAACACTCGGCGGACTTCTGTGAAATATGAGTTAGGAAGCCAAATAGGGAGGGATTGCAACAAATATAAAAATTTGGGGAGGATAAAGGTTTTAAGGTAATTTTTCCTTCCGACCCAGGAAACAAATGGAAGTTTCAGATTTTGCAGATGGTTGCGGACAGTTTGCAGGAGCGGCACATAGTTGAGGGCGGCTAGATCCTGGACAGTAGCCGAGATATGTGTCCCCAAAAACGTAATGTCTCTGGAGGCCCAGGTAAACGGGGTGCTGCGCTTAAGATTGTTGACCACAGTTTGGGGACAGGAAATGTTGAGCGCCATGGATTTCCCATAATTTATTTTAAAATTAGATACGAATCCAAAATCCTCAAATATATTCAGCAATTTGGGCAAGGCCTCTCTAGGATCGGAGGTCATCCTCTCTAGGATCTAAAAGGTCATCCGCAAATGCTGCAGTAACATGGGTATAGGGGCCCACCTGAAGGCCTTTGATACCCGGGTCCGCTCTAATTGTACATAAAAGGGTCTCCATCACTAATACGAATAATGCAGGAGAGAGGGGACATCCTTGCCTCGTTCCATTGGTGATGCGAAATGGTGGGGATAGTGCTCCATTGACTTTGACCATGGCAGAGGGGGCCGAATATAAAGTGAAAATGGCGTTAACAAACTGATCTGGGAGGCCAAACTTCGACAGGGTCCGCGACATAAAGTGCCAACTGACCCTGTCGAAGGCCTTTTCCGCATCCGTACTCACCAAGACTAAGGGCTTAGAGGATCGTTTGGCCCAGTTAATAAGATGGAGAAGCCGCACCGTGTTTTCAGACCCCTGTCTGCCATGGACAAAACCTACTTGCTCCTCATGGACAATATCAGGCAGAACGTCTTGGAGCCTGGAAGCCAAAATCTTCGCCCACCACTTCACATCATTATTAAGCAAGGAGATCGGCCTATAGTTACTGCAGCAAGTCGGGTCCTTGTTTTCCTTGTGGAGGACAGTAATGTGCGCCAACAAGGAGTGAGGTGCAAGGGAGCCCCCAGTAAGAAGGTAATTGCACAAATTCCTGAAACGAGGGATTAAAACATCCTGAAAGGATTTATAGTAGGCTATGGAAAATCCATCGGGCCCAGGGCTTTTACCCGAAGGGATAGACATGAGAACCGTACGAATCTCCGAATCAGAGATGGGCCTAGACAGAAGGGAAGCCTTGGATGAGGATATGGAAGGGAGGTTCAGGGTCTGCAAAAATTTGTCTGTGGCCTCGGAGAGATCATTAGGGGTAGCCCCAGTTGGAGGGGGTAAATTATATAATGCCTCATAGAAGGCGCAAAATGCTTTGGCGACATCTGGGGTGGACTTATGTACCGTTCCCTTGGAATCTTTAATAGAGGAAACAAAGGAGTCCGAGAACTGCTTCTTGGCAATGGCCGACATCAGTCTGTTTCCTCTATTTCCATGGGCATAAGCCTTGAAACGTGATCGTAACACCAGCTTCGCAGAGGTGACATTTAATAAATTTTTTAAGCGCGTTCTGGCTTCAGTCAGTTCTGCCAACGTGCTTAAGGCTCGTGATTCCTTGTGGGAGGACTCAAGGCGAGCGATGGACGCCAGTAAGGCATCTAAAGCCTGCATCCTTTGTTTTTTTACATAAGCCCCAAGGGCAATGAGTTCCCCCCTGATAACTACCTTGTGAGATTCCCATAATATGGAAGGAGAAGGAGGGGAGTCTGGAGTATCATTTAGCGCAAAAAATTCTGAAATCAAGGCCTTAATTTTGCCAGCGTGTGTAGGATCTAAAACCAAAGTGTCATTGAGACGCCATAAGCGCTCTTTCCTCTGAGGACCGGACAGGGAGAGGTTAATAATAACAGGGGCATGGTCGGACAGTGTGATGTTACCTATCCGGGCTCCAGAGACATTACGTATATGCGAATCAGATAGGAACAGATAATCCAATCGGTGGAAAGACATCTTGGCATGCGAGTAAAATGTGTAATCTCGGCCATTGGGGTTTAGAGTACGCCAGACGTCCAAGACCTTCAGCCTTCTCAGAGAAACTTTTAGCCTTTTCAAGAGCCTATAGGACACAGAGGGTCTGCCCACCGAGGTGTCCACCGCTGGCTCTAGAGCAACATTGAAGTCGCCCCCTAAAACCAATAACCCCTCTGAAAAGGAGGATAATAAAGCAAGGGACTGAACGAGCCATGGTACTTGGCCTTTATTAGGGGCATACAAATTGGCAAACGTCACTGGGGAATCACCCAGTACACCCTTTACAAAGATGTACCTGCCCTCTGGGTCTGCAGAGGTAGCGGTATGCTTGAAGGGAAGGCACTTATGCACAGCTATACTAACTCCCCTACTAGCAGAATCATGGGTACTGTGAAACCACTGGACAAATTTCTTAGGGGGAAAGTTAGGGATTTTGCCTGTTCTGAAGTGGGTCTCCTGCAGAAAAGCCACTGAAACTTTATCCCTCAGAAGGAGAGACAGCGTTTGAGACCTTTTGCATGGCTCGTTCAGTCCATGTGCATTTAGCGAGGCGACTACAATAGAAGACATTTCGGCATACAATCAGGTGGGTAAGAGCCAGGGGTCAAGTCCTGGGAAAAAAAGTGTGGGAACTCACCCAAGATCCACTGCAACCCCCCCCCCCCCCTCCAAAAAATAAAAAAGCACAGAAAATCTAGCATGCTGTAATTTGTGCCGCTGCGGACTAAAAAAATAAATAAAAAAAATAACACTTTTAGAAAAGTTTGTCCTGGGATTCGATCTCATGACCTCTACACAGCAGAAGCAAGGCATATGCCCTCACAGCTATGTAAGCTGTCTAGCTTGTTACTTTAAAAAAAAAAATATAAGACTTCTACTGTAGGTAACTTTGCCCACTGTGTATGGATGTAGCAGAGCTGGGTGTGTTGGGGCAGCTGTCATGTGTATGGTTGTACACTAGGTATCAGTACACTAGGTATCAGTAGAAGTATCAGAAAAAAAAAAAAAAAACACTTTTAGAAAAGTTTGTCCTGGGATTCAAACTCATGACCTCTACACATTACAGGCAAGGCATTTACCCTCACAGCCATAAAAGCTGTTGAGGTAGTTGCTTAAAAAAAAAAAAAACTAAGACTTCCACTTATACCTAGTGTACTGATACCTAGTGTACAACCATACACGTGACAGCTTCCCCAACACACCCAGCTCTGCTACATCCTTACACAGTGGGCAGCTGTCATGTGTATGGTTGTACACTAGGTATCAGTAAACTAGGTATCAGTAGAAGTCTTATAAAAAAAAAAAAAACACTTTTAGAAAAGTTTGTCCTGGGATTCAAACTCATGACCTCTACACATCAGAGGCAAGGCATTTACCCTCACAGCCATAAAAGCTGTCTAGGTAGCTGCTTAAAAAAAAAAAAAATAAGACTTCTACTTATACCTAGTGTACTGATACCTAGTGTACTGATACCTAGTGTACAACCATACACATGACAGCTGCCCCAACACACCCAGCTCTGCTACATCCATACACAGTGGGCAGCTGTCATGTGTATGGTTGTACACTAGGTATCAGTACACTAGGTATAAGTAGAAGTCTTATATTTTTTTTTTTAAGCAACTACCTAGACAGCTTTCATGGCTGTGAGGTTAAATGCCTTCCTCTGATTATCTCATTAGGGGGTGGGGTGCCATGAGAGGAGTCGCAGGCAGCAGCACTGCACAGACAGCTTCCTCTCAACTGAAGCTGCCCCTCCTCCCTTAGCCTGCCCTGCACAGTGTGCTCCGTCTCCCCCTGTGAATCTGATTCAGCTGTGTTCTCCTGACTTGAGGCTGAAAGGGAATGGCGTTCCTGCCATGAAAAAAGTGCAGGAACGCTGTTCCCATGCGTTCCCCCTCCACTCGACCCCTGGTAAGAGCCCATGACACCCATGGGAGCACTGAATAGCACACAGTTGATATGAGCAGAGGAAAGGAAAGGGGGGAGAGGAGAACATATAAAATAGGGGAGATAACCATAAACATATTAAACTGGCAAATGACCAGCTCGGACAAGTACCCATCCGAGGTGGAGTGAATGCTTTACTTATCACCAGCCAAGACAGGATTGGACTGGCGAGGGGGCAAGTAAAGCACCGTATGGTCCGAAACATATAGACCAGAACACAAATACGTCCAGCTCCGGTATCTATCCGGTCTTCACCCTTCAGGTGGGGAATAGAGCTCGCAGTCCCAGAGGTAGCGACCAGTGGAAACAGAGAAGCGTCACAAATCTGTTATGACATCATATATAAAACATAGACCTGAAATATAATGTAGGCCGTAAAATGGAAACCAGGGGAGAGGCCAAGTTCGCCTATAATAAACATTAAAACAGGAGGTTGAGAGACAGTCATCTGGAGACCGCCAGCCAAAAAGGATATAGCCATCGGAACGGAGTCGACATCTTCCGCAGGACATCCAGGAGAGGTTTGAACAGGCGCCGCTTGGCCAAGGTGGATGGCGCGAGATCCTGGAACATCTGGATCGGGGTATTTTCGTACTCAAGTTGCCGTTTCAGGAGGGCTGCGGTGTCGACGTAGCTCAACAGGCCACAAGTCACGTCACGTGGTGGCTCTTGCGGTTTAGGCCTGGGGCGCAGCGCCCTATGTATGCGCTCCACCACGATTCCTGCCGCTCTATCCGGATCAAGCATCATGGAAAATATTTTGCGCGCAACTGTCGGTAAGGCCTCCGCCGCAATCGACTCAGGTAGGCCGCGAATGCGAATGTTGCGCCGGCGACTACGATTTTCCTGATCCTCCAGCTTCAGGAAGGCATCGTTCAGTAAGGCCTTGTGAGACGTCAGCACCTCCGAAGCTTTACCCTCATAAGTCATGATAGCTTCTTGTGCTGTTTCTAACGAGACAACCCTCTGACCCAGGTGCTTTATATCATCCTTAATGTCTGACAAGTCTTGCTTAAGAGGCGAGAGGGCAGCTTCAAGGACACGTCGGAGAGTCCGTTCTGAGAGGGGCTTATCTCTGGGTCTCCCGTCTGAGATATCGGAGCCGCTGCCTGCGTCTGAGATGTCTCCTGCATCGGAGTCATGAGTAATAGATGCCGCCATATTGGGGCCCTTCTGAGCAGTAAGCCTCTGTGTTTTCCGAAGAAACTTCTCCATCTCTGGTAATTTGGAGCGCAGTGGGGTCGACTCTGAGCTTCCTCTGTTCTTATCTTTGCCAGGTTTCCCCATAATCAATCAAATTAGAAGCTTAAATAGGGCAAATGAGCCGGAATGCTGGAGGAGCTCAAGCGTGTGCAGCCATTCAGCAGCGTGGCTAGGCTCCGCCCCCCTATAGCAGTTATATTCTTGAACATAGGAGGCAGTATTATAGTAGTTGTATTATTGTACATAGGGACAGTATTATAGTACTTATATTCTTGTACATAGGGGCAGTAATATAGTAGTTATATTCTTGTACATAGGGGCAGTAATATAGTAGTTATATTCTTGTACATATGACAGTATTATAGTAGGTATATTTTGCACATAGGATGCATTATTATAGTAGTTATTCTTGTACATAGGGGGGTAGTATTATAGTAGTTATATTCTTTGTCAATTCTCTTTTTATTGAAAAAGTAAAAAAATGCAGACCACAACAGTTTACAATGATGCATAAATTGGGGTACAGCATTTTCTAGACAATGAGGTTGCGCAGCGGCCTCTCAGAACTGTGACATTTACATGGATGAGGAATATGCATGAAAATTACAGTTACAATGTTTACATCCAAAGTGTGTGCTTGAGCTAGATGTGAACACTACGCCATACTTCCAATGACAAATAATGATGGTTGCTCAAACATAATCATGCAGTAGACATTTGCATATCAACAACAAAGTATGATATCTCAAAAGTGAAGGAAAGAGGGAAGAGAGAAGACTAAGGGACAAGACTGTGAGGGAGGAGAGGCTGGGGGCCGGCATCTGCTTTTATAATGACAGCGGGGCCAGTGCAGTGACTGTATTCTACTACACGGGCCCCGCTCACTGTATAATCGTATCTCTAATAGTTAATTGTTATGTATATAATCGCATAATCAGCGCTGTGTATTACTTACAACTACAAGCACTCGGTAGCAGAGAGGAGGGAGGAGGCAGGCCGGGAGGACGGGCGCTGGCAGCGTGAGTCACTACGTCACGTGCCTGCGCTGCCCACTTTATGAATGAAGCAGGCGGCATGGGCGCTACCAGCGCCTGTCCTCCCGGCCTGCCTCCTCCCTCCTCTCTGCTACCGAGCACTTGTAGTTGTAAGTAATACACAGCGCTGATTATGCGATTATATACATAACAATTAACTATTAGAGATACGATTATACAGTGAGCGGGGCCCGTGTAGTAGAATACAGTCGCTGCACGGGTCCTGCTGTCATTATAAAAGCAGATGCGACCCCCACCCCGTGTATTGAGGGTCATTCACTACAGGGACACTTATAGGGGGAATCTGTGGATGACACATAGCATAAGATGCTATATATGTGTCATACACAGATCCTCATAACAGTGCCATCCAGAGAGCCCAATAAGAGCCACCCACAGATCCCCCATAAGTGTCACCCACAGATCCCCCATAAGTGTCACCCACAGATCCCCCATAAGTGTCACCCACAGATCCCCCATAAGTGTCACCCACAGATCCCCCATAAGTGTCACCCACAGATCCCCCATAACAGTGCGTCACCCACAGATCCCCCGTAACAGTGCGTCACCCACAGATCCCCCATAATAGTGCGCCATCCACAGATCCCCCATAACAGTGCGCCATCCACAGATCCCCCATAACAGTGCGCCATCCACAGATCCCCCATAACAGTGCCATCCACAGACCACAATTAGTTCAAAACCCACCAAAAGCACACCTTTTGGTTCAAAATATATTTTTTCTTATTTTCCTCCTCAAAAACCTAGGTGTGTCTTATGGGCCGGTGCGTCTTATAGGGCGAAAAATACGTCATACTGAAAAGGGGTTAAGTACTGAAGGCAGATAAGAGTGAGGATGGGATTGTATTATTCTCACATGAACACCTGTTATGTTTAGGCGGAGCATATAACCTGACTTTCAAGATATGAACCTAAGCTACAGTGTTACTTGGACTCGCATGTGAAGTCTGTTTGTCCAACTGCTCCTGTCTGAACAAGAACCAAGGCGTCCAGAGTTTCACATATCTGCTATGGTCCCTGTCCTCCCAGCTCGCCAGTTCCTCCATATGACAAATATGATCTACCTTGTTTAGCCAAGAATCCACAGTGGGGGGGTTCTGTGCGCAGCCAATTCTGCGGAATAAGTAATCTGGCTGCCTGCAGCAATTGAGTGGTTAAACATCTTTTCGCGGGATAAAACGTGGAAGTTGGGAGCCACAAGAGCACCAGGGTGGGGGGCACAGTGACAGACATATGTGTTATTTTCTGGATTGTTGATAATACCCCATCCCAAAATGGGCGGATCTTCGAGCAGAACCAGAAAATGTGAGACAGAGTTCCTGTGTCTTCATGGCACCTCCAGCATCTGTCATTCTGCCTCATACCTCTGATAAACATCTGTTTTGGGGTCTGATACCATTGTGTAAGGACTTTGTATGAGTGTTCTTGTATTCTGGTGCATCTAGAAAAACCATGGGAGTGCGCGTGAATGCGCAAAATATTAGTTTCAGTTATTTCTACATTTAGCTCAGCAGCCCAATGTCTCAGATAGTGTGGCACTCCAGGGGAACGGGGACCGACCAAGGACAGGTAACACATGGAGACGAGTTTGTGCGGAATGGCCTCAAAAGTCAAGAGTTTCTCAAACCATGTCAGGGCAGGTCTATGTCTATTACTGTCTATCAGTGGTTTACTAAAGGAGTTAAGCTCAATTAAATCCAAAAAGTTACATGAGTTTATAAGGGGTTGCAATGGGTGTTGATAGGGAAGTTCCCCTGAGGTCACCCCTAGGAATTCCGCCGTCTTGAATTTGCGTAGTTTAAACCAGGCCGGGGCTATTTGCGTGGTATTTGGACATATAGTGAAGGGGAGTAAATCCGCTGGCATAGAGGGGGAGGGGTTGTTCAGAAGATTCAGTTTGCTGTTCAACTGTTGAATTACTGAGGCTGTTCCACCTAGCAAAACTTGTGACCTAAGGTTGGAGGAGTTAAGACCCCATAGGCCCGCCCTCTGAACAGAAGAAAGTTGTGCAAGTTCCAGGTCACTTCCCCAATTTTGATACTTGGGAACATGGAGTTGAATCCATCTTTTCAGGTGTATAGCCTGATAATATAGGTGTGCATCTGGCAACCCAACCCCCCCCCCCATGTTCCTCCTCTGTATCAATCTGCTATGAGCTAGTCTGGCTGTCCTACCTCCCCACAAGAATGTTCTGAACAGCCGCCTAACCTGACAGAAGAAGGACATGGGGAGAAAAATGGGCAACATCTGTAGCACATACAGAATCTTTGGCATAATGAAAGCCATTAACAGTTTTTTCCTACCCATCCACGAGATATATGGGATTCTAAGGGAGTGGAGTTGGCTTTGCACATCTTTCAACAAGGGTTCATAATTCAGTTGGAAGATTCGATTAGAGCTAGCAGGCAATTTGACCCCCAGATATGAAAGGTTAAAACTCTGCCAAATAAACAGGGTTGTTTCCCTTAGCAAAGAAATCACTTTGCTTGGAGCTGAAACATTCATGGCCTCTGATTTTGTATAGTTTACGTTAAAATTAGAAATCCTCCCATACTGTTCAAAGAGGGATAGAAGATGCGGAAAGGCCTCGACAGGGTTAGTAAGCATAACCAGAAGGTCATCTGCATAGGCAGCATTTATAAATTCAGGAGAACTATCATTAATTTTCAATCCCTTTATGTCAGGGTGTTCTCTGATGGCTTGTAACAGTGTCTCCATGACCATGACATACAAGGTAGGTGACAGAGGGCATCCCTGACGAGTCCCATTTGTAATCGGGGATGGCTGGGAAAGTGTGCCATTCACTCGTATGCGGGCACTAGGTTCATGTTAAAGGGACATGATGGCTGTTTGGAATTGTTCTGGTATGCCGAATTTATGTAGGGTTTTCTTCATGTAACTCCAGCTCACCCTGTCAAAGGCCTTTTCCACATCCACACCCAAAAGAACTAGTGATGCACCTTATTGTCTAGCCAACTGCATTGCCGAGACCACTCTGCAAGAGTTTTGATTGCCTTCTCGCCCTGGCACAAACCCGGCTTGGTCAGGGTGAATCAGTTTCGGCAGGAGGGGTGTAAGGCGGGTAGCTAGCAATTTTGCCCAGATCTTTATATCCACGTTAAGGAGCGAAATCGGTCTGTAACTGCCACACTGGTTAGGATCTTTCCCTGCCTTCGGAATAATTGTGACCGTTGCTTCCAGGGATTGTTTGTGAAGTGTAGAACCCTTTAAAAGGGAATTGCACCATGTGACCATATGTGGGGTTAAAATAGGTGAAAGCTTTTTATAATAACCGACCTCAACCGCCTGAGTCAGTTGAGAGGATTGGTCGAAGCGTCTATAAGAGGATTTAATGTAACGTTGAGGTCTCCCCCTACTTGCCAGATCCCTTCCGCAAATGAGGACAGTTTAGACAGTGTAGCAGTTAACCAAGAACCCTGACCCCAGTTAGGACTGTATAGACTTGCCAATGTCACTAAAACGGTCCCCAGTCTACCTTTCCCAAAAACATATCGCCCCTCTGGGTCTGTTAAGGATGCAATAAGGGAGAAGGGAACCCGTTTGGAAATGGCAATCGCCGCCCCCCCCGCCCCCCCCCCCGGACGCCTTAGCGTGGGCGCTTATGAACCAATGTTGAAAATATGACAGAGAGTTTAGGGATATGTCCTAGCTTAAAACAAAGTTCTTGAAGAAAACAGATGTCAGTGTGAGATTTTTTCAGGAGCCGTATAACCTGTGAGCGCTTTTGAGGGGTGTTAAAACCCCTGACATTAAATGAGGTGCAATTAACCAAAGGCATCAGTACAGTGCGGTAGGAGGGTATTCTTAGTCATGTAATGTGGTAAACATGAACATGTAAATAGGGGTAACATAACAAGGTGAAAAACACAAAAATCCTTGCCGTGTGCAAGGACAGTTGAACCCCCTTGCCAGATCTTCCTAATCAGTAGTAAGACATACATCCTGAAGAGCAAGAGGGGGTCAGAAGAAGTACTAGTACACCATGATGGGGCATAGGAACCACCGGTGGCTAGATGGGAGCGAACTGGCATTCGTACTACCACTCAGTAATATATACTGGAGCCAGCAACCGGGACCCCATGCCCCCGCAAAGTGTGGTGCAATAATACGCAGTTAAACATAACAACAGCCCTAATCGTGTGGAGGAGCCTGAGGAAACATAAACATTAGTTCACAGAACATAACTGCACTGCGAAAGCCGCCGGACTAAAAAGCTTGACATGCAGTAATTTTAGTCCGGCGGCCTTTCGCCGTGCACCGCCGAGCTGCGCCGGAGCTCCGCCCCCGTCCCCATTATAGTCAATGGGGACGGAGCGGCGGTCCGGCGGCACGGCGAAATAGCCGCAGGATGGATCCGACATGGTGAACAGCCTGTCGGATCCGTCCTGCCGCAAGTGTGAAAGTACCCTAAAACCTTACTTCTCATAAATAACATTACATGTTGATCGCCCGGGTTGGCACCAGGCAGCTGCCGTTTAGCATAAGACCCAGAGATGCCAAATTGACCTTAGCAAAGTAATGGCACCCACCGAACTTGGTGAGCGACATCTCAGGGGGCCCACATATTAACATACAACCTGTGGAGAATGTTCAGGTGTTTCTGTACTTAGGCCCTTGTCCTTTCCTTGGCAGAGCCTTGGACCATCTTGAGCTCTCTGGGAGGTCCGGGAGCGGAATGCCAGTCTCCGCCGAGGGCAGCCATGATGGAATTTCCTGTGGAGTTGCGTTTAGTAGCTCCCACGCCGCCGGCAGGTCACTGGGGGTCCGGATCGTGCATCTCTTGCCTTCTCTTGTAAATTCAAGGCTGAAAGGAAACAGCCACTTGAAAGGGGTCTTGCTCAACCGTAGCAGTTCTGTGAGTGGACGTAGGACCCTTCTCTTGCTTAAGGTCGAGGGAGCCAGATCTTGAAATAGCTAAATTTTAACTCCTTAATATTGCAAGTCCCCTTGCTCTCTGGCCGCTTTGAAAAGCGCAGCGGTATCTATATAGCGCAGTAGGCCACAGACCACATCCCGCGGGTTTAGGGCGCAAGGAGCGCCAACAGGGTAGCGAAGATGGTGGATGCCGCCTCAGGTAACTCCTCGTGGAGCACTGTTTCTGGTAGGCCTCTGATGCGCACATTCTTACGCCTGCTCCGATTCTCCTGGTCTTCAATCAGGGCATAAGCATGGTCCAAGGAGGAGAGGTATGCGGAGCAATTGTCCCCGACTGTGTGGGCATAGTCCAGTATGGCCCCTTGTGTGTTTTCAAGCCTCTCCACATGATGTCCAATGTGCTTGATGTCACTCTTTATCTCTGTGAGCTCTTGCAGCACTGGTAGCAAAGCTGAGGACAGCACCTGTTGTAAGAACCTCTTGGAAATAGGTTCCGGGGTATCAGACTGCGATCCCGATGAGCCCTCAGTGAACGGGCTATCAGCTCTTTCATTTTCTTCTGTTCCCTCATCACGGTCCGGCGGTGCCATTTTGGATCGCTCCACTGCCGGAGCTGCCGCTTTCTTGTTAAAGTATTTCTCCATGTCAGAGGACCCCCGATCTTGTTTGAGGGGCTCAGGCTTGTCTTTAGGCAGGTAGTTACCTACTTTCCCCATAATTCTGCGGTTAGGGTGCGAGATAAACCACTTTGCAGGGTAGTGGAGAGGAGAGCTCTCTCACATGCGGCCGATCAGGATGGCGGTCAGGCTCCGCCCCCCATAGTAGTAATATTCTTGTACAATGAGGCAGTATTATAGTAGTTATATTCTTGTACATAGAAGGCAGTAATATAGTAGTTACATTCTTGTACATATGACAGTATTCTAGTATATTTTGCACATAGGATGCATTATTATAGTAGTTATTCTTGTACATTGGGGGCAGTATTATAGTAGTTATATTCTTGTACAATGAGGCAGTATTATAGTAGTCATTCTTGTACATAGGTACTGTATTATAGAAGTTATTAAGGATGAGTGAATCGACTTTGGATGAAACATCTGAAGTCGATTCCCATAAAACTTTGTTTCAATACTGTACTGAGCGAGCGCTCCATACAGTATTAGAATGTATTGGCTCGCGAGACTTTGCATAATAACTTCAGAAATTGATTTGTACTGTAAAAAACATTTCCCAAACTCGGGTTCGATTCCAAGATACCACTTGGAACCAAACCCGAGTTCAGGAAATGTTTTTTTACAGTATAAATCAATTTCTCGTGAGACTTCGCAAAGTAATACCTTCGGCTCATCCGAAGTCGAGAGTATTATAGTCGTTATATTCTTGTACATATGTATAGAAAAAAAATTTAGGCTTTGATTCTCATCACTCTGTATATACCTAATGTACCTGCAGAATGATATTAGCCAGATAAATACTGTAGAAAAAGAGAATGTCATATATAACAAGTACAGTATATAGCTGCATATATATATGCCATATATATTGGTTGACATGTATGCCAAAACATGGTGGCCTGAAAGGTATTTCACAATATCTGCCCCTCACCCTGTAAGCAGACATTCTGGGGTCAGTCAGTAAGCATGTGTCATTTCTCTGCTGAGGTTTCAGTTCTCTGTTTTTTTGTATTATAAGACTTCCTGTAAAAGCGCTGCAGCCGGGAACCTTCTACAGAGTTAAACTGGTGTTTTGTGGGGACAAAAAGAGAATTATTTGCTCTAGCACAACATTATATGAGTCACAAGGACAAACAAAAGCTACAGAAACCACCTGTGACCCAACACCTGGACGCAGGAAAGTGTCCCTGAGGCCTCTTGCACACGATCAGTTTTTCTGTTCCGTTTTTGCGGATTCCGTATGCGGAACCATTCATTTCAATGGTTTGCAACAAAAGAAATGGAATGTACTCTGTATGCATTCCGTTTCCGTATTTCCATATATCCGTTCCGCTGAAAGATAGAACTTGTCCTATTATTGCCCACAAATAACGATCTGTGGCTCCATTCAAGTCAAATATTGAATGCATACGGAACACATCCGTATGTCATCAGTTTTTTGCGGATCCATGCCAACTTTGCCCATGTGTGTACTGTTAAAACACATTACTGTACATTACATTAATGATTAGAAATGTTATGTTTCTGTTTGCGATCCACAAACAACGGATCGCATACGGAAACCATATGGAGATTTTTTGCAGAAATATGGAACGGAAACACAACGGAAACAAATAACGGAACAACTGATCCGTTAATGCCCTGTGAAATCCGAAAGGTGCTCTTTGGAATGTGGGCCCATTTGCCCACCTAGGCTGCAAAAAAGTTTGACACATGTGGTATCGCCGTGTTTTGGGGTGTCTTTTTACATATACCCATTCTGGATGAGAGAAATATCTCGGCAAAAGACAACTTTTCCCATTTTTTTATACAAAGTTGGCATTTGACCAAGATATTTATCTCACCCAGCATGGGTATATGTAAAATGACACCCCAAAACACATTCCCCAACTTCTCCTGAGTACGGCGATACCACATGTGTGACACTTTTTTGCAGCCTAGATGCACAAAGGTACCCAAATTCCTTTTAGGAGGGCATTTTTAGACATTTGGATCCCAGACTTCTTCTCACGCTTTAGGGCCCCTAAAAAGCCAGGGCAGTATAAATACCCCACATGTGACCCCATTTTATAAAGAAGACACCCCAAGGTATTCAATGAGGGGCATGGCGAGTTCATAGAATTTATTTTTTTGTCCCAAGTTAGCGGAAATTATTTTATTTATTTTTTTCTCACAAAGTCTCCCTTTCCGCTAACTTGGGACAAAAATTTCAATCTTTCATGGACTCAATATGCCCCTCACGGAATACCCTGGGGTGTCTTCTTTCCGAAATGGGGTCACATGTGGGGTATTTATACTGCCCTGGCATTTTAGGGGCCCTAAAGCGTGAGAAGAAGTCTGGAATATAAATGTCAAAACAATGTATGCATTTGGATTCCGTGAGAGGTATGGTGAGTTCATGTGAGATTTTATTTTTTGACACAAGTTAGTGATACATGAGACTTTGTATGAAAAAAACAAAAAAATTAATAAAAAATAAATAAATCAATTTCCGCTAACTTGTGCCAAAAAAATGTCTGAATGGAGCCTTACAGGGGGGTGATCAATGACAGGGGGGTGATCAGGGAGTCTATATGGGCTGATCACCCCCCTGTCATTGATCACCCCCCCGTAAGGCTCCATTCAGACGTCCGTATGTGTTTTGCGGATCCGATCCATAGATGCGTGGATCCGTAAAACACATAGGGGCGTCTGAATGGAGCCTTATAGGTGGGTGATCAATGACAGGGGGGTGATCAATGACAGGGGGTGATCAGGGAGTGTATATGGGATGATCACCCCCCTGTCATTGATCACCCCCCTGTAAGGCTCCATTTAGACGTCCGTATGTGTTTTGCGGATCCGATCCATGGATGCGTGGATCCGCAAAACACATACGGACCTCTGAATGGAGCCTTACCGGGGGTGATCAATGACAGGGGGGTGATCAATGACAGGGGGTGATCAGGGAGTGTATATGGGGTGATCACCCCCCTGTCATTGATCACCCCCCTGTAAGGCTCCATTCAGACGTCCGTATGTGTTTTGCAGTTCCGATCAATGGATGCGTGGATCCGCAAAACACATACGGACCTCTGAATGGAGCCTTACCGGGGGTGATCAATGACAGGGGGGTGATCAATGACAGGGGGTGATCAGGGAGTCTATATGGGGTGATCAGGGGTTCATAAGGGGTTAATAAGTGACGGGGGGTGTAGTGTAGTGTAGTGGTGTTTGGTGCTACTTTACTGAGCTACCTGTGTCCTCTGGTGGTCGATCAAAGCAAAAGGGACCACCAGAGGACCAGGTAGCAGGTATATTAGACGCTGTTATCAAAACAGCGTCTAATATACCTGTTAGGAGGTTAAAAAAATTGCATCTACAGCCTGCCAGCGAACGATCGACGCTGGCAGGCTGTAGATCCTGTCTCTTACCTTGCGATCCTGTGAACGCGCGCGCCTGTGTGCGCGCGTTCACAGGAAGTCTTGCCTCTCGCGAGATGACGCACGGATGCGTCCAGGAGGAATGAATTAACCGCCTCCAGGACGCATCCGTGCGTTAGCTGGTCCGGAGGTGGTTAAGAATGCTATTATTTTCCTTTATAACCATTTTATAATGGAAAATAATAAAATCTACAGCGAACCCAAACCCGAACTTCAGAGAAGAAGTCCGGGTTCGGGTCTGGGTACCACATTCAGTTTTTTATCACACACGTGCAAAACGCATTAAAATGCTTTGCACTCGCACTGAAAAAACTGAACAACGCAGCGCAATCGCAGACAAAACTGACTGAAATTGCATGCGCACTTGCGCGGGTTTCCCGCAATGCATCCGAACAAAATCCGTGATGCCCGTGTGCAAGGCGCCTTAAGCTTTATTTACATCAGAGTTGGAGGCTATAAGCTTAGATACTCAGCTCAGCTGATTGTATCACACATGATAGGCTAAGGCCTCATGCACACTACCGTTGTTTTGGTCCACATCCGAGCCGCAGTATTTGCGGCTCGGATGCAGACCCATTCACTTCAATGGGGCCGCAAAAGATGCGGATAGCACTCCGTGCTCTGTCCGCATCTGTTGCTCCGTTCCGTGGTCTGCAAAAAAAATATAACCTGTCCTATTCTTGTCCGTTTTGCAGACAAGAATAGGCAGTTATATGAATGGCTGTCTGCGCCGTTCCACAAATTGTAGAACGCACACGGACGCCATCCGTGTTTTGCAGATCCGCAATTTGCGGAACGCAAAACACACAACGGTCGTGTACATGAGGCCTTAGGCTTTGCTCACTTCAGAGTTGGAGGCTATAGGCTTAGTAGATACACAGCTCAGCCGATTGTATCACACATGATGGCTTAGTCTTTGTTCACATCAGAGTTGAAGGCTATAGGCTTAGATACACCTCTCAGCAGATTGTATCACACATGATGGGCTTAGTCTTTGTTCACATCAGAGTTGAAGGCTATAGGCTTAGATACACCGCTCAGCCGATTGTATCACACATGATAGGCTTAGGCTTTGTTCACATCAGAGTTGGAGGCTCCAATTCCATAAAAAAAATGCCATACAATAATGCAGCATACTGTGCTATTATGTCAAGTGGAATGACAGACCCCATATTAAAAGGGTCATTGGACACCTTTGTGGTCTGTCATGACGACGATCTGTTTATGGCTTGCATTCCGTTTTTCTGTTCCTATGACGGAACAGAAGAACAGAATCTTCTATGCTGACGTGAACAAAGCCTTAGATACACGGCTGAGCAGACATTATCACACATGATAGGATTAGATATAGCAGTTCAGCAGACAGTATGAGACATGAGAAGCTTAGATACATGGCTCAGTAGACAGTATCACACATGATAGGATTAGGTATAGCAGTTCAGCAGACGGCATGAGAAGCTTAGATACATGGCTCAGCAGACAGTATCACACGTGGTACGATTAGAAAAGCAGTTCAGAGGACAGCATGAGACATGAGAAGTTTAGATACATGGCTGAGCAGACGGTATCACACATGATAGGATTAGTTGTAGCAGCCTATCGAACAGTATCACACAACATGGGCTTAGGTACAGAACTTCAAGGCTTCCTTGCAGTACAGTAGATATGACTGCAGGTCAGGGTGTAGAGCGAAGTGTCTTGTTCATTTGGAAGGTCACTAACATTCATTATTTATGGGAGAGGCTTAACTGTGATAAGTGGGTGAAGCGCCTCCCCTGACCTAGCTGGCTGTGTTGTGCCGGAAGCCAGGAGCGAGGGTAAGCCTAGTAGTGGGCATACCGTAAGGGGAGTGTTTGAGAACAGGGGGGGTGGGTGGGTGTGAACAGAAGCGCCCTGAGGAGCTGGGGGCTGGAGCTTAAGAAGGTAAGATGCCCCTCCCACAAATTCAGGCTGACTTTTCAGCCTTCCACTTATGGGAGAGGCTTAACTGTGATAAGTGGGTGAAGCGCCTCCCCTGACCTAGCTGGCTGTGTTGTGCCGGAAGCCAGGAGCGAGGGTAAGCCTAGTAGTGGGCAAAGATAGACGAGGAGAGCAGAGTAGTGACCAAAAGCTTTTAATTCCACTCAGAGGGCAAGACTACAAAACACCTGGGAAATCTCTACATTCGGGTTCAGTATGTATCTTGTGAAGCAGGAAGAGCGCCAACGACCCATGCATTTGATCACGTGCGCCGGGACCTCGTTTTTTGATGTCAGGGGCCCCCCACGCCAAGGAAGCAGCGGGCCATCTAGGGGGGCATCTTGCAACAGGGCTAACAATTGACGGAGGACCATGACCGGCCACCAATCGTTCGAGGTTTAAAACCTGACCTCCGAGGGAGGCCTTCGTGAAAGGGAGCCAGAGGACAAAAATGGTCATGGGCCCAGGACAACTGCCGCACGTGCAACCCCTGACGTTTAGGGGAGGTGCTGGTAAACTCACCTGGCCTGAGGAACCCGTAAAACCTGAGATACATGGCTACCTTAATAATTAAACTAGGAGAGTGCCCAAAAGAATGTCTATCCAGCGCGGACGACAGTCTCCCAAACATCTCGCCGGAGACAGGCTTTCTACGGGCGGTAGGGGCATCCCCGCACCTCTGGATCCCCCTAAGGGCTGCCTTGACTGCCTGCACTGAAGAAATGGAACCTCCATTTGGATTATGAAGCATGGCGCAGTGCTGTATCCTCGCTAGGTACAGCCCAATGGTGTTAAATGACAGCCTGAGATTTGCGGTGACAGTGGGCTATGAACGCCAGGGTGTAGGAGACATCGTTCAAGCCACCTGCGGGTGGGACCTTGAAAACTTTGGAAACCTTGACGCCGGCTTGATAGTTTCCTGATGGTACGGGAAAACCTCTGAGCTGAAACGGCAAATATATTGGATCCTGACCGATTCAGGCAAATGCGAACAACCTGTGGGAAATAAGACCTGAGCGATTTCAGGGAAATACGTGACCTGAGTGAATCAGGAAAATACAGAGTAACATAGTACATAAGGCCGAAAAAGACATTTGTCCATCCAGTTCGGCCCGTCATCCTGCAAGTTGATCCAGAGGAAGGCAAAAAACCCCTGTGAGGCAGAAGCCAATTTTCCTCACCCCAGGGGAACAAAAATGCCTTCCCGACTCCAACCAGGCAACCAGAACAACTCCCTGGATCAACGACCTCCCCCCAGCAGCTATAGCCTGCAACATTAATACATACACCCTGGAAATACCGTCAACCTGAAAGAGACAGGAAAATACAAACCTGAGCGATTCAGGGAAATACATGACCTGAGTGATTTCAGGGAAAATACGTAAAACCTGAGTGACGCGGGTAAATACATAAAACCTGGGTGATTCAGGTAAATACATGAAACCTGAGCGATTCAGGGGAATACATAAAACCCGAGCGATTCAGGGGAATACATAAAACCCGAGCGATTCAGGGGAATACATAAAACCCGAGCGATTCAGGGAAATGAGACCTGGGGTGCGTCAGAAACCCCCCCCCCCAGAAAAACCCCCCTAAAATATATATATATTTCCCCCTTTTTTTTTTTTTAAGCGGTGGCCGAGTGACCGGGCGAGAGCGGAAAGGAAACAGGAATGACCATGGTATAAAAAGGATCGCAACCTACCGGAATCCACGGACAGCGCTGCCAACTCTCCGGCGACACTGAAGACCTAGGAATGGAGGCTCGTGATGAAAGAAGGAAGGCTCTGAGCTGCGGAGGTGCGTAAAGCCCCCACCCGGCTGGACCTTACCTGAAACCTGGCACCGTGGAATGACCGGACACGGAGACGCCCTGCGACACAATTGAGGATGGATCGAAATTCCGGTGGCCTGAGGCCCTGCTTACCTGAAATAAACTAGCGTTGGTACGAGACCCGGAGAGAGGTGTGATCTGGTGGCACTGGAATGAAGCGACGGAGAACCAGGATGCAGCCTGGGCGTCATGGCCAACTGCTGGATGACCCTGAACTGCCAGAATCAGGGCCCGGGCGCTGCATGCAACAAGACCTGCGGGAAACAGAAATCCAGACATGCCGGACACGAACCGGGTAACCAGGAACCAGCCGGACCCTGCTGAGAAACCCCCGAGCGTTCCAGGCAGACGCATGGAACCTGAGCGATTCAGGCAAATACATTGAATCCTGAGCGAATCAGGCGCTTACCTACACCTTTCGTGAAGATGACGGACCCTGGGTGCGTCGGGCATTACCCTGAACCTGGGTGGACCTGGCCACCACCTACCCACTGAGAGACCCGGGAAAATACAGACGCCTGAGCGATTCAGGGGAATACATAACCAGACTGTTCCTGGAAAAAGATGCAATAACTATATGTGACCAGAACGTAGTACAACTGCGAGAAGGCTTGTGTCGGTCTGAGTAACGTACCTGGGATTAGAGGCTACTACCTGTACTGATGTCTTGGGTTACCTGACCTTGGTCCAAATGTCGTACAAGTGAACGGTCAGAACACGTTCCTGAGAGGACAAATCCATAAAGTTCGGAAGGGAAAGAGAACATAACTGGGGAGGATGACAGGCCTGGGTGAACCAGGAGACAGGTAGGTGTGAGCCTGGGCGAACCAGGAGACAGAGGTAGTTGCGTGCCTGGGCGATCCAGGAGGCAGAGGTAGTTGCGTGCCTGGGCGATCCAGGAGGCAGAGGTAGGTATGAGCCTGGCGAACCAGGAGACAGAGGTAGGTGCGTGCCTGGGCGATCCAGGAGGCAGAGGTAGGTGCGTGCCTGGGCGATCCAGGAGGCAGAGGTAGGTATGAGCCTGGGCGATCCAGGAGACAGAAGTAGGTATGAGCCTGGCGAACCAGTAGATGAGACAGCAGCATATAACGTGAAGTACATACATATAACACATGGCACTGTCGCCCCCATAGAATAGATGACTGCAGTGAGCGATTAGTGACCGCTGAATGGGTATGGCGTGCAATGATGGCCTGGCCTACTCGTGGTGAGACCCCCGGTTTTTTGAACACCGTGCTGACCTAGGTCCCTTCCAGCCCAGCAGGGACCCCGGGGCCCTCCACCTAAATGAGGAACCGAGGACGACTTGCCTTCCTCCCACTGCCGCACGGCGGGAGTGCGTATGAAATGGCTGGTGAATTTGAGCCTACCGATTAATTTGTATATATATATATATATATATATATTTTTATTTTTTTTTTTTTTTTTTGCTGTTTGTGGGCATGGGCCGTCGTTGCCCAGGGGCTAGATACCCCTGTTTGCCGCGTGTGGCCTGTTTCGGCGGGGGTGCCAGCCTGGGGGCAGTAGACCTGATAGTGAGGCCAGAATCAGGGAGTAATAGAAGAAGGGGAGGGACCCAGAGGGGACAGGAACGACTTAGGTAGGAGCCAAGGCACCGGAGCCGCCATGGCATGAATCGGCCGGGCCTGAATGGAGATTCCGGCGTGCGCTCTACTCTGGAACGCACGCCGAATCCGTGACCAAGCTCAGGCCTGGCTGAGGGACTCCGGCGTGCGCTCCAAGCTGGAACGCACGCCGACCACGTGACCAAGCTCAGGCCCGGCGGAAGCACTCCGGCATGAGCTCCAAGCTGGAACGCACGCCGAATACGTGACCGGGCCCAGGCCTGGCCGAGGGACTCCGGCGTGCGCTCCAAGCTGGAACGCACGCCGACCACGTGACCCGGCTCATGCCTGGGGGCGGAATTCCGGCGTGCGCTCCATGCTGGAACGCACGTCGGCCTGCAGCGGAGCCTGAGGATCAAACATTGTCAGTATATTGATATAGGTACTCGGCGAGATCAGCAGTGAGTACCATAGCCGCTCCTAATTATTGTATTTCTTATAGATGATTACAAGTGTGGTCCCCTTGATTTTAAGTAACGATAAAGTAGTTTGTTTGCATTTTGGCCTCCCTTTAAGTAGCTGAGACGTGTAACTTCGGGCTAATTGTCGCTTCCTACTGTCTTCCTCCATCAGACTTGTCCCCCGCTGCTCATTCCTCTCCCGTGTAATTGTATAGGAAGCGCATTGCAGCTGGAGTGCAAACTTTAAACCTATGTAGCTTAGTTTGTGACCAGTTCAACCTGGCTGGCTCAGGATGACATCAGTGGGATGCAGAAGCACAGCGAGTCTGAACCAGTCTTCGGGAGGGAGTTTGGACGGGAAAGACAGGAGAGAAACAAGCAAAGAGAAACAGGAAGAGAGAAACAATTTGGGGCAGAAATGTGTATCGGCATGCGTTCCACGCTGGAACGCATGCCGACTCAGGGAGCCGGAGGCATGGGCGTAGGGATCACCATAGCAGCCATAGCAATGGCTATGGGGCCCTACGCCACTGGGGGCCCGGGCTGCCTGCTGAGGATTATTATAATTTTTTTAATTCATGTTGTATAGCTACAGGGGTCGCAGGCCCCTCCAGGACAGACAGAGAAGGCGCTATCTGCAGGGCCTGTAGGCTGTGGGCAGTGCGATAGGGGGCGGCTGGAGGCAGAGAGGCGTACCTGCGGTGAGGAGAGGGAGTGGTCCCGCTCCCAGTCTGGGCGGCAGTCCTACTGGCCGGAAGTGGAAGAGGCGGAGCGTACAGCGAAGCTGCGTGCTGCTGGGCCTGGCAGCACTGCTGGAGTGTTGGCACGCAGACGTTCAAGTGGCTGTGAGGTGAGGTGAGGGCTGACTGACTCTGGGACTGGTAAAATTTACTCTGGAGTCCTAGACCATTATATCTAAGGAGGAGGGGGGAGCAGGACCCTGGAGGTCTGGACCAGTACATTTAAGGAGAAGGGGGGAGCAGGATCTGGAGGTATGGTCTGGACCATTATATAGGGGGGAACACTGGACCATTATATCTTGGGAGGAGGGGGAGCAGGACCCTGGAGGTCTGGACCATTATATTTAGGGGGAAACAGGACCCTGGAGGTCTAGACCAATTTATTGAGGGGGGAGCCGCAGGATCTCCAAGGTCTAAACCATTAAATTGTGGGGGGAGCAGGACACTTGATGTCTGGACCATTATATCTGGGGACTGGCGGTGGGAGATTTAGGATGGGTGTTGGGGTGGGAGGTCTTGGAGGAGTGTGGGGATGCTAGGGTGAGAGGTACTGGAGGAATGTTTGGGTGGGAGCTCTGGAAGGGGTGGGAGGTCTGAGAGGTATGTGGGGGTGGGAGATCCGGGAGGGGGGCCCATAAATTTTTTTGCTATGGGGCCCAGTCATTTCTAGCTACGCCCCTGGCCGGAGGTATGTGACCGCCGCTGATGGAGCCCTTGTGGCGCATTGTTTGCACAGAATTACCTCTCCTGAAGACGTGACGGCAGCGTATGAAAACGAAACGAACGAACCAGATGAAAGCAACTCACGACGTGCACGGATGCAGTACCAGAGCAGGCGACTCCCTATCCAGGTGTGAACAGAAGCGCCCTGAGGAGCTGGGGGCTGGAGCTTAAGAAGGTAAGATGCCCCTCCCACAAATTCAGGCTGACTTTTCAGCCTTCCACTTGTTCTCCTTCCTCTGTCACAGCTGACTGACGTCTCTTTTTTTCAGTATTTCTCCTCCCATATGCAGTTCCTTCTTTCGTTTTTGATATATTTTGTCCCATTAGAGCAAAGTGTTTACTAGCTGCAGCTAAGACACCTACAACAGACGAGGCTGAGATCATTGAGGGCTCTGTCACAAGGTGAGTGTCCCTAAAAACTCTTCACAAACTCTGACAAACTTTGGCAATACTGACAACCTTTCACAATTTATGACATCTTCTGACAACTCTTAACAATGCATGATATCTTCTGACAACCTCTAACAACTCCTGACAACCTTTGACAATTTATAACTCGTTTTAAGCCTTAATATCACTTAATCAAATAGCATTTATCATGCAGAGAAAGTTGATACAAGGCACTTACTAATGTATTGTGATTGTCCATATTGCCTCCTTTGCTGGCTGGATTCATTTTTCCATCACATTATACACTGCTCGGCAGGGACTGTGGGCGTGCATATAGGCACGCATGTGTAAGCTGTGTACCGGGGTGGGCTCCCCAGGATACAGCGAAGTCATGAACAAGGAAAACAACTCCACCACCAGCTTTTGCCAAAATAGAATTTTACTTAAACATGGTAATGAACACAACCACAAATGCTGGGAACATACAATACATTTACATACACCCAGTCCGAAGGCTGAGACCCCGCTGCACAGAGCGGCGCCCTCCGATGGAAGCAGGAGGAAAGCGTGGTAATTTACCTCCTGGCGGGCACAACTAAACTGCCACACCTTACCTTTTATTACCCTAAAAAAACAAGAATCACTGTATGGGTGTGTGGTACGGACTAGCCTGCGGTGCAGCACAACAGCTTACAAACTTACAAAGCTCTACAAAATCCCCCCTCCCAAAACTGCTCCTGTAGCATGTGGCTGAGAATTCCTCCTGAGCCAAACGCCAGTCTGGCTTGAGTTTGTGGGAAGTTTATCAGCTCTCCAATGTGAAATGTCACTTTAAATTATGGAGTCCTTGCAATGAACAATAGCAACACTTGTGGCCTTACACAAACAGAGACCCTAACTAACTAACTACAGGCCTGTTCTCAGTCTCTAGGCACCAAGACTGTGGTGAGGTGCATGCACAATCTGTCTATAAGCGCCAACACTGTGGTGAGGTGCGTGCACGATCTGTCTCTAAGCTCCAACACTGTGGTGAGGTGCGTGCATGATCTTACCGACCCGGGTCTGCTCTGCATCCGCTGGTGATTCTGAACAGAACAAATGCCTTTTCAACAAGCATGCAATACCACAGTGTATGCCGCTTTGCTCCTCAGCTCTCATCAGCGTTTCTGGAAGCAATCCTCGTTCCTCTGGACAGGATCAGGGTCTTGGACACGATCAGCTTCACTTAGCTGCATCTCTGGTCACTGAGGTATGCGCCCACACCTGGATGCCGTCGTCGGATCCTATGCGGACACAGTTCCTCAGTCTCAGCTCCCTCTAAGATGGCTGCTCCCTTTCTCTTCCTCTCCAGGCTCTGTGTAACTCCACCTCTCACGAATAAGGAAATATATATGCAGTCTGTAGCTGTGTTTAGGAAACAGCGGCATCTTGTGACCAAACTGCAGAATGTCAGTCCCGATCATTTAATTTAATCTACACAAACAGTGTTCAGACAAGGAGAGCTGTTTCCCCATCTCACACATGCGCAGGAGCTCCCGGCCACCCTGTATCTGCCCTAGGTAAGGTGACCATAACCTCTGGATACGAGCAGTGTATTTAACAGTGTATGGTATCTTCTAATGACCCCTGACATTCTCAGAAAACTTCTGACGATCCTTGACAATCTATGAGAGCTCCTTACAACTCCTGACACCCTCTCCCGACACCCTCAATATATGCTGTGTTCACCTTTCCTTGTGTGTCCCCTTGGTGACCAGAAGCTGTCTTTTTTCTACTGAATGTTATGTAGTTGATCATCTCTAACCATCCCCTTTGTGAATCTTGGGGACTTGCTTGAATTTTTTTTAATGGTTTTTGGTGACTGAATTAAACCTTGATGGTTGTGAGAACAATTTAGAATAATAGTAAATCATAAGTTGTTTCCAGAATTGTGACGTGTATGGTCCTTTAACAACCTCCATCGTTAAGATTACTGGAAATTTGGTTTGAACAGGGCAGATTGACTGTACATGACAAGAACGTCACTGACCAGGGAAGAGCATTCGAGAGTAAAGCTGCAGCACAAGCAAAGTCTTGGATACTTTAGTGGAAAGGATGATGGGAACAGTAGTTGTAGAGTATTGAAGAGATGTAGGAGAGCCTCAGCAGTCATCAGATGTCAGGGAGATCCTCATACTGTGCCTTAAAGGGATTCTGTCACCAGGTTTCACCCCTGTCAGCTAAACATATGCTGATGTTCAGGGCCTCATCACGATTCCTAATGTGGGCTTCTAAATGTGATCTGTAGCCAGCACAAAAGTCTGGAAAGGCGGCGCTGGGCACGAACGACGGCGGGTGCGGCCGGCAGCTTGGATCCCTTGACATCCTCTTGGGCACCTTATTTCTTTGAGTGACAGGTTAGTAAATGCTGTTTTTTTAGCAAAATAAGGCTACAGATCACATTTAGAAGCCCACATTAGGAATCGTGATGAGGCCCTGAACATCAGCATATGTTTAGCTGACAGGGGTGAAACCTGGTGACAGAATCCCTTTAAGCCTCATGCAGACATCCGTGGAACGCGGTCCGTGAGATACCGGACTGGCATTGCAGGAGCGCATGGCATCATAGCAACCAATGCTGCTGTGCGCTCCTGCAATGCCAGTCCGGTATCTCACGGACGATGTTCCACGGGTATCTGCATGAGGCTTTACTCTAGAACAGTGAAGGAACCTTCAGCACTCCAGCTGCTGTGAAACTACAACTCCCAGCATACAAATATACTTGGCTGTTCTTCTAACTCCCATAGAAGTGAATGGAGGATTCTGGGAGTTGTGGTTTCAGCTGGAGTGCCGGAGGTTGCTGATCCCTGCTCAAGTTTGTATGTTGTCCCTGTGCCAACAACCTGGGATTTTCCCCTGAGTATCCCTCGTCCTTCCACAATCAATAGCATACTGATTGCTGTCTGCAGGCGGCAGGGAAATTACATTTTTTAAACGCCCTTGGGATAGTGAGTGATTATAACCTGTGTACAGCGCTGCAGCATGTGTTGAAGCTATACAAATAGAGATAAGCGTCTTTCAGACACCAATGGTGCCGCTCAGGAGGAAGTCATTGGATATGATAAGTTGTATGCCAAGCTCTATAAAAAATAACCTCAATTCTATGTATAAATCTATTTTACTATCTTAAAGGGAATGTGTCATCAGAAAATGACGTATTGTTTTAATCGTGTTAAACATATTTTAAAATAATTTTTGGTAATGTTATTTTTTTATTTTCCATGTCATTATCTATATTTAAATGAAGAACCTAAAATCCTGCAGTTCTCCCTCTGCCCACTAAGCCTAGTAACAGGCGCACTTCTTGGTCTGTACTGATCGCTTTACTGTAGTTATCTGCTTATCATTACAAGCAGGATTAGACTGACAGATATCACCTATATATGCAGATAACACTGGATCCACCATTCACAATAGGTGACATCACAGCTTATCTACTCCCTCCTGACCTCCGCAGAGGTCACAGAGCATGCTTTGAGACAGCCAAATGCTGTTAAGAACAGCTGGGGCAAGATTGTCTCCCCCATAATCATGAAGTAGAATGTAAAAAAAATCTAAAATCAGAAAATAACTGTTGTGTTGCACATGTATGGCGGAAGTAGTCACTTTAAAGATAGAGCCAACTTGCAAGTGCATAAGGCTGATCGCAGACATTTAACCCCTCAGATGCCATGGTCAAATGTGAGTGGTGAGGACACAGGAGACACCTGCTCCTGAATCGGAAAAGCGATTATATGCCTGTGACAGCCCAGAGCCTCGAGTAGACTTCGTAACCTATCACTGTTATATTGCAATACAGGCCTGCAGGTGGCAGCACTGTAAATGGTGTGTACTTAGATGGATAAGTACCCATTACAAAATACAATTGTAAATCTAATGATTACTGGTTATAGTCACCTAGTAAAAAAAAAATAAGAAAAAAAAAAGTTTTTAAAAATGAAAAGTTAATACCAACTCCTTTTCCCAAAAATAAACAATAAAAAAAAAAAACATCAGAAGCATCACTGCGTCCGGGAACTACTATTCAAATATAATGGATGTTGTAACAGAAAGAAAATTCAAAATGGTCAATTCGCCATTTTTTGAAGAATGAAAGAAAACCGGCACTCCCAATAATCTTTGCTGATGATAGATTCGAGAGAATTCGACATTTTTTGTCACTTTGCCTCCTGAATAAAAAATAAAAAGTGATCAAAAACTCACACACACTGGTATTACTGAAAAGTACAGATCGCCCTGCAAAAAATCAGCCCTCACACAGCTCTGTATACATAAATATTAAAAATATTAAATATTATAAAGTTATAGGGGTTAGAACAAGGCAGTAAATAAATTAAAAATGTTTTCAGTAATAAAGCACAAGAAAAACGATACAAGTGGTATTGTTGTAATCGTACTGACCTGGAGAATGAACAGGTCACTTTTACCGCATAGGGAACACTGTAAAACCAAAACCCGTAAAACTGTGGCAGAATTGAATTTTTTTCTTAATTTTACCCCCTTTGGGACTTTTTTTCTTGCTCCCCACTACATCATGAAAAATGAAAATGCTAAAAAGGAAAATCGCCGAGTCCTCTAGGGGTTAAATGGCGAGAAATCACTGTATCATAAATAATTCTGAATTGTCTTTGTATTTTAATTCCTCACCATTTCCAAGATCTCTGCTTGCTGTCAGTAAATGGAGGTTTTTTGTTTTGTTTTTGTTTGTTTGTTTATTTGTGTGTTTTTGTTTTGTTTTTACTTCTCACAGCTGAGGGTTTGCTACATTGTGTGTCCAGTCTAGATAATTCCCGACACTGGCACATTTCACCTGCACTGATATATTGTAGTATTAGGACTGGAGAGAGATTTGTGCTGCTGATGTGTTTGCCTCACAGAGGATTGTGTAGACTGGATGCAATTGTGACAACCCCTCAGCTGTGATAAGTAATTGGTCTTATTTTGGATATAAATAAAAATGTTCCCATTTACTAACAAGCAAAGAAGAAATGAAGCACAAAGTCATCTACATGCTGTAACGTGTGGTTCATTTCTTGCATTTTTCCCGTCAGATAATGGAGCTCAATCTGATCCTTCTCACTTTTGGTTTCATCCTGTCCAAGACCAAAGCCACTGACCCTGGAATAAAGGGCAGGCTGACCATGAAGGGCCTGCAGTACGGTAATAACATGTCAATACAGATTAATCATCATATCATGGAAAGTTCTGCAACTTGTTCTACTCATACGGTTAGGGGTTTGTTACAATGTGTCAGTTTAGATAATACTGGCATGGCAAAAAAAAGCCAGGAATTTTGTACCACCAGCCCCTATTGAATGTGTGAGACAATGCCTGGGGATGTAGAGTAGTCACCCACTGGCTGAGTCCTCCGTTACTAAGCAACAGCATCCCAATTTTCTCCAGTTGAATCAATAACATAAAAGGGGGTGTCCCAACAAGCACCTGTACGTGGATCCAGATCCAGTAGATGACAATACTATTGATTTTCATGTTTGTTCCTGTGTCCCTTTTTTCCTCTTAGGATGGCAGGTGGGGTTAGAGGAGATGCACAAGCGACTCGAGACCGTTCACCTCCCTGACGTCAACGGCTCCGTCTCTGTTGCTGTTCTTGGTCGCATTTACTATTATGTAACAGAGTAAGTTGTGGACAAGTGGAAGGGGAAATACACTGTGCGATGTCTAATGCAGGGCCTGAGCGCAGAACTGGACGCTGGAATAAAAGCATCACCAAAGATGAATACCTGTGTCACGCTCCACCCCTAAGGCCGCCACCGTAGACATCACAGTTTTCCTGTTTTGCTTAGAACTAAAATAGAGCCAACGTTCTCTGCTGATAAATTCATAACATGTCTTTATAGCAGATGGGGCTCATTAAAGGATATGCCAAAAATGTCTGATAGGTGCAGGTCCCACCTCTGGCACCCGCTCCTATCTTAAGAAGGGGCCATGTCTAGTGGCTTAATGAAGACGAGTCTTGCACGGGTGGCTTTCTTGGGGTTCCAAAAAAAGCCAAGCATGATTACTTTGCTAGAGGTGGGACCCGCACCTATCAGACATTTATGGATTTATGGCTTATCCTGTAGATATATATATATATATATATATATATATATATATCTACACTTTTGAAAAAAAGGAAGAGGGACATTATTTGCGACATGCACTGCAAATATTTTCATATTAGGCCACGCCTCTAACTCTGCCCAAAACATAACTATACACACCCAACCCCACCTAAATGCCCCCACATAGTAATTATTCCCCCTTTATGCCACTACACAATAGTTATGTCCATATTGTGCCCCTCACAGTAGTTATGCCCAGGTATGTGCCCCCTTCAAGAGGTTATGGCTAGATATGTGCCCCCTCACAGTATGTATGCCCACCCCCCTCACAGTAGTTATGCCCAGATGATGTGCTTGCTTAAAAGTAGCTATGTCCAGATATATTCCCCCCTCAAAATAGTTATGCCAAGATATGTTCCCCCTCACATTAGTTATGCCCAGATATGTGCCCCCTGGAAAGACATACATAAGATGATATTATATTAGCCCATTAGAGATAATAGCCGGGTGCAGGAGTAGTAACACCACTCTGGGGTCTTACAATAGCGACCAATCAGATTCCACCTTTCATTTTCCAAAGAAGCTCTGAAAAATTAAAGGTGGACTCTGATTGGTTGCTATTAGCAACTAAGCCAGTTTTACTTTACACCAGTTTTGATAAATCTTCACTATGTCTATACAGGGCATATTGGGTCTGTGTATGACAAATGGAAATGCAACTGCTATACATTAGGGGGGGGGGGGGAGATGGGGAACTTGAAATTTCTTGCTGCTGATAACAGGGACCAATAGATTACAGTCAGGTCCATAAATATTGAGACACCGACACAATTCTAACATTTTTGGCTCTATACACCACCACAATGGATTTGAAATGAAACAAACAAGATGAGCTTTACCTGCAGAATGTCAGCATTAATTTGAGGGTATTTACATACAAATCAGGTGAACGGTGTAGGAATTACAGCAGTTTGCATATGTGCCTCCCACTGTTTAAGGGACCAAAAGTAATGGGACAATTGGCTTCTCAGCTGTTCCATGGCCAGGTGTGTGTTATTCCTCATTATCCCAATTACAATGAGCAGATAAAAGGTTCAGAGTTCATTTCAAGTGTGCTATTTGCATTTGGAATCTGTTTCTGTCAACTCTCAAGATGAGATCCAAAGATCTGTCACTATCAGGGAAGCAAGCCATCATTAGGCTGAAAAAATGAAACAAACCCATCAGAGAGATAGCAAAAACATTAGGCATGGCCAAAACAACTGTTTGGAACATTCTTAAAAAGAAGGAACGCACCGGTGAGCTCAGCAACACCAAAAGACTCGGCAGACCACGGAAAACAACTGCTGTGGATGACCGAAGAATTCTTTCGCTGGTGAAGAAAACACCCTTCACAACAGTTGGCCAGATCAAGAACACTCTCCAGGAGGTAGGTGTATGTGTGTCAAAGTCAACAATCAAGAGAAGACTTCACCAGAGTGAATACAGAGGGTTCACCACAAGATGTAAACCATTGGTGAACCTCAAAAACAGGAAGGCCAGATTAGAGTTTGCCAAACGACATCTAAAAAAGCCTTCACGGTTCTGGAACAACATCCTATGGACAGATGAGACCAAGATCAACTTGTACCAGAGTGATGGGAAGAGAAGAGTATGGAGAAGGAAAGGAACTGCTCATGATCCTAAGCATACCACCTCATAAGTGAAGCATGGTGGTGGTAGTGTCATGGCGTGGGCATGTATGGCTGCCAATGGAACTGGTTCTCTTGTATTTATTGATGATGTGACTGCTGACAAAAGCAGCAGGATGAATTCTGAAGTGTTTCAGGCAATATTATCTGCTCATATTCAGCCAAATGCTTCAGAACCCATTGGACGACGCTTCACAGTGCAGATGGACAATGACCCAAAGCATACTACAAAAGCAACCAAAGAGTTTTTTAAGAGAAAGAAGTGGAATGTTATGCAATGGCCAAGTCAATCACCTGACCTGAATCCGATTGAGCATGCATTTCACTTGCTGAAGACAAAACTGAAGGGAAAATGCCCCAAGAACAAGCAGGAACTGAAGACAGTTGCAGTAGAGGCCTGGCAGAGCATCACCAGGGATGAAACCCAGCGTCTGGTGATGTCTATGCGTTCCAGACTTCAGGCTGTAATTGACTGCAAAGGATTTGCAACCAAGTATTAAAAAGTGAAAGTTTGATTTATGATTATTATTATGCCCCATTACTTTTGGTCCCTCAACAAGTGGGAGGCACATAAGCAAACTGTTGTAATTTCTACACCGTTCACCTGATTTGGATGTAAATACTCTCAAATTAAAGCTGACAGTCTGCAGTTAAAGCACATCTTGTTTGTTTCATTTCAAATCCATTGTGGTGGTGTATAGAGCCAAAAATGTTAGAATTGTGTCGATATCCCAATATTTATGGACCTGACTGTATATTCAACTGCACAGCAAATGAAGAAAATATAGCCAACAAACTGCAGGGATGACCTGAAATCCACTGCACTATCTCTATCTACTTATCAATGCCATGAAACCCACCAGGGACCTTACAATACAGCAGACTCTGATGTATTGCATTGAGAGTAGAGATGAGCAAATCAATTTGTAAGAAACAGGGTCCTTCACTTATGAAGGGGCATCAGAGAAGCTGAGGACACTCTCCCTGCTGCTTGATTGACAGAGCCAGATATCTCGTCCGGCTTTGACAATCTAGCGCCTGTGCTGGTGCTCCAAGTAGCGACACACGCACGTTCGGCGTCCACTACCTGGAAGTGTAGCATTGCGTGTACAGTCAATGCTCCATGCTCAATGAGCTCATCTCTAATTGAGAGACGTAGTTGTTTTCTACATTAGGTGGCTTGATGTGAACATTATATGTTATACAGCAGGGAATGACCTAGTAGATGTGCAGTCGTACAGACTCCTGCACGCAGCTTTAGATGTGACTAAGTATTCTGACTCTGATTGTTGTAATAGCAATTGATCCCTAGTGAGACCTCTATGCCTGGGCTGTATAAGCAGATATAATCACTGTGGACAATCCTTATCAGATAGCTTGAACTCACCAACACCGAGTTTTTCCGTGTAAGTCGCTTTATTATGTAAGCCAGATAACAGAGTACAGCAGAACAGATGGATTCCGGTATTGTGCGGTCAAAAGATGATGCTTTTGTAAGCCTACATGAAAATACATGTGTACCTTTGTGCAAGTGCCGGGGAGCAGTATAAAGAAACTGGAGGTGAGGTACAGTACACAGAATGAAATGAATGACATATATCACGAACCAGAAAAACAATACCAAAAACGGCCACTAGATGGGAGCATATAACCAAATATAGAATATCATATGAATTAAACTATATAGATTTAACTGCATAGCAGCATACTAAGGTTGACATGATGGCAGTTCACTGCTGTAAGTTGTTGCTTATGTTACAGGTTAAAGATAAAGAACCTGGATCTCTCAGCTTCAGAAATTTCATTCGCTCCAGACACCGGAGTTAGCGTCTCCATTAACAACGGGGAAGTCCACGTGACAGGACATCTGAGAATAAAGACAGTGCTCTTGTGAGTGTATTAAAGGGTGGAAGAGGGAAACTATCTTCTCTGTGACAGGGCTTAAAGATAAAAGTGCTTGACTCGTTCTTTCATATAAAAAGTCATTTCTTACTTACATGTGGTGCTGGGAAAGGTCATACGGCCACCAAGAGAGCCCAATGCTGACATCACACAGCTTTCCCAAATAAAGACACAACTAAGAAACTGACAATGCAATGTTTTTGTCCTCAGCTCCGCATCATCCTGGCTGGAGCTCCAAGTCCAAGGTCTGACTCTTAATGGAGTTCTGGGGATCACATGTGATGACACAGGACATGGAGCCGTGTGGAACGCCGGGTGCTCCTCGTCTGCCAAATATGTCAACCTGCAGTTCCATGGTGGAGCAGGGTCGGTAGAAGCTATCTATCGATCGGTCTACTGTACCTATCTATCTATCTATCTAATCTAGAAAAAATACGAGTTGGGCAGCACTGCAATCTGTTGTGTATGGATGGAGTGCCAGCGGCTGAGGAGACGATCCTGCTCCAAATTAATAGATAGAAGAAATTCCACGGCACATCCAAGAAGTAAAATAAATGTAGTGACTTTATTCACCAGGCATGCAACGTTTCGATCCGCTTCCTGGGATCTTTGCTTGAGAAAGATCCCAGGAAGCGGAACGAAACGTTGCATGCCTGGAAAATAAAGTCACTACATTTATTTTACTTCTTGGATGTGCCGTGGGATTTCTTCTATCTATCTAATCTATATATCTCCTATAGTTCTATCTATTTATCTATATATCTAGATGCAATAGGGATCACAGCACTCCAGCAATAAATCACAACTTGTACATTTTGTCCATAAAAAGTGCAACGTTTCAGCTCCCACCTGTAGCTTTCTTCAAGCATCAGGTTCTATCTATCTATCAATCTATCTCATATTTATCTCATATCTATCTATCTATCTATCTCATATCTATCTATCTCATATTTATCTATCTAATATCTATCAATCTATCTACCTATCTTCTATCTATCTATCTATCTATCTATCTATGTCATATCTATTATCTATCTATCCTAGCTATCTATCTCCTATATATTAATATATTTGTCTCTACACACACAGATGGCTATTTAACATGTTCAAAGATGCAATTGTGGAACCCATACATGATGCTCTACATAAGCAGGCAAGTACTAGGTGCACACGTGTCATCATCAGTGGGTGGGGTGATGTCCTCTTCACATATCCTTTGTTTCCTATAGATTTGTCCTGCGTTTTCAAATGCAGTTGAAAATATGGAGAAATCTCTGAGCAACTTCCCAGGTAATCATTCGAAAATGATACCGGTACATACTGTCCACTGTTTCCACCACTATCCCATTCAGCCAGTCAAATATGCCCTTTTACGTGTCCTCCATAGATCCATGCAGTGCAGAGCCTTTAGACAGTTTCCTCCTGACAGTTTATGAAAAGAATACCAAAATTACAGTAATGACCGACAGAGCAGACACAATCCTTGACGAGGAAGGGACTATACAGTATACAAGTGCAGTGTTTGACTGGGGTTCCATGGGCCCAGCAGAGGAAATTATTCTTGGAGCCTAACCCTTATATCATCAATAAAGTTTAATCAGTGGCGTACTAATGGGGGCAGGGGCAGATTAAGTGCATGATAGACCTGGGGCTGTCTACCCAACTCGGCCCCCATTTTATTTTTATTAATTTCTTTCTGTATGAAGAGGCTGCGGTGCTTCGTGAGCTGCACAGTCTCCTCCTAGGCCATATGACATCACATTCCTCGTTCACATGGCCTAGGTGCAGCTCTGTCCCATCTGAGTGATTGGGTCTGAGCTGCAGTACCAGGCGCAGTGCTATCAAATGGACAGCGCTGTGCTTGGTAAGGAGCAAAGAGGCTGCGGCGCTCACTGGAACATTGCGGTCTCCTCAAACAGCTGATTGGTGGGGGTGCCAGGAGTCGTACCCCCACCATCCCTTAACTCTCTGTGTACAGATGTCATAGATGTTACCTGCAGTCCTTTGTAACACCCCACATAACACAGTGAACTATTGTGTTATGTGGGGTGTTACATAGAACTGTATGGAACATCTACTACATTATCTGCACACAGCAAGTTATCACTGTTATCTGGGCTGTTACATAGGACTGCAGGTGGCAAATTAAAATTTTAGTTGCCAAATTTAAAATACATATGATTATGATAAAAAAAGACTTGGAGGAGAAGATGAGACGCAGGTCCCAGTAGTGAGCCAGCTCTACACATAGCGGAATACAGCACCACATACCTCTCACATCCAGGAATATCTCCTGTCGTGTAGATCTTCTCTTTCCTCTTCTCCTCCGTTTGACCCAGACCACCATGACAAATTCATTCAGCCGCATCTCGTCTCTACAGAGTTTGTTACACAGACATGTTAGATTTCTCAGAATTGTGGTCATTTATCAAACTGGTGTCAAGTAGAACTGGCTCAGGTGCCCATACCAACCAATCAGACTCCACCTTTTATTTTCCAAAGGAGCTGTCAAAAGTGAAAGGTGGAATCTGTTGCTATGGGTAACTAACCCAATTCTACTTTACACCAGTTTGATGAATTATCCCAAAGGTCCCTATAGTGTCTACAGCAATTATAATGTCCCCTAGAGTGCCCCCAGTAATAATAACACCCTATATTGTGCTCCAGGTAATAATGCCTGTACAGTGTCCCTAAAAATAATGTCCCCTAATAGCAACGCCCCCACACTACCCCATATAGTAATTTCCCCACACTGCCCCCATATAATAATTTCCCCTACACTACCCCCATATAGTAATTTTCCCACACTACCCCATATAGTAATTTCCCCCACACTGCTCCATATATTAATTTCCCCCACATTGCCCCCATATAGTAATTTCCCCCACACTGCCCCATATAGTAATTTCCCTCACACTGCTCCATACAGTAATTTCTTCCACACTGCCTCCCATGTAGTAATTTGCCCCCCACACTGCCCCCATCAAGTAATAACCCCCCACACTGCCCCTCATTAAGTTATTTGCCCCCACACTGCCCTTCGTTAAGTAATTTTCCATCCCACACTGCCCTTCATTAAGTAATTTGCCCCCACACTGCCCCCAACTAAAGTAATTTCCCCCCACACTGCCCCCAATAAAGTAATTTCCCCCACACTGCCCCCAATAAGTAATTTCCCCCACACTGCCCCCAATAAAGTAATTTCCCCCCACACTGCCCCAATTAAGTAATTTCCCCACACTGCCCTTCATTAAGTAATGTGCCCCCACACTGCCCCCATTAAGTAATTTGCCCCCACACTGCCCTTCATTAAGTAATTTGCCCCCACTGCCCCCAATTAAGTAATTTGCCCCCATGGAAACATTTGCCCCTACTGTCCCTGTAGTAATATGTCCTCCTCTGCCCCCCAAAGTTGGCACACATACACACACACACAAAAAAAAAAGGCTAATACTTACCTGTGTCCGGAATGGTGAGGCAGGCGCACGTACGTCAAAGCCCTGCGTGCACTCCTTTATAGGCGCGCGATGACATCACCATGCACGCCGCTCCGGCCTTCTACCATCACATAGGCCTCAGGAACTTTGCGCTCCCATGCCCCGCTGTAGTTTTTGGAAGTCGACCCAAACTCCCCAATTATAATCCGCCACTGAATGGGGGGTGGTCCGCCACAGGTGCCGGCTCTCAGGGGGTGCCAAAAGCAATGAGCGCTTCCATCAAGCGCTCATTGCTGGAGCGCAGGGAGCTGTGTCCTGTCACTCACCGCTCAGGCCGGTGGCGCACAGAATGGTGAAGCACGAAGACTTCTCCCCGCTCCACCATTCAGCCTGCAGGCACAGATCGCCCGGAAATCTGCATAAGCTCCGCCCACAAATTGCTGCAAAGCAATCTGTGCCTGAAGGAAAGAGAGGACTGTGAGCTTCAGGAGCGGGACAAGGTGAGTAGTTATTGTGGTTTTTTTTAATACAGAGGGGGCACAGAGATATTTATTACTATGGGGGGGGGGCACAGAGTACTTTGTTACTATGGAGGGGGCACAGAGGACTTTATTACTATGGAGGGGGCACAGAGGACTTTATTACTATGGAGGGGGCACAGAGGGCATTACTACTATGGAGGGGGCACAGAGGGCATTACTACTATGGAGGGGGCACAGAGGGCATTACAAGTGGCGGATTATAATAGGGACGTTCAGCTCGGTAGTCGACCCGAACGCCCACATACTGTGGAGGGCCCACGGGAGCACATAGTTCCCAGCCCCGCCGCCTATCATCGCCATAGGCTTCATGCCTAGTAGGCCGGAGGCCTATGTGGTAGTAAAAGCCCGACGCAGGTGTGCGTGATAACGTCATCACGTGCGATGATGTCATTGCGTGCCTGTGCTGGGGCGCAGGGCTTTGATGTACGCGCGCCTGCCTCACTATCACGGACACAGGTAAGTATTAGCCTTTAGTTTTCTTTTTTTTTGTGTGTGCCAACTTTTGGGGCAGAGGAGGTTATATTACTGCAGGGACAGTGGGGGCAAATGATTACATGGGGCAAATTACTTAATGGGGCAGTGTGGGGGCAAAATACTTAATGGGGCAGTGTGGGGGTAAATTACTTAATGGGGCAGTGTGGGGGCAAATTACTTAATGGGGCCAGTTTGGGGGCAAATTACTCAATGGGGCCAGTGTGGGGGCAAATTACTCAATGGGGCCAGTGTGGGGGCAAATTACTCAATGGGGCCAGTGTGGGGGCAAATTACTCAATGGGGCCAGTGTGGGGGCAAATTACTCAATGGGGCCAGTGTGGGGGAAAATTACTCAATGGGGCCAGTGTAGGGGAAAATTACTCAATGGGGCCAGTGTGGGGGCAAATTACTACATGGGGCAGTGTGGGGGCAAATTACTTAATGGGGCAGTGTGGGGGCAAATTACTTAATGGGGCAGTGTGGGGGCAAATTACTCAATGGGGCCAGTGTGGGGGCAAATTACTCAATGGGGCCAGTGTGGGGGCAAATTACTCAATGGGGCCAGTGTGGGGGCAAATTACTCAATGGGGCCAGTGTGGGGGCAAATTACTCAATGGGGCCAGTGTGGGGGCAAATTACTCAATGGGGCCAGTGTGGGGGGAAATTACTCAATGGGGCCAGTGTGGGGGAAAATTACTCAATGGGGCCAGTGTGGGGGCAAATTACTTCATGGGGCAGTGTGAGAGAAATTACTATATGGGGGCAGTGTGGGGAAAATTACTATGTGGTGTGGGGGATGCTGCTATTGGGGAGGCACTGTAGGGACCTTTCCATTACATGACATATTAGGGGACATTATTTTTGGGAACACTATTCAGGCATTATTACATGGAGCACAATATAGGATGTTATTATATCTGGGGGGCCATCTAGGGAACATTATAATTGCTGTAGACACTATAGGGATCTTTGGGATAGTTTATCAAACTGGTGTAAAGTAGAACTGGCTTGGTTGCCTATAGCAACCAATCAGATCTCACCTATCTTTTTTTATAGCTCCTTTGGAAAATGAAAGGTGGAATCTGATTGGCTGCTATGGGTAACTAAGCCAGTTTTACTTTACACCAGTTCAATAAATGACCCCATTATGTCTACTGGGGTCACTATTTTTTCAGCAGTACAGTACCTGGGACATTGGGGAGCACAGTGGGCACAGTAGTGGGGGTTGCAGCAGGATGACATTGTTAGGAAACCAGGATAGGGAGGTTGATGGAAAAATTGAGAAATGTAACGTGTCTGTGTAACAAACTCTGTTGAGACGAAATGCAACTGAAATAATTTGTCATGGTGGTCTGGGTCAGACGCAGGAGAAGAGAAAAGAGAAGGTCTACATGACAGTAAATGTCCCTGGATGTAAGAGGTATGTGGTGCTATATTCTCCTCCAAGTCTTTTTTTATTATAATCATATGTATTTTAAATTTGGCAAATTTGTAACAGCCCAGATAACAGTGATAAGTTTCTGTGTACAGATAACGTAGTAGATGTTCCCTGCAGTCTTATGTAGCACCCCACATAACACAATAGCTCACTGTGTTATGTGGGGTGTTACATAGGACTGCAGGTAACATCTATGACATCTGTACTCAGAGAGTTATGAGATGGTGGGGGTCAGACTCCTGGTACTGCGAGGAAACCGCAATGTTCCAGTGAGCGCCGCAGCCTCTTTGCTCCTTACCAAGCACAGCGCTGTCCATTTGATAGCACTGCGCTTGGTATTGCAGCTCAGACCCAATCACTCAGATGGGACAGAGCTGCACCTCGGCCATGTGAACGAGGAATGTGATGTCATATGGCCTAGGAGGAGACTGTGCCGCTCACGAAGCACCGCAGCCTCTTCATACAGATTTTTTTTTAAACTATAATGGAGGGAGGGGCCTGAGTTGGGTAGACAGCATATCATGCACTTAATCCACCCCTGGGCATTACTAATGGGAAGGGGGCACAATGGGCATTTCTACTATGGAGGGGGCACAGAGGGCATTATTACTGTGAAGGGGGCACAATGGGCATTATTACTGTGAAGGGGTACAATGGGCATTATTACTATGAAGGGGGCACAGTGGGCATTATTACTATAAAAGGGGCACAGTGGGCATTATTACTATGAAGAGGGCACGATGGGGATTATTACTGTGAATAGGGCACAAAGAGGGCATTACAACTGTGAAAGGGGCACAGAGAGGGCACAATGTGGGCATAACAACTGTGAGGGGGCACACATCTGTACAAAACTACTGTGAAGGTTGTACAATGAGGGCAATACTACTGTTAGGGGGTGCCAAACACCCTAGGCACGCCACTGAGTTTAATGTTTGTTTGTTTTCTTCTCCTGGATCTTTGGGACCGACTATGGCTTCAGAGACTGTGCCCACCGCCGGATTCTCTGGTAGTCTGGTGTACCTGTCACCTAGCATCTCTTACCAGAACCACACAGGTCAAGGACTAACATTTACTAAACACCCCCCCACACACTTGTATCTGCAGTTTCCTTGAATGTGGACATGGTTTCCTCATTTGAGATCTCATTGCTGGGTCCTCCACTCATCACAGAGAAGAGGTTTGATCTCCTGGTAAAGGTAGGTAGTGTGGGGGATAGGTGTGGGTGAGCGGACATAGAAGCCCCCTAACGGTCTTTTTTCCTCTCCAGGGTGACTTTGTGGATCGGTCTCATCACTGGGATCTGCCATTTCCTCCAGAGAAGCTTTTCCTGCCAGACGTCGACTCCCGCATGTTACTCCTGGCGCTGTCTGAATTCACTGCAAACTCAGCCGGGTTTGTCTACTATAAAGCGGGGGCGCTGATGAGTAATGTCACTGATGAGATGGTGAGCGGAGGTGCCCTAAAATTAATATCTAACTAATATTCTATCATTCCTGAAATTTCAGACCCTCTCTGCAAATTCAGTCCCCAGACCAGACCTGCTAAATACAGAGTTCAGGATGAGGCTGTGGGGCATTTCCCAGGAGTTCATTAGGCCTCCCGAATTTTGGGAGCCTCCTAGACATTGCCATAGAAAGACTGACCAGCATTGCCACAGAGAGCGGAATTAGAATTATATCAGACAATCGCTCGTAAGACAATTACCCCATATTTTCGATAAAGCCGCTCAGTAAGGCCTCTTTCACACGACCGTATGGCTTTTTCAGTGTTTTGCAGTCTGTTTTTCACGGATCCGTTGTTTCAATTTTTATTTCCGTTGTTTTTCCGTTTCTGTTCCGTTTTTCCTTATGGCAAATACCGTATACAGTAATTACAAAGAAAAAATTCGGCTGTGCATAAAATTTTCAATAGATGGTTCCACAAAAACAGAACGATACGGAAGACATACGGATGCATTTCCGTATGTGTTCCGTTTTTTTGCGGACCCATTGACTTGAATGGAGCCACGGAACTTGATTTACGGGCAATAATAGGACATGTTCTATCTTTCAACGGAATGGAAAAACGGAAATACGAAAAAAGAATGCATACGGAGTACATTGAAATAAATGGTTCTGTATACGGAACACAAAAAACGGCCCGTAAACAAAAAAAAAAACGGTTGCGTGAAAGAGGCCTCTGTCACGGCGGGCGTGCACTCCGAATAACAGATAACGCACCAACCAGGCTCTGGACGAGAGACAGGGGAAGGGTCACCTCCTAGCTAATCCCTGACCTCTTTCCCTGCACTGCTCAGCCCACATACAGACCTTGAAGGTAGGTGTGATGTGTCCACCAGCCTGGGCTGACAAAACCCTGAATTCCCTGATATGGTGAAGTGGGGAAATAGGAGCAGCCTGCTCGCACAGAACCTGGATGGGAAAGATGACACAAAACAACCAAACTAGAAATGACACTTATCTTCCAGAGCAGGAACAGACAGCCAACCTTCCCTCCTAGCTTCCCAGACCACAATGATTAGTATAATCCGCTCAGATCACGTGGCTGGAGTGCCATTTAAACTAATGACTCCACCCAGTGCACCTGATGAGAGGCGGATCCAGCACGGCACCAAAACAAACACTTTGTGCTGCTATCCTGGCTGACCTCCGCACATCGTCAGAGTGGGGCATGACAGCCTCAGGGTTCTTTCACACGGTCGTGTGCTGGCCGGGCCCGTGCTGCGGACCGCAAATTGCGGTCCACAATGCACGGGCACCAACCGTGGGGCAGGCGCATGCGGATTGCAGACCCATTCACTTGAATGGGGTCCGCGATCTGTCCGTTCCGCAAAAAGATAGAACAAGTTCTATCTTTTTGCGGTACGGAACACCACAGAAGCACTCCGAGGAATGCACACGGCTGGTGACCCGTGTATTGCAGACTCGCCGTACACGGCCTGCAGAACGGCCACGGAACGAATACGTTCGTGTGAAAGAGGCCTAACTAAAACATAAAAAATATCAATTCAATGGGTGGGGGGGGGGTTTGTTGGGTGATAACCTCCGTAGAAGTTTGACTAGTGAGGACTCAAATGCTGATTAGTAACTACTGTATGTGCATTCCCCATTTAATAACAATTCCAGCGCATCTTTTTATAAACCTATGTTGTACTATTCCTTTATTATTCCTCCTAGAAGTTTATGAATTAATTGCCAGTAGTCTGCAATAAATGTCCATCTTGGGGGGTGGGGGTCCTTGCACAGTCTGACACTGGCAGCACTAATTGGATATTGTCAGACTGCGCAGAAAGAGGAACACACCCCAAACTGGTGAAACCAAGTTGGACCTATTTCAGGCTTTTGTCAATTCATTCATAAACTTCTATTAGGAATAATAGAGGAATATCACAAAATAGAGATATCATAAATGGTGATCTACAATCGGAGAATGTACAGTTGTGTTCAAAATTATTCAACCCCCACTGAAATTGAGTGTTTTGACCAGTTTGACATTGATTTTGATCATTTCAGTCATCTTGTTTACAATTAAATCAAAGAGGCACTTGTATGTCAGACAAATATAACATAACATTTATAATGAAATAACCACAAATGTCTTTTCTGTGCTCACATCATTATCAGTTTTATTCAACCCCCAAGTGACATTCAATCTTAGTACTTAGTACAACATCCTTTTCCAGTTATAACAGCTTTTAAACGTGAAGCATAGCTTGACACAAGTGTCTTGCAGCGATCTACGGGTATCTTCGCCCATTCTTCATGGGCAGAAGCCTCCAGTTCAGTCACATTCTTAGGCTTGCGCGCTGCAACTGCTTTCTTTAAGTCCCACCAGAGGTTCTCAATCGGATTTAAGTCTGGTGACTGCGATGGCCACTTCAAAATGTTCCAGCCTTTAATCTGCAACCATGCTCTAGTGGACTTGGAGGTATGCTTGGGATCATTGTCCTGTTGAAAGGTCCAACGTCTCCCAAGCCTCAGGTTTGTGACGGACTGCATCACATTTTCATCCAATATCTCCTGGTACTGAAGAGAATTCATGGTACCTTGCACACGCTGAAGCCTCCCTGTACCTGTAGAAGCAAAACAGCCCCAAAGCATGATTGACCCCCCCCCCCCCGCCATGCTTCACAGTAGGCAAGGTGTTCTTTTCTTCATAGGCCTTGTTCTTCCTCCTCCAAACATAGCATTGATCCATGGGCCCAAACAGTTCTAATTTTGTTTCATCAGTCCACAGAACACTATCCCAAAACATTTGTGGTTTGTCCACATGACTTTTGGCATACTGCAGTCGACTCTTCTTATTCTTTGGAGACAGCAAGGGGGTGCGCCTGGGAGTTCTGGCATGGAGGCCTTCATTATGCAGTGTGCGCCTTATTGTCTGAGCTGAAACTTCAGTACCCATATCTGACAAATCTTTTTTCAGTTCCTCAGCAGTCACACAGGGACTTTTCTCCACTTTGCGCTTCAGGTAGCGCACAGCAGTCGAAGTCAGCATCTTCTTTCTGCCACGACCAGGTAGCGTTTCAACAGTGCCCTTTGCCTTGAATTTGCGAATGATGCTTCCTATGATGTCTCTTGGTATGTTTAATATCTTGGCAATCTTCTTATAGCCATTGCCCTTCCTGTGAAGATAAATCACCTCTTCTCTTGTCTTCCTGGACCATTCTCTTGACTTCACCATGTTTGTAAACACACCAGTAAATGTCTAGAAGAAGCTGAGTATCACAGTCCTTTTAAATCTGCCTAATTGGTGCTTATTATGCTTGATTGCTGCTCCTTGACATCCACAGGTGTTTTCAATACCTGATCGAAAACACTTGAATGAACCCCTGTTCTTAAGAGTGGTAGTCTTTAAGGGGTTGAATAATTGTGTCAATAAAGAAATCACAAAAAAACATTTAATACTGTATTACAAAAACAATTGATGTCATTTTCATAAAAGTCCTTGTAAGATTTCATTCTGAACACAATTACAAATGTACACTAAATTCCCTAAAACCCTTTACAGCATTGGGGGTTGAATAATTTTGAACACGACTGTAACTAGTTACAGAGCACACAAGTCAGGAAAGGTGACAGGTCCTCTTTAATATTGTTCATGTTTTAGATCCCGAAGCAATCTCCTCTGCGCCTGAATGTGAAGAGTCTAGCCATGTTTGTGCCAGAGGTAAGAGTCACTTGTGTATCTGCCGCAGCTGTGATTGTGTGTGATGATATTACTGGAGATGGCATAGTGATTATGGTGACCACTATCAATAATCATTATTGATTTACTAACCAAATGGCACCAAAAATTGGAATGGTGACCCAAAAACTTCTGGTGTGTTTTCGACACTTTTTGAACTGTAGGCTCCAGGCCTTAGACAAAAGCCGTGAGGAGACATAAAATGCATCAATCTTGTTGAAGATGTGCGCCATTCTTAAAGTGAAATATTAAAGGCCCATTCACACAATGGTTACGTTTTGCGGTCAGTGATGGTCAGTTCGCAGTGTTCGCCAGTGAACACATGCGGGCTGCCATCTTTAATAAGGTAGACTCACCCGTCCGGCGATGCATAGGTAAGTCCTTACCTGTGCCGGGAGCCGGTCTGAAATCAAATGCAGTCACCGGGAGCAGGCAGTTTCTAGAACAGCCGCCGGGGACCTTCATCCGGCTGTACTCGGAACTGGCTGCTCCCGGTGACTGCATTTGATTTCAGACTGGCTCCCGGGCTTACCTGTGCATCACCGGACGAGTGAGTATACCTTACATGGTGATGGATCATGTGATGAAGAAAGAAGACAGAAGAGATGCCGGCTGCGCGAACAAATGGATTAAGGTGAGTTAAAAATTTTATTTATTTTTCTTAACCCCTCCAGCGCTATTGTACTATGCATTCTGTATTAAGAATGCTATTATTTTCCCTTATAACCATGTTATAAGGGAAAATAATAATGATCGGGTCTCCATCCCGATCATCTCCTAGCAACCGTGCGTGAAAATCGCACCACATCTGCACTTGCTTGCTGATGCTTGCGATTTTCACGCAACCCCATTTATTTCTATGCGGCCTGCGTTACGTGAAAAATGCACAAAGAGGAGCATGAAAATCACCGCTCATGTGCACAGCCCCATAGAAATGAATGTGTCCAGATTCAGTGCGGGTGCAATGCGTTCACCTCATGCATTGCACCCGCGCAGAAAACTCGCCCGTGTGAAAGGGGCCTTAGGCTACATGCACACGAGAGTGAAAAAGAAAGTCCATTAAAAACGGATAAATTGTCTGTTTTTAACACGTTTTTTTTTCACTGATGCCTTTCTGAGAAATGGACATTAAACACAGACCCATTCAAATGTATGGGGGCGGTCGGTCAGTGAAAAACAGACAAGATAGAACATGATCTATTTTTTGACGTCCGTTATTGACTGGCAGTTAAAAAAACTGTTGTGTGAATAGCCCCAAAGACTAACATTGGTCTTAAAACGGATGTGCGATGGCGGTTAATAAAACATCCATCACATGTCCGTTTTTCACTGTCATGTGCATGTAGCCTTACCGTCTATGGCGAGTCATGTTATTCACATGCAGGGATACAATGGGGGGCAGATTTACCAAACTTTGCGTAACTGAGTAGTTACCCCTTACAAGCAATCGTTTTGCAAGGAGCCTTTGAAAGATGAGATCTGAGGTTGCTATGGCTAACACCATGTCTTGCTTCTTCCTGATGTCTTCTCCTTCATCCGCAGCTCCCCAGCCATTTCCCCGACTCTCCGCCAATCGTCCTCCAGGTCTCTGCCCGATCAGCCCCGACTGTTACCTGCCAGCCAGACTCTCTAACCGTTCAGGCTTCTGCAGACATCCAGGCCTTTGTCACGTATCCAAACCAGACGTGGCTCCCCATTTTCCAGATACAGGCTGTGAGTTACTGGTATTGGAGATCATATGGATTTTACCAGGTTATAATTTTATTGTGACCCCAATGTTCTCTGCACAGGATTCATTGACGGCGGTTAATGTGGTCTTATCTAATGATACGCTGGGAGCAACCATATCCGTAAAAAAGTGAGTCGCCAACATATTTGGCACTGTTCTGCTGGAGGAGTCAATTTGTACATACATATTATATGTACTTACTGTATCCTGTACTGAACCTGAGTTATATCCAGTATCGTACTCCTGAGCTGCGCTCACTATTCTGCTAATGGAGTTAGGGTCCATTCAGACGTCCGTAGTGTATTGCGGATCCGCAATACACCTGGCCGGCACCCCCATAGAACTGCCTATTCTTGTCTGCAATTTCGGACAAGAATAGGACATGTTCTATTTTTTTCCAGAGCCGCAGACCGGAAGATCGACGACGTGCCATGGAAATGCGGATGTGGACAGCACACTGTGTACTGTCCGCATCCATTCCTGCCCCATAGAGAATGAATGGGCCCGCACCTGTTCCGCAATTTGCGGAACGGATGCGGACCCATTCTGCGGACATGTGAATGGACCCTTACTCTGTACATACTTTACATTACTTATGCTGAACGGATCCTGAGTTACATCCTGTATTATACTCCAGAGCTGCACTCACTATTCTGCTGGTGGAGTCCCTGTATACATACATTACATTACTTATCCTGTACTGATCCTGAGTTACATCCTGTATTATTCTCCAGAGCTGCACTCACTATTCTGCTGGTGGAGTCCCTGTATACATACATTACATTACTTATTCTGTACTGATCCTGAGTTACATCCTGTATTATACTCCAGAGCTGCACTCACTATTCTGCTGCTAGAGTCATTGTGTACATATATTACTTATCCTGTACTGATCCTGAATTAGATCCTGTGTAAAACTCCAGAGCTGAACTCAGTATTCTGCTGGATAAATAGGATCAGCACAGGATAAGTAATGTAATGTATGTACAAACTGACTTCAAGGAATTTTCCAGGATCAAAATATTGACGGCCATATGGCAGGCCCTCAATATGCTGTCTTTAGAAAACCCCCTTAACAATTCTTCTAGGATAGTTTTATATATAAATTGTAGTATGGTGGACATACATTCTTAAAAAATACAGTAACGCCAGTAACATCACAACCTTTGCCATCTATGGTTCCATGAGAATGAGTGAGTAATTACCCTGGTGGTTTCTGTGAACAGAACATGTCACTGGCTCCTGTAATGATAGCGGTGCAGCCTTGGAGTTCCTCTTTAGCGCTCACATTTATCACAAATCTGACACCTCGGTAGGAATGTTGATATCAACATATTAGGCGGAACCTGTCACCATGAAATTCAGTGCAATCTGCAAGTATCAAGTCATAGGCCCCTTGCAGACGAGTGTGTCCGGATTGGGTCCGGATGCGTCCCGGTGCATTGCGGCAAACCCGCGCGAGTAGGTATGCAATTGCAGTCAGTTTTGACTGCGACTGCGTTCCGTTGTTCAGTTTTTATCACGCAGTGTTTTGCACGCGCGTGATAAAAAACTGACTGTGGTACCCAGACCCGAACTTCTTCACAGAAGTTCAGGTTTGGGTTCAAGGTTGTGTAGATTGTATTATTTTCCCCTATTACATGGTTATAAGGGAAAATAATAGTATTCTGAATACAGAATGCATAGTACAATAGGGCTGGAGGGGTTAAAAAACAAATAATAATGAACTGACCCATAGAGGAGATGGAGCTGAGCAGACTGATATATAGTTTTATGGCAAAATATTCAGTATAATTTTTATTTTATTCATTTAAAGGTGCTTTCCAGGTCTTCTATACTGATCATCAAAATGTGATCGACTCCCGGCATCCCTGCCGATCAGCTGTTTGAAGGGCTGCAGTGCTCTGATGAGCGCCCCTGCCTTCTTCTTGCTCACCAAGCACAGTGCCAACCATTGTATAGTGGCTGTTCTTGGTATCACAGCTCAGCTTCATTCACTTGAATTGAGATCGAGTTGCAATTAGGCCATGTGATCGATGACCGTGACATCACTGGCCTTTTACTGGTAGTCGGACCCCCACCGATCAGATCTTGATGACCTGGGTCTTCTACTAATATTGAAAACCCCTTTAAATCTCTGCTCTTCCTGTTATTAGAAGTCAAGTGGGCAGTCCTACTAGTAACTGGCGGATAACTCTGTCACGTGACTCCTAAGCATAGAAAGAGCAAATGTTTAAATTAATAAAATACTAATTATACTGAATATTTTCCCATAAAACCATAGAACAACCTGCTCAGCTCCTCCTGCTCTATAACATGCTGCCTGCAGATTACACGGCATTTTCATACTGACGTTCAGCCTATACCATGTATGACCCTGAGGGATCCTCAGTCCATAGTACTGTACTGCCCAGGTCAAGAACATTTGACCAAGAACAGTGCAGCTAGTGTTTATTCAAACCACACCATGGGGTAATCTCCCAAATATAAAGCCCCAGCGTATGTGTAAAGGGATGGTCTAGTGGCGTAATATTGATGACTTATCCTCAGGATAGGTCATCAGTCTCAGATCAGCAATGGTCCAGCTCCTGGCACCTCCACCACCAGCTGGTTGAAGGGGTCACAGCGCTTATGCACACCCTATTTACTATTAGGGTGCGGCCACACGGTCTGTTTTTTGCACGCAGTTGTGGAAACCAAAACCAGGAGTGGATCATAAAATGAGAGAAAGTATGAAGGACAGATACAACTTCTCTTTTTAGAATTCATTCCTGGTTTTTGCTTCCGAAACTGCAGATGAGAGATCACAGTGGTGATTGCCCCTCCATATACTGAGGAGATGATTGCTGCATGTAAGTGCATCTCTCACCTCCGCAGAAGATCAGGCAATTATCAGGAACAAATGGCTCATTCCTGATAACTGACAATATCTCAGGAAGCTGAGACGATGGGAGCTGTTTTCTGAGTCCTTAAACTGAAGCGATACAGTAGCTGTCGGTGACATGGAGGAACACAGTGGTCACCATTGTTTCTAGAGGGACAGCTACAGCATCTCTGGTACATCTTGAGGACCTAACAGTCTCAGCTTTCTGCACCCCTATGAATGTGACAGTCACCCCTGACTTTTCAGGTTTGGAGTGGAGTTACACGTTAAAGAGATGTATATTTTATCTACAGTGGTCTCCAGCCTGTGGCTTTCGGGGCATACTGAGAGTTGTAGTGTCTTAGCTAAAGAGAAACAGGTTGGAAACCGGTGTTCTGTGGTAACAATGTGAAGATGGGAGTTGTGTCTCCTTGGCAGCTGACTGAATTTTTTCTCATAGCTTTTCGCTGACACTGGTTCATTCCAATGTGGGTCCTATCAAGGTTAGTGCCTCATGCATAGTCTGTCTGTCTATCTATCTCATATCTATCTACCTAATATCTATTTATCTATCTACCTAATATCTATCTATCTATCTATCTATCTCATATTTATCTATCTATCTCATATCTATCGCATATGTATCTATCTATCTATTTATCTATCTGTCTATGTCTGTCTCTGTCTGTCTAAGGCTACTTTCACACTTGCGGCAGGACGGATCCGACAGGCTGTTCACCATGTCGGATCCGTCCTGCGGCTATTTCGCCGTGCCTGCGGACCGCCGCTCCGTCCCCATTGACTATAATGGGAACGGGGGCGGAGCTCCGGCGCAGCACGGCGGTGCACGGAGAAAGCCGCCGGACTAAAAAGCCTGACATGCAGTAATTTTAGTCCGGCGGCCTTTCTCCGTGTACCGCCGTGCTGCGCCGGAGCTCCGCCCCTGTCCCCATTATAGTCAATGGGGACGGAGCGGCGGTCCGGCGGCACGGCGAAATAGCCGCAGGACGGATCCGACATGGTGAACAGCCTGTCGGATCCGTCCTGCGGCAAGTGTGAAAGTACCCTAATCTATCATCTTTTTCATCCACCTACACCAATATCCATTTATATATGGAGAGAGCATTGTATAGTAAGGATACAGAAAGCCTGACACCTAGCTGTCATAGATGGTAATACCGTTTTCCCCAAATTATAGATTTGCCCCATGCCACCTAATGATTTAAAATAAAATAAAAATGATAATATACTCATCTTTTTGTTGTGCCATTTTTCTCAGCACCGCCAATGTGGTCCTCCTCCTTCTTTTTGTATAAAAAAAGCTGCAGCGGTGACATGCAGACATATGGCGAAGGCCAGCGTTAGGGGGGGGGGGGGCAAACTGGGCAATTGCCCTGGGCCCCCGTCACCAATGGGGCCCCCTTCCAGTGGTCTCCCTCCAATCTTTAGAGAATACAATTAGAGATGAGAGAATGTCCGCTTATGAAATTAGTTTGCGATTTGTTTACTGGTGAAAGCAGAATTGCGTTATGGATCCCGTTACCACGGAATATGTTCATATGTATGTTGTGTGATAATATATATATATATATAAACACACACTGTGTATGTTCTTATACAGACGTGGACAAAATTGTTGGTACCCTTTGGTCAATGAAAGAAAAAGTCACAATGGTCACAGAAATAACTTTAATCTGACAAAAGTAATAATAAATTAAAATTCTATAAATGTTAACCAATGAAAGTCAGACATTGTTTTTCAACCATGCTTCAACAGAATTATGTAAAAAAATAAACTCATGAAACAGGCATGGACAAAAATGATGGTACCCCTAGAAAACACAGAACATAATGTGACCAAAGGGACATGTTAATTCAAGGTGTGTCCACTAATTAGCATCACAGGTGTCTACAACCTTGTAATCAGCCATTGGGCCTATATATATGGCTCCAGGTAATCACTGTGTTGTTTGGTGATATGGTGTGTACCACACTCGACATGGACCAGAGGAAGCAAAGGAAAGAGCTGTCTCAAGAGATCAGAAAGAAAATTATAGACAAGCATGTTAAAGGTAAAGGCTATAAGACCATCTCCAAGCAACTAGATGTTCCTGTGAGTACAGTTGCACATATTATTCATAAGTTTAAGATCCATGGGACTGTAGCCAACCTCCCTGGACGTGGCCGCAGGAGGAAAATTGATGACAAATCTAAGAGACGGATAATCCGAATGGTAACAAAAGAGCCTAGAAAGACTTCTAAAGAGATTCAAGGTGAACTTCATGCTCAAGGAACATCAGTGTCAGATCGCACCATCCGTCGTTGTTTGAGCCAAAGTGGACTACATGGGAGACGACCAAGGAGGACACCATTGTTGAAAACGAATCATAAAAAAGCAAGACTGGAATATGCCAAACTACATGTTGACAAGCCACAAAGCTTCTGGGAGAATGTCCTGTGGACAGATGAGACAAAAATCGAAGTTTTTGCCAAGGCACATCAGCTGTATGTTCACAGACGAAAAAATGAAGCATATCAAGAAAAGAACACTGTCCCTACTGTGAAACATGGAGGAGGCTCTGTTATGTTCTGGGGCTGCTTTGCTGCGTCTGGCACAGGGTGTCTTGAATCTGTGCAGGGTACAATGAAATCTCAAGACTATCAAGGAATTCTAGAGAGAAATGTACTAGCCAGTGTCAGAAAGCTTGGTCTCAGTCGCAGGTCATGGGTCTTGCAACAGGACAATGACCCAAAACACACCGCTAAAAACACCCAAGAATGGCTAAGAGGAAAAAATTGGACTATTCTAAAGTGGCCTTCTATGAGCCCTGACCTCAATCCTATTGAGCATCTTTGGAAGGAGCTGAAACATGCAGTCTGGAAAAGGCACCCTTCAAACCGGACACAACTGGAGCAGTTTGCTCATGAGGAGTGGGCCAAAATACCTGCTGAGAGGTGCAGATGTCTCATTGACAGTTACAGGAAGCGTTTGATTGCAGTGATTGCCTCAAAAGGTTGCGCAACAAAATATTAAGTTAGGGGTACCATCATTTTTGTCCATGCCTGTTTCATGAGTTTATTTTTTTACATAATTCTGTTGAAGCATGGTTGAAAAACAATGTCTGACTTTCATTGGTTAACATTTATAGAATTTTAATTTATTATTACTTTTGTCAGATTAAAGTTATTTCTGTGACCATTGTGACTTTTTCTTTCATTGACCAAAGGGTACCAACAATTTTGTCCACGTCTGTATATGTTGATCTGAGTGTATATGTGTAAATATGTGTGTACATACGGTATATATATCTATATACTGTATATACAGTATAAATATATATTCTCTTATAGAAGTCCACAATAGGCAGAAGTGCTCAGTCGAGTCTTGTCCCTCCTCACTAGCTGATGAATCGGTAAGCCCTCACGCACATGACCGTATCTGTTTGCGGTCCACAAAACACGGATCCCGGCCATGAGCATGCCACCTGTTTTTTCCAGGTTAGAGAAAAGAACACGTTCTGTTTTTATGCAGGGACACGGAACAGAAGTACAGATGTGGACAGCTCATGGTGTGCTGTCTGCATTTTTGCGGCCCCATTGAAATGAATGTGTCCGCATCCGAGCCGCTAAAAACATGGAATGCATGCAGACCATAAATACTGTCAAGTGCCTGAGGCCTTATAGAAAGTCTGTGATCCAGTCTTTGGTTAGTGAGGAGGCACAGTACAAGGCTGCGTATTTCTGCCTCCGTGCAGGGTCTCAATAACGTAATTCCTACCAATCACAATTGGCGGATCACTATGACATTCAGAAAGTGTTTCTAAAGCAGAGTTACACTTTAAAGGCTATATTTTTTTGTCTTTCCAACCTGCTTCTTGTTTTTTTTCAGTTAAAAGGTTTACCTGGGAATTTTGAGGGAACCTGGATGGTCTATCCTTAGGATAGGTCATCAGTATCAGATCAGCGAAGATCCGACTCCTGACACCCCTGCTGGTCAGCTGTTTAAAGAGGCCACGGCGCTCACAAGAGCACTGCAGTCTCTTTATAGCTTACAAGCCCAGCGCCGTACATTAGACAGCAGCGATGCTTGGTATTGCAGCTAATCTCCTTTCACTTAAATGGGACTGGACTGCAACGAGGCCATGTGACTGATATACAGTGACATCACTGGCCCCCCAACAGTTGATCGGCAGGTGTCCCGGGAGAAGGTCATTGATGACCTATCCTAAAGATATACACCTTGCTGGTACTGTATTACACTGCAGTTTCTCTGCACGAGAATCTGCGTGGAAAAACCATGTGTAATCCGCAATCAGTGCAGGAAGGCTATATGTGAATGTGTGGGTTGTACAATATTTCTTTTGGGGCCCCACTTAAAATTTTGCCCAGGGCCACACTTTGTCTAAAAACCAGCCCTGCATATGACACATGTCTACTGCAGCCAGTCACCGTCGTCAGTGGTATACAGTCATTGGTTGTAGTCTTCACGTGCCATACACCTCAGCGCTGCAGCCTTGTATACAAATAATAGGAGGAGGACCACAGTGGCGTATATAATGTAGTATATCGCTTTTTTATTTGAAAGCATTAAATGGCATGGCACAAATTTGTAATTAATTTATACAGTTTCTTTGAATGAATTGTACGGGTTAGAGAAACACGTCTTCAATTCCGAAAACAACGCCACACCTGCCCTCAGGATATGTGTGGTATTGCAGCTCAATGCCTGATACCACCCATGGACAGGTGTAGCGCTAAAAGATAGTTGCCATTATCAGGGAACTCTTGTATGTATACTGAGGGGCGTAGCCTTGACTAAGGGGGAGGAGCCTAGATGTACACAACAATAGGTTTGGTTGTGTGTTTTCACCTACAGGTGATGAGTGGAACTGCAGCCAGGAAATGTACCTGTGGGGGACCTAATGCACCTTATATGAACCATATGTCATGTATCTTTTCATCAGATGGATGCTCTGCAGAAAACTCTAAGTTTTGGCCTGAAAATAATGACCCCAGTCCTGAATGGTAAGTTTTATGTTAAGAAGGGCCGATATGGACACACAGAAGTGATAATAGGGTGGGGCCCCCTCTTTCTATGTGTAGCGGTGGGTCCCCCCTCTATCTATGTGTAGCGGTGGGTCCCCCCTCTATCTATGTGTAGCGGTGGATCCCCCCTCTATCTATGTGTAGCGGTGGGTCCCCCCTCTATCTATGTGGAGCAGTGGGTCCCCCCTCTATGTGTAGCGGTGGGTCCCCCCTCTATCTATGTGTATCAGTGGGTCCACCTTCTATCTATGTGTATCAGTGGGTCCCCCCTCTATCTATGTGTAGCGGTGGGTCCCCCCTCTATCTATGTGTAGCGGTGGGTCCCCCCTCTATCTATGTGTAGCGGTGGGTCCCCCCTCTATCTATGTGGAGAAGTGGGTCCCCCCTCTATCTATGTTAAGCAGTGGCTCCCCCCTCTATGTGTAGCGGTGGGTCCCCCTACTATCTATGTGTATCAGTGGGTCCACCCTCTATCTATGTGTATCAGTGGGTCCCCCCTCTATCTATGTGTAGCGGTGGGTCCCCCCTCTATCTATGTGGAGCAGTGGGTCCCCCCTCTATCTATGTGTAGCGGTGGGTCCCCCCTCTATCTATGTGGAGCAGTGGGTCCCCCCTCTATCTATGTGGAGCAGTGGGTCCCCCCTCTATCTATGTGTAGCGGTGGGTCCCCCCTCTATCTATGTGGAGCAGTGGGTCCCCCCTCTATCTATGTGTAGCGGTGGGTCCCCCCTCTATCTATGTGTAGCGGTGGGTCCCCCCTCTATCTATGTGTAGCGGTGGGTCCCCCCTCTATCTATGTGTAGTGGTGGGGCCCCCCTCTATCTATGGGTAGCGGTGGGTCCTCCCTCTATCTATGTGTAGCGGTGGGTCCCCCCTCTATCTATGTGTAGCGGTGGGTCCCCCCTCTATCTATGTGTAGCGGTGGGTCCCCCCTCTATCTATGTGTAGCGGTGGGTCCCCCCTCTATCTATGTGTAGCGGTGGGTCCCCCCTCTATCTATGTGGAGCTGTGGGTCCCCCCTCTATCTATGTGGAGCAGTGGGTCCCCCCTCTATCTATGTGTAGCGGTGGGTCCCCCCTCTATCTATGTGGAGCAGTGGGTCCCCCCTCTATCTATGTGTAGCGGTGGGTCCCCCCTCTATCTATGTGTAGCGGTGGGTCCCCCCTCTATCTATGTGTAGCGGTGGGTCCCCCCTCTATCTATGTGTAGTGGTGGGGCCCCCCTCTATCTATGGGTAGCGGTGGGTCCTCCCTCTATCTATGTGTAGCGGTGGGTCCCCTCTCTACCTATGTGGAGCACATACATGCATTACACAGACAGTTCATTATAATGGCTCACCAGCCGCAGTCAGCTAGTCATAAGGGGCGCCAGGTCTGCCAGGGGTTGTGTCCAATGCCAGTCACCACCACAGGCTCATAGGACATAGCCCAGGGAACCCCAAATGATTCCTGCAGGGAACCCCTTTAATAACGCAGCTTCTCACTGACCTCTATAATCTGTCTACAGAGCGACTCAAGAAAATGATCCCACTGCCAACACCTCTGGTCTGTCTCCAAGACCCCACCGTTCGTGTGCTGCAGGTGAAAACACTTCACTGGCTCCATAGACCGTATCACACAAAACAGGATTAGATACAGCAGCTGAACACGTGATAGTATCACACATTACACAATTAGCCACACAACCAACAGACGGTATCACACATGATAGGATTAGATTAGATACAGTAGCTGAACACATGATAGGATTAGATACAGTAGCTGAACACATGATAGGATTAGATACAGTAGCTCAACAGACTGTCACACATGATAGGACCAAGTAAACAGCTCAGCAGTTAGTATCACACATTATACGATTAGATACAGCAGTTCAGCAGACAGCATGATACATGAAAGGCTTAGATACAGCCGCCCAGCAGTCAGTATCATACATCACTGGGTTAGATACAGTGGTTTATCAAACAGTATCAAACATGATAGGATTAGATATAGCAGCTCAATAGACTATTAACAGATCAAAGATATGCTGGCTCAACAGATAGTATCACCCACGATAGGCTTAGATACATAGGTGCAGGAGGCAGTATCACACCTTACAGGCAGATGCAATATCTCATTAGACAGTAATACATATATGATATAGGCTTAGGTACAGTGTCTAATTAGATTGTATCACACATGATATGCCTAGATACAGTGTCTCATCAGACAGTGGCACGCATGATAGGCTAAATACAAGCTTAGATACAGTGTCTTTTCAGGCAGTACCACACAGGTTAGTCTTACCCAAGCTAAGCACCACAGTTGCCATAGTCATTGGGGGAGATTAATCAAAACTGGTGTAAAGGAAACTGGCTTAGTTGCCCATAGCAACCAATCAAATTCCACTTATCATTTTCCATAGGAGCTAATTGGTTGCTATGGGCAACTAAGCCAGTTCTGCCATAATTCCATCCTCCCTTTGTGCTTGGGTCCTGACCAGTATCTGCTCTCTCTCTCTCCTTCTCAGGGATATTTGGTCATCATGACTGATCTCCAAGTGACTCCATTCTCCCACCATGTCATGAAGCCTTAAAATCAGCTTTACCACCAGAGGTTCACCGTGCTTTGAGCTGCAGCTCTCAGATTTGATAAAGATATTGGATAACTGACAGTGGAGAATCAGTGTACCGCAACTGTGATCATCATCAGATTAAGGGCTTGTTCACACGAACGTGCCGTATTTTGCGGTCCGCAAATTGCGGATCCAAAAAAACACGGATGCCGCCCATGTGCCTTCTGAAATTAGCGGAACGGAAGGCCCTTTATAGAAATGCCTATTCTTGTCCGCAAAACGGACAAGAATAGGACATGACTCATAATTTTTGCGGGGCCACGGAACGGAGCAACAGATGCAGATGGCACACGGAGTGCTGTCCGCATCTTTTGCGGCGCCATTTAAGTGAATAGGTCCACACCAGAGCCGCAAAAAATGTGAAGGGAAGGTACGCCGTGTGCATTCCGTATATCTGTATTTCCGTTCCACCCAAAAATAGAACATGTCCTATTATTGTCCGCATTACAGACAAGTATAGGACTGTTCTATTAGGTGCCAGCTGTTCCGTTCCGCAAAATACGGAATGCACACGGATGTCATCCCTATTTTTTGCGGATCCGTTTTTTGCGGACCGCAAAGTACATACGGTCGTGCACATGAGGCCTAAAACTGACTGTACATTTTGTATCTGTTCTCTGTTATTAGCCACACAGACTGGGGAGATGCTGGTGTAACACCCCCAAGTGGTGTTGCCACTTCTGCACTCTGCTACTGTCTTTATTGGTCTAACCTCATGTCATCTTGTGTATTTATTCCAGGTCCTCCACAATGTGCATTTCTATTTTGTTATGCAACTGTTATGTTCACATGTAATGTGCCTGGTTCACCAGCAGGTGGCAGCAAACATGGCAGAGCTGTACTTGGGTAGAATGGAACTTACCATTTCATTCTAACCCCCCCACACACACACACACCTGGAGAGAAGTGGGCTAGGGACCAGTTCTAGTTGGTTGCAAGGGGAAAGGTGTGCAGGGGCACACGACAGCCTCATGGCACGACAGGCTCACGACAGCCAGAGCACCCTAAGCTCTGCTGGCCATAGAGGCCAAAGCTTGAAGCCTCAGGAGTCAGGAGGAGAGTTCCCTGGCATAACCTAGAGTAAGACTTCAAAGTGAAGTGCAGCATACAGAAGAAACTGAGTTATACAGCCAACCTGTCAGTACAGCAGAGTCAGAGAGAAACAGATTGGATAGCAGGGTGGAGTTTGCCTGCCATTTTAATGCTAAAGCCTGCTGGAACCAAGATAAAGCCTGAAATCTGTTTTGGAAAAATGTTTACTCAAGTAAACCTGCCACTGAACTTCATCTCAAGGTCTGGACTCAAGTTCTTCCTTAATCCCTCAATTATTCTCTTTATTTATTGCTTTGGAGCCAAAAGTCTGGGGTCCAGCAGTATCCAGGTAGGAGCACCGTGACACACATAAAGAGACATTTGGGCCGCACCATTACACCACTTGGCATTTCCTACACCTGGGACACACGATATATAGAGGGCCCTGGGGAGAGGACTGCCTTAGTTGCCCATAGCAACCAGATTCCTCTTTTTATTTTCCAAAGGAGCTGATTGGTTGCTATGGGCAACTAAGCCAGTTCTACTTTACACCAGTTTGATAAATGACCCCCTAACTCGCCATGCACTGAAGTTCTTCGTAGTTTGTTCTACACTGCAGCCTAAAGCACGGGGTATAAGGCTTAGACTGGAGTGGTATCTGTAAGAACTTTCAGTCCTGTCTCCTATCATCCTTAAGGTCCATTCCAGGGTCCTGAGCTGCAGGCATCTACTAGTTTTACTCGGAACTCATTATTCTACAGTTAAGTCAAATAACTAATTAAAGGGAGTCTGTCAGCGCTAGGTAGGGGCATGAGACAGGAGTACAAACATACATTTTATGGAGTTTTTATCAAGAGTAAAGTACTGTGAATATGAAGTTTTATTCTGCTTCTGAAATTGCCTAGTAGGCGGAGCTTCACTGTGACATGTTCTCTGCATTGAGCTGCTTCACAGTCCCTCCCTTCTGCTCTTGGAGACCATACTTGATGGCTGAATTGGAGTCAAACTAATGGCAGTCACCAATAAGAAATTAAGCTTTACTTAACCGCTTAGTGACCACCAATAGGCCTTTTTAAGCGCTGCTAGGGCAGAGGGGGGGGGGGCTTGACTCTCACATGAGAGCCACGCGCCTGCCCTAACAGCTCGGACCGGCAGGAGCGCTGATCCAGGCTGTTTACCCCTTACATGCAGCGGGTAATGGCGGACTACCTCTGTCTACCATCTGCACCCTGCTGGCTGGGACCTAATGTAGGCCCCAAGCCTACCTTGAGTGTTTGTCACAACCAGACAGCTGAGAAGCTCTGACAGAGGCCTTTCAGAACCTCCTCCTTGAGTTTTCTTTGTTGTGGTATTCAGTTCCTCATCTCGTTAGCCTCTCTCAGCTGTCATGTAGTTGGACTGATTGCTTCCCTTTAAATTCCTCCCCATAATGCTTTACTGGGCGGCTTATACTTCTTCCTGGAGTGTGTGTGCATGCTGATCCTATTTCCCAGTCTGCTACTAAGTTAAGTGCTGTACATTTATCTGTTATTTTCTGTTTGCTGGATCCCAGGTGACCCTGACTCCCTCCGTGTCTGGTGTAGGGAGCCGGTGGTCGTGTCCCCTCACTATTGTAGGGTGTTCAGGTGTTATATAGTCGAGGTACGTGGATATGCAACCATCCACCTTTGGGATTTTTGCATAGGCTGAGCAGCCGGGGAAAGTGCCAGCTCTTGTGCAGGGGTCTCCCTTTTGGTTCCTTAGCTTTGGATCCAGTGAGTCATATATGCATGTTGCATTGTCTTGTTTCCTGTACACCGTCTGTGACATTATAAGCCGCCAAAACCGTCTCAAGCATGGATCCGGTTTCACTTGGAGGTAGCTGATCTCTGTAAGACTTTTTCTCAGCTTCAAGTGACCGGTTCAGATGCGTTCATGGAGTTTGTTCTGAGCCTAAGATCTCGCTCCCGGATACGTTCTCCGGGGGTAGTGAGAATTTTGTGCGTTTTAGAGAGGCTTGCAAACTCCATTTTTGCCTTCTTCCCCATTCCTCTGGTGATGAGGAACGGAGGGTGGGGATCATTATATTGCTGCTCAGGGGTAACGCTCAGTCCTGGGCCTTTTCGCTGCCGGAGGGGGCACGGCCTCTCCGTTCAGTGGATGAATTATTTTTAGCCCTGGGTCAGATATATGATGATCCGGATCGTATTGCTCTGGCTGAGTCTAGACTACATCTATTATGCCAGGGTAAACAATCCGCAGAGATATACTGCTCAGAATTTCGGAGATGGGCAGCTGATGCTGGTTGGAATGATGCTGCACTCCGAAGTCAATTTTGCCATGGTCTTTCAGAGGGATTGAAAGAAGCATTTGCCTTTTATGAGAGGCCTATTTCCTTAGACTCTGCTATGTCTCAGGCCGTTCGTATTGACAGGCGTCTTACAGAGAGAGGAGAGATATCTCCTTCCTGTCATACTCAGTCCCAGGACAGTGCAGCGCGCAGCGGTCTCGGTCGCTGTCAGCCCCTTCTGAGCAGGAGCCCATGCAGCTGGGGTTGATTGCTTCTGACAATAGAAGATTCAGCTCGCATGGGAGGGTTTGTTTTTGTTGTGGAGGTATAAATCATTTGGCAAATGTTTGTCCCTCTAGGAGATTCAGGCAGTTTTCTGGGAGTAATAAAGAAACAAACAGGAAAAAATCTTTTAAAAATGTTCTGTCTGTTACTATTGGCAGGGTTGAGGTGGAAATTGAAGGTTTTCCGTTTGCTTGTAGTTCCCGTTTTGTCCTGCCTGCTAGGGTGGCGCTAGAGAGCAAGAACATTTTTTGTGAGATTTTTGTGGATAGTGGAGCAGCTGTCAATCTCATTGATAATCAATTTGCAATAACTCATGGTTTCCAGGTGCGCACTTTGGGAAAGGATATTCCTGTTTTTGCTATTGATTCCACTCCACTTTCTCAGAAATCATTAAAGGGCATAGTTCACAATATCCGTTTAATTGTGAGTGACGCTCATGTTGAGGATGTGTCATGTTTCGTCCTTAGCGGTTTGCCTACTCCTCTAGTGTTGGGGCTACCCTGGCTCACGAAACATAACCCCACCATTGATTGGCAAGCGAGGCAAATAAATGGTTGGAGTGACTTTTGCAGAGAGAATTGCCTCACGACATCTGTTTCTGAGGTTGCTACTAAGACTGTACCATCTTTTCTCTCTGAATTTTCGGATGTCTTCTCTGAGAGTGGAGTTCAGGATTTGCCCCCGCACAGGGAGTACGATTGCCCTATTAATCTCATCCCAGGCTCCAAGCTGCCTAAATCTCGTTTATACAATCTTTCCCAACCTGAGAGGATCGCTATGCGTGCTTATATCTCTGAGAGTCTGAGAAAAGGACACATACGACCCTCGAAGTCACCTGTTGCCGCTGTTTTTTTCTATGTTAAGAAAAAAGATGGTTCTTTAAGACCTTGTCTGGATTTCAGGGAGCTGAACAGTATCACTATTCGTGACCCTTATCCGCTTCCTCTGATCCCGGACCTGTTTAACCAGGTTGTTGGGGCTAAAGTCTTTTCCAAATTAGATCTAAGAAGGGCATACAACCTGGTCAGGGTCAGAGAAGGAGGCGAATGGAAGACGGCCTTCAATACCCCTGAGGGCCATTTTGAGAATTTGGTTATGCCTTTTGGTTTGATGAATGCCCCAGCAGTTTTTCAGCATTTCGTGAACAGCATTTTTTACCATTTGATGGGAAAATTTGTATTAGTGTATTTGGATGACATTTTGATTTTTTCTCCTGATTTCAAAACTCTAAGGAACATTTACGTCAGGTCTTGCTCATCCTGCGGGAGAATAAATTATATGCGAAACTGGAAAAATGTGTGTTTGCGGTTCCAGAAATTCAATTTCTGGGGTTTCTTCTCTCCGCTTCTGGTTTTCGCATGGACCCCGAGAAGGTCCGCGCTGTGCTTGAGTGGGAGCTTCCTGAGAATCAGAAGGCGCTGATGCGTTTTTTGGGCTTTGCCAATTATTACAGGAAGTTTATTTTGAATTATTCCTCTATTGTTAAACCACTCACTGATATGACCAGAAAGGAGGTAGATTTTTCTTCCTGGTCGGTAGAGGCGTGTAAGGCTTTTTCTAATATCAAGGAGAGTTTTGCTTCCGCTCCCATCTTGGTGCAACCTGATATTTCTTTACCCTTCATAGTTGATTTTGATGCTTCTGAGGTGGGTGTGGGGGCGGTCTTGTCTCATGGTTCCTCTCCTGCCAAATGGCGACCGTGTGCCTTTTTCTCGAAAAAAACTCTCCTCCGCAGAGAGAAATTACGATGTGGGAGATAGGGAATTGTTGGCCATCAAGTTGGCTTTTTAGGAATGGCGCCATTGGCTAGAGGGAGCCAGACACCCTATTACCGTATTTACTGACCATAAAAATCTGGCCTACTTGGAGTCAGCCAAGCATCTGAACCCGAGACAGGCCAGATGGTCTTTGTTCTTTTCTAGGTTTAATTTTGTTGTCACGTTCCGCCCTGGAGTTAAGAATGTGAAGGCAGATGCCCTGTCACGTTGTTTTCCGGGAGGCGGGAATTTTGAAGACCCGGGTCCCATTTTGGCTGAAGGTGTGGTGGTCTCTGCTCTTTTTTCTGAATTGGAGGCAGAGGTGCAGGCAGCCCAGTCAGAGGCTCCTGATCTTTGTCCTCCTGGGAGGTTGTTTGTGCCTCTCGCTTTAAGACACAAGATTTTTAAGGAACACCACGATACGGTCCTTGCTGGGCACCCGGGGGCAAGAGCCACAGTGGATCTCATCGCTCGGAGATTCTGGTGGCCTGCGCTTCGTAAGTCGGTTGAGGGTTTTGTGGCAGCCTGCGAGACTTGCGCTCGTGCCAAAGTCCCTCATTCACGGCCATCAGGTCCTCTCCTTCCCTTACCCATTCCTTCCCGTCCTTGGACACATCTGTCCATGGACTTCATAACGGACCTGCCTCGTTCCTCGGGGAAGACTGTGATTCTAGTGGTGGTGGACCGTTTTAGCAAAATGGTGCATTTCATCCCTTTTCCTGGTTTGCCCAATGCTAAGACGCTGGCGCAGGCATTTATTGATCACATTGTCAAATTGCACGGTATTCCTTCAGGCATAGTCTCTGATAGGGGCACGGTTTGTTTCCAGATTCTGGAAGGCTTTCTGTTCTCGCTTGGGGGTTCGGTTGTCATTCTCTTCTGCTTTCCACCCGCAGTCGAATGGCCAGACAGAGCACGTCAATCAGAATCTGGAGACATATCTGCGCTGTTTTGTGGCGGAGAATCAAGAGGATTGGTGTTCTTTTTTGTCCCTTGCTGAGTTTGCTTTAAATAACCGTCGTCAGGAGTCCTCTGATAAGTCACCATTTTTTGGTGCATATAGGTTTCATCCGCAGTTTGGGACTTTCTCGGGAGAGGGGTCTTCTGGTTTACCTGATGAGGACAGATTCTCCTCGTATTTGTCATCTATTTGGCAAAAGATTCAGGATAATCTAAAGAGCATGAGTGAGAGATATAAGCGTGTGGCAGATAAGAGACGTGTTCTTGGTCCGGACCTGAATGTTGGTGATCTGGTGTGGTTGTCTACCAAGAATATCAAATTAAAGGTTCCCTCCTGGAAGTTGGGTCCTAGGTTTATTGGGCCTTACAAAATCCTGTCTGTCATCAATCCTGTTGCCTACCGTCTTGATCTTCCTCAGACTTGGAAGATCCATAATGTTTTTCATAAGTCCTTTTTGAAACCTTATGTTCAACCCATTGTACCCTCGCCTTTGCCTCCTCCTCCGATTATGGTTGATGGAAATCTTGAATTTCAGGTCTCTAGGATTGTGGATTCTCGTCTTGTCCGCGGTTCTCTTCAGTACCTTGTTCATTGGGAGGGTTATGGTCCTGAGGAGAGGATGTGGGTCCCAGTGACGGACATCAAGGCCTCTCGTCTCATCAGGGCTTTCCATAGGTCCCATCCTGAGAAGGTGGGTTCTGAGTGTCCGGAGTCCACTCGTAGAGGGAGGGGTACTGTCACAACCAGACAGCTGAGAAGCTCTGACAGAGGCCTTTCAGAACCTCCTCCTTGAGTTTTCTTTGTTGTGGTACAGAGTCTTCATAGCAATGACAACAACAGAGCCTCCATAACATTAGCAGCCACAGAGCCTCCATAACATTAGCAGCCACAGAGCCTCCATAGCAGTGACAGCCACAGAGCCCCCATAACTATGACAAAGTGTGCACATGACAGGTAACGTCTTCCAGACCAGCACTATGATAATAACAGTAAAAGGCTTCCAATAACTTGGTAAACCTGGTGATGTGGAATAATAACATTATTTCTGTAGTCCCCTGTATATTGAATTACAGGAAGGCGGAATGTAATTGACCTAGGCTGAAGCGGAAAGTTGAAAAGTGGCCAAAGACAATCCTGATCGATAAATCACTCACTGTAATAAAGCCGCCTGGAAAGTACTGGACATAATCTCCTCTTTGAAGTTGTGTATACAAACTATAATCAAGTTAAAAGGGAACCTGTCATCAACTTTATGCTAACCTCACTGAGGGCAGCATAAAATTGTGACAGAAATGCTGATCTCAGCGGTGTGTCACTCATGAGCTAAAAGTCAGTGGTTACTGAGAACCAGCATCACAATCATTGCAGCACAGGCCTTGAAAAGAGTCATGGCTTCCTGAGAAGAGTCCTAGTTATCCATAATCCCCTGCTCTCTCACCCATCTGCTGATGATTGTCAGTTCTCTCCTAGAGAGAAAGAGAGACAACTAGGTAGAAGACTGTCAGACATCAGCAGGTGGGCAGGGGGAGCAGGAATGTATGACTAACCAGGACTCTTCTCAGGTGGCCGTGACTCTTTTCCAGGCCCAGTCTGCAAGGATTTTGATGTTGGTTCTCGGCAACTACTTACTTTTAACTTTTACATGACAGACCTCTGAAATCAACTCACCTGTCTCTACTTTATGCTGCCATTAGTATGGGTAGCAGGGGCGTAGCTATAGGGGGTGCAGAGGGAGCAGTCACTACCGGGCTCAGGGGCCTGAGGGGGCCCAAAGACCCTTGTGCTTATAAGAAGACACTGGTATAATAGAAGGTGGGTTGGCTCTGTTATAGATTCAATTTACACCTCTGGCTGGAGGGAAGGGGTTTGGTCAATAATTTGGCAGGGGGGGGGGGGGTGTTTCCGTTTTTGCCTCAGGCAGCAGGAAGGCTATGTGCTTCCCGGCCACTGGCCACAAAGCACTGAGAGAACGGGGGCCCAAGCTGAACTCTTGCACCAGGGCCCATGAGCCTTTAGCTACGCCCCTGATGGGTAGCATAAAGTTGATGACAGGTTCCCTTTGAACTGTCACAGTGTATGATGGTCAATAAAGTGTACCATCTCGGATAAGGCTCCCCAGGACATTCATAGCACAGTACCTCCTGCTATGATAGTTATACCGATATTCAAGGGAGTTTGTCGGCAGTTTTGACCCTAAAAACTACTGACTGTGCTATATACATGATGGGGGGAGCAGTTTAATTATACCAGGGGGGATGACCATGCAGCTTCCAGCAAGAAATCTGTTAATCCCATTGGCGCTGTGATTGCAAGTGTGATAAAAGTGGTCCCTTCCTGTTCAGTGCCCTTGGCTCTCTGCTCCTGTAGCATCCAATCAAGAGGCTGCTAGAGCCACTACTCAGAGCAGAAAAGAGGAGCAATGGACGCGTTTAGTGCACTTTGTTCACAAGCTGCCTCCGTTGGCACTTGTGATTGTGGCTCGGGAGAGATTATAGGTTTGAAGTAGTTGGTCATGCAACCGGAATGACTCTCACTGCAGGTACCACTACATTACTCCCCCATCAACAATAAAGTGCAAGCAGTTTTGACGGTCAAAACTGCTGACAGACTCCCTTTAACCTGAACCAGAATTTCTGCTGAAACTAAAGGGCATACCTCCAAACTTTGATAAAATGAAAAGAGGGACAAGAGCAGTGGTTGGCATAACCTGCCATGACAAATGTTTTTTTACATTACATTTTTTACAATTCCTGTTAATACAAACCCAATCCTACCCGGTCCCCTATGTATCCCCACATAGCGATCGTAAGGATGCCCCCAGACAATTACAATGCTTCCTTAGTGCCCCTCATACAGTAATGATGCCATCTTAGCGCCCCTCACGCAGTATGATCACCTTTTAGTGCCTACGATAATGATACCGCTAAGTGCCTTCCCATGCAGTATGATACCCCCTTAGTGTCATCATGCACTACGGTGCCACTTAGTGCCTCTTCCTTTTCTATTATTATGCCTCCTTAGTGCCCCTATGTAGGATGATGCTCACCTTGGAGCTTGCCCACTCATTATTATACCCCCTTAAGGACCCCCTTGAGGTATTATGTACCCTTATTTTCCCACAGGAATTATTATCTCTATTAGTGCCCCCATAAAGTATTATGCCCACTTAGTGCCCCTATAAGGTATTATACCCCTTAGTGCCGCCAAGGAAGTATTATGCCTCATTAGCACCCTTATGAAGTATCATGCCCTCTTTGTGCCTCCAGATTTAATACTGACCTAGCCCCGCTCCCACAATGAATGGAGCTCACCTCTCAGTGCAAGTCTCTTCTGGTCTGTGCTGCCTACAGCTTAAGGGCTCATGCACATGACAGTATTTTTCGTTCAGTATAATTGCCGTTTTTTTAGTTCAGTATGCGGTACATATACTGAACCCTTCATTTCAATGGTTCAGCAAAAAATACTGAAGTGTCTCCGTGTACATTCCATATTTCCGTACCGTGAAAAGATACATGTCCTATTCTTGTCCACAAATCACAGTGCTTGGCTCCATTCAAGTTAATGGGTCCGCAAAAAAAAAACGGAACACATACGGAAATGCATCCGTATGTCTTCCGTATCCGTTCCGTTTTTGCTGAACCATCTATTGAAAATGTTATGCCCAGCCCAATTTTTTCTATGTAATTACTGTATATGGCATACGGAAAAACGGAACGGAAAAACGGAAAGGAAACTGAACCACAACGGAAACAAAAAACGGAACAACAAATCTGTAAAAAAGGACCGCAAAACACTGAAAAAGCCATACGGTCGTGTGCATGAGCCCTAAAGCCTCCTGCACACGAACATTTTTATTTCCCGCTTACGGGCCGTTTTTTGCGTTCCGTATACAGAACCATTCATTTCAATGGTTCCGCAAAAAAAACGGAATGTACTCTATATGCATTCCGTTTCCGTATTTCCGTTTTTCCTTTCTGTTGAAAGATACATGTTCTATTATTGCCCGCAAATCACGTTCCGTGGCTCCATTCAAGTCAATGGGACCGCAAAAAAAATGGAACACATACGGAAATGCATCTGAATGTCTTCCGTATCCGTTCCATTTTTGCAGAACCATCTATTGAAAATGTTATGCCCAGCCCAATATTTTCTATGTAATTACTGTATACTGTATATGCCATATGGAAAGACGGAACGGAAACACAGAAACGCAACGGAAACAAAAAACGGATCCGGAAAAAACGGCCTGCAAAACACTGAAAAAGCCATACGGTCGTGTGCAGGAGGCCTAAAACAGTTGTGATCACATCACGCCTTCACAAGGCTGCCGGTAGCAGTGGTCGCACGAAAGTTGTATGGTGGATCAGTGAGATGACGGGTTTCTGCCTCACCAATGTATTTAACTGTATCTGTATCCTGAGGACCTAGATACAGATAAAAGTAGGAAATGCTGCAGCCCTCCTGGGACCACAGGACACTGCCTAAAATCAGGGACTGTCAGGCTCCATTCACACATCCGCAATTCCATTCCGCATTTTGCGGAACGGAATTGCGGACCCGTACATTTCTATGGGGTTGCGATCCGGAATTGTGGACCCGCACTTCCGGGTCCGCAATTCCGATCCTGAAAAAAATAGAACATGTCCTATTCTTGTCCGCAATAGCTGACAAGAATAGGCATATTCTCTTAGTGCTGGCAATGTGCGGTCCGCAAAATGCGGAACGCGCATTGCTGCTGTCCATGTTTTGCGGATCCGTGTATCCGCAAAACACACACGGATGTGTGAATGGACCCTCATGCTAAATCCAGGGCAGTTGGGAGGCATGCTCAGGAGATATACACAAGCACTTCTAGTAAGTCTCCGTACAGGACTGATCTCTTTAGAGAGACCCAGGACCCTGCGTAAACTGGATCCGAGCCAGACAGAATCCTACTCCATACTGACGAGGGGCAAACGCCCTGAAACAGCTACAGATGTATATTTGGCTTGGCTATATTCCCCTTTTTCATATCCCAAGGCTTAGTTAAAAAGTTGTATTCCACAAAGTGGCACTAGTGAGATGGTCCTCTGTCCTTGGGAGATACCTCTTTGTATATCCCTCTTCAGTCTACTAATACCCCTGCCTAGGAGACTACATTTGTATATCTTCCTTCTTTCTATATTCTTTTCCGGCCTACTGATCTTCAGGTTGTAAAACAAAACATGCAATGCAACAGCTCTCTGCAAACCAAATAAAGTACAAAACATGCATAATAATTGCTAGTGCTATACTTATAAATTAGAGACGCTTGGCAAATACATTTTGTACAAAACTACAGTGTTGTTCTCAGCCATAGCAACGTGCCCCTGCGCATTGGGATGTGCTGACTGACCCCCTTTTTCTTTGCAGTTTGTACTGGAGGTGTGGCTGCCTCCCCAGCCGTGCACTCCTCTAGCTCGTCTGCCCCATAGGCTGATTTTAATTAGTGTGAGTATATAGCTTGGCCTGCTCCCCCTCACTCACTGGAAACCATTTGGCACCAGGAGAGGTATGGTATATGCGTGGGCTTTCATTGCAGTCTTTGGTGGCCATTTGGCACCAGGAGTGGTGTAGGGTGGGCCTGGCGTGCATGTTGGTACCTGCATTCCCTGGATATAATGGAGGCCATTTTGGCACCAAAGATGACAGAAATGAAAGCGGGCCAGCATCCATGTGGAACCTTCACTCCCTGAATTGTATGGTAGCCGTCATGGCACATAACAGGTAGAATTTAGTGTTAGGAACCCGTCTTGCAGGGATTGCCTTGATGTGCGGCAGACGGGCTCACATTTTGTACAAAATTATTTATTTGCCAAGCATCTCTAATTTATTAGTATAGCACTAGCATTTATTATGCATTTTTGTACTTTATTTGGTTTGCAGAGAGCTGCTGCATTGCATATGATGTTTTCCGCCCTAGCAACGTGCCCCTGCGCATTGGGATGTGCTGACTGACCCCCTTTTTCTTTGCAGTTTGATCTTCAGGTTGTTTTGTAGAAGACGCCACCCCAGGGGAAGGGGACAGAATATGAAATATGCCCCCTGTAGACCCTTAGATCAGGGATCCGCTTCTATAACTTGTATAACCTTGTTGCTAGATGTAAATTGCAGACAGGTCCCCTTTAAGAGCCCTTGTATGGGGGTAAAAAATAAGACTGTCATGGCTGGTGGCAGACTGAAAGGCGGAAGGAGACAAAGTATCAGGAGGAAACATCGGAGAAGGTGGTGATTATACGTGACCCCCTCCTTCTCTGATTTCCTGCTATAACGTTTGTGGGGGGGGGGGATTAAAGCAACTAAGGCGTCTCTTGCTCTTTCTGTCCCAGAATGCCCTTCTCCTGGCTTTTTCTCAAAATCTGTTTTTGGCTCTGCTCCCAGATCCTGTCCCTGAGTCTCTCTCCATTTTACACAGTCTGCAGTTCGGCTCCCTTGCTGTCGCTGTGAGTACTGTATGGCCTGTGGGGGGTTCTGCACTGCAGTCTTTTTAAATGGGGGTGTTGCTCAATATATGGGGGGGCTGCTGAGGCTTGGGAGGGGGTTAAAAATGTTTTTGTGGAATTGCTACGGGACCTTCAGCTGAAGGCCATGACATTTTACCGGCTATGCCAGTGCATGCAATAGCTTCTCTTGTCAACTTCAAAGCAGATCCCCAAAATCCTCCCCTTCTATCCGCAGAGAAGCTATCGCCACTGTATCAAGAGCTGGTAATCTAACTGTAGTGTAACTATATAGACAGATGAGGTGAGAGACATGTTGACCTTTCCCTGTTCCCAGAGGTCAGAAGAATACTCAACTCAGGTGGCAGTGCCAGGATGTCCGACACAGCGCCACTCTGTGGTAGGAACATGGAACAGCTACTTATTCTTCATAGGACATTACCCTCATTCTCCAACACATAGGGGCAGGAGAGGGTACAGCAGATGCTGACCTACAATTTTTCCATTCTAGATGTTGTCGGTTCTGGCACAGAGGTCGCCGCTTTTGGCTAAAATGAGGGTTCTAGGAGCCATCGGCGTAAGAGCAGCCCACAGCCACGGGGACCACGGTAAGTGCTGGGAATAAAATTGTACGACAGTAGGTAAGGATTTCACAAGAGTAAGTGAGAGGCACAGAATCCGGTGAGATAAAGACAAAGAATGAGGTACCAGGCATCAGTTTTGTGCTAACCATTTGTTATACGGAAGGAACTGTAGATGGCCCAAAATGATGTGTGAGGACCATAAAAGAGCCTCAAATGAGGCATGGGATACAAATAATAATGTTGGAAAAGTATGGAGGGCCTGGAATGCCATGATACACTGGTAATAGGTTTGAAGAAAAGGGGAGGGTCCTTGAATGAGCTACCTCTTATAAGATTTGTTAAGTAGAGAAGAGCTCTGATGGGTACCTATTGGAGATCCAGAAAGTCAGGAGAGCCCCTGAATGGGGTGAAATACTTCAAACAATATTTAGGTAGAATGGAGGAATATTAAACCAAAGTGATGGGACATCGACGCGGACCTGAGGCTTCAGCCACTAATTAAGAGGCACAGAATGAGGCATGAGGCACCTGTGATAAGAATAAGTAAGTATCACATAAAATAAGGTGTGAGGCACTTTTATTGAACTGTGACTTAAGTGTCCAAGAATGAGACATCAGGTAACTGCAATTGACAAGGACACAGGCCAACGTATAAGGCGCCAGCAATTGGACAAGGAAGTAAAGACTGAGGTATGGGAACTGATACGGGCACAAAACTAAGAGCGAGGCACCTGTAATAAGACACAGGTCGTTATGTGGGCATAAAATGAGGCATGAGGTCAGGGGTGGATTGGGAACTTAAAGGGGTTTTCTCATCTCAGACAATGGGGGCATATTGCTAGGATATGCCCTCATTGTCTTATAGGTGCGGGTCCCACCGCTGGGATCCGCACCTATATCGAGAACGGAGCCCCGAAAGTGAGAGCGCACTGCGCATGCACAGCCGCCCTCCATTCATTTCTATGGGGCCGCTAAAAATAGCTGAGCGCCGCATAGAAATAAATGGGAGCATGGGCCGCGCATGCACTTCTATGGGAGAGGCGGGGATTAGCGCTTGGTGGTGGATGGACCCCGGGAAATCTGGGGTCCTCCAGCCACAGCGCTCCCCGTTCCTTTTGTCTATAGGTGTGGGACCTGCACCTATCAGACAATGGGGGCATATGCTAGTGATATGCCCCCATTGTCTAAGATGGGAATACCCCTTTAAAGTGGCCCTGAAAAAAAAAAAAAAGGTGGCCCCAATGTTGTAGGTAGGTCATAATCGACAGAAGGTGGTATTTAGAATACCATCCCACAGACCCAAATACCCCAGTGCGGCACAAAATACTTCTCCAGAACTGTCCCTCTTCAATGGCCATGGCTGCCACTTTCTGTCCTCCTCCAATTGTGTCTAATATGGAGCAGGATTCTTGGGATGTGAGATATGGGCCACAGCACCAAGTCAGCCCTACGCTCAACATGCACCTGGACTTCCTCTAATAATGACCCTTGTTTCCCTAGTAGTATGTACCCAGCCAGCGGCAATGAGGAGGCTCTCATTGCCCTATGGGCATCGGCGCAACAGGAAAATTCCCTGTAGGGTCTATGGCCAATAACAACCCCCCCCCCATTAGGTGCATCTTAGGATACAGACAGGATAAGGCAGCTATTAAGAAAAAGGAATTGAGAAAGGCACATTAGTTGCCTGTAATAAGTTGCTTAAGCAAGAATGAGACGGGAGGTACCTGAAGCAAGAGAAGATGAGGACAGTGAGTGGAAGGAGCGTGCCAGGGGCAGAGTGCCATGAGTCATTAGCGAATACTGTACTACAAACAGCCGTTTCTGCAAGACAATGGGAAGCACAAGTATGTGACCCTAACGTCTTCACTGTGAGCTTACTAATCTGTAGTGCTTTATAATGATGTTAACAAAGTCAACAGTTCCTCCATCAAAACTCCCTAAAAACACTGTAAACGGCACATCATGGATGATGGCTAAATGGAGAATTTCAAGGTAAGGAGACAAACCCTTCCTGTTATTTTTATACTGGTAAAGATGAACAAGCTTACATCTTCCCTAGATAGTCAGTAATCGGGGCTACTTGTATTTAAAGAGCTTCTCCTGGAATTATTTAAAATGGCCGTAAGCAACATGTCCTAGAATGTGAGAAGGACTGGTTTCTACTTCCAGAGTTGCCTAGAGGGTGAGGTCGAGGCCACACTACACACTATACTCTGGCACTTGCATATACTACACATTCGTGATTGCTCCTGTCAGGCTGCTCAGCCATGATGGCATTTCATGGGTAGGATCGCATCATTACCATTTATTGTAGAGCAGTGTACTGAGGCCCTAGACGGCTCCAACGGGCGGCAAGCAACTACGCAAGCAGTTGCAACCAGTCCTACTGACACTCTAGGACAGGTTGCTGGCGGCCATTTTAAATTTCTGAAGAACCCCTTTAAAGGGCAATTCCAGTAACCGCTGATATGATCAATAATACAGTAATAATTTCTGAATTACTAAACGGGTATAATACTGCCTCATATGTGCAAGAATATACAGTAACTATGACAATCCTGCCCCTATGTACAATAATATAACTACTATAATAGTTCCTCATATGTGCAAACATATAACTACTACAATACTTCCCCCCTATGTACAAGACTATAACTACTATAAGGCCTCTTTCACACGAGCGTGACTGATTAGGTCCGGATGCGTTCAGGGTGCATTCAGTGAAACTCGCACCATTTTGCAAGCAAGTTCAGTCAGTTTTGTCTGCGATTGCGTTTAGTTGTTCAGTTTTTTCCGTGTGGGTGCTATGCGTTTTGATGCGTTTTTCACGCGCGTGATAAAAAAACTAAGGCTGCGTTTACACGGGCGAGATTTCCGCGCGGGTGCAATGCAGTAGGTGAACGCATTGCACCTGCACTGAATCCTGACCCATTCATTTCAATGGGGCTGTGTACATGAGCATTTTTTTTCATGCATCAGTTCTGCAATGCTTTAAAATCGCAGCATGTTCTATATTCAGCGTTTTTCACGCAGCCCTGGCCCCATAGAAGTGAATGGGGCTGCGTTAATAACTCATTGCAAGTGCGGATGCAATGCGTTTTTCACTGATGGTTGCTAGGAGATGTTGTTTGTAAACCTTCAGTTTTTTATCACGCGCGTGAAAAACGCATCAAAACGCATTGCACCCGCGCGGAAAAAACTGAACAACTAAACGCAATTGCAGCCAAAACTGACTGAACTTGCTTGCAAAATGGTGCGTGTTTAACTGAACGCATCCGGACCTAATCTGTCACGCTCGTGTGAACTCAGCCTAAGGCCTCGTTCACACTTCAGTGTTTGGTCAGTGATTTCCATCAGTGATTTGTGAGCCAAAACCAGGTGCAACTCTAAACACAGAACAGTAGCAGATCTTTCCCTTCTACCTCATGTCTGTGGAGGCTCCACTTCTGGTTTTGGCTCACAAATCACTGATGGAAATCACTGACCAAACACTGAAGTGTGAACGAGGCCTAAAGGTTTACAAACAACATGTCTTAGCAACCATCAGTGAAAAATGCATTGCATCCGCACTTGCTTCCAGATCCAATGCGTTTTTCACTGAAGCCCCATTCACTTCTATGATGAGACAGGGCTGCAAGAAAAAACGCATAATATAGAACATGCTGCAACGCAGAACTGATGCGTGAAAAAAAACGCTCATGTACACAGACCTATTGAAATGAATGGGTTAGGATTCAGTGCAGGTGCTATGCGTTCACATGCATTGCGCCTGCGTGGAAAACTCGACCGTGTGAAAGAGGCCTAATGGTGGATAAACTAATACTTTATTGATACTAGTTAAAAATAGGGGGAATATATAACATTTTTCACTCTTTCAAAAATATCTAATAATCGGGTTGGGACTACTATAATACTGCCCCCCTATGTAGAGGAATATAACTACTATAATACTGCCCCATATGTACCATATAACTACTACACCACTGCCTCCTATGTAGAAGAATATAACTACTATAATACTGCTACCTATGCACAAGAATAGAACTACTATAATACTGCCTCATATATACAAGAGTATAACTACTATAATATTTGCCCCTATGTACTAGAATATAAGTACTATAACAGTACCTCTTATGTACAAGAATATGACTACTATAATACTGCCTCTGTGGGACAAGAATATCATGACTATAATACTGCCTCCTATGTACAAGAATATAACTACTATAATACTGCTTTCTATGTACAAGAATATAACTAATTACCCCTATGTAAAAGAATATATACCTATGGGCATATGAAAATATTACCAGTTCTAATGGCATCTCTTACATCATTAGACGCAGTACCATATTACACCAAGCCGGCATATTTTGACCACCGGACTCTTCCTCTGCCTGACATCCCCTTTCATGATGGTCTGAGCTCCCAGGAAACTGCGCTTAAGGAGAAGGAGAAAGGACCTTGGAAGCAGCTGAGTCCAGAGGACAAGATATCACGTAATGTACAGTGTGTTCAGGACCAGTGGTCTACTAGTGCCCATAAGCATTGTTTGCCTGGTATGGCCACTTGTTTAGCATGTAGTGCCAGAGATTACAGTGATGAAAATCTCTGGGCTTTCTAGACACCCTGCAATTTTTGAAATTGCCACAGATCCAAGCCTACAGACCACCATTCTGATCTGTTCATATGACCCTTTATATAATGCCCAGTAGACTCTCTATGGCTGATGCCCCCTTAATCTGAGGGCCTTCCTTAATTGGGTGCTTCTTTAACTCTACCTTTTTTTTCATTGCCACACAGTTTACCGTATCCAGTTTAACCAGACATATGCAGAGATGAATAAACCAACCAATGAGTGGAAAAGTGTGATTGGTGGCATCCTCTTCTTCTTTGGCATAACAGGACTCATAGTGTGGTGGCAGAAAGTACATGGTGAGAATACTATTGGAAAACGGGCTTCTTTTGGGGACTGTCTTGGGGGTAGGACTAACACCATGTTTTCTGTCTGTGTAGTGTTCCCTCCTCTCCCGCACACCCTCCAGGAGGAGTGGATACAGATGCAGATTCGAAGGATGTTGGACATGCGCGTGGGGCCCATTGAAGGCTTCTCCTCCAACTGGGACTATGAGAAGAATGAGTGGAAGAAATAAACTGTGATCTTCGAAGGCACTAGATCCAAGCCAGCACAAACTCTCCATATACAACCTAACCGTGGTGTGTCCATGTACTAGTTCAACAATAGTCTGTTAATAAACTCTTGTCAATGAATCCACGTAACACGGGTGTAAAAGCATCTTCTGTCTCTCATAACAATGCCATGGTCTGCAAAATGTAGGCCTGGATCCTGAGTTACATACTATATGATGCTCCAGAGCTGCACTCGCCATGCTGCTCCCACTACTGGGCTTCCAGCACTGGGTAAAATAAAATTACTTGTTTAAGCACCACCCATGCACTCCACTAACTGAGGGGACTTGGAGGGACCTCCTCCCCCACGTTGTTTATAAGTGTTTGAAGGAGGGGCCTAGTTTAGTGACGTGAAGGACTTGCTTAAAGGGGGTTGTCTCATCTCGCCATTACTAAGTCGAGATAAGGCACAGTCCTGACCACCAGCCAGGAAACGGAGACAGTGGACAATGCCGAAGCATGGAAGCTACAGAAACTATGCCATTTCCTATCGGGCTAGTGGTCGTGACTAACAGCGAGATGAGACAACCCTTTTAATAAGTAAGATTAGGGGAGGGTCAGTTGGAGATGCAAATGCATGAGTGGTAGTGAAAGACAACCCTCAGTAAGGCGTTTTCGTAGGTCCTATTAATTAGAATAGGTTATGTGCATGGTGGTCACATTGAACATGGCCCATAACCATCTATCAGTGCTGAATGCGGCTCTTGGGGTACAAAAGATTGGGGACCACTGGCCTGTATCATACTTCAGAGCTGCACTCACTATCCTGCTGGTGGAATCATTGAGCACATATTACACTCCAGAGCTACACTCACTATTCTGCTGGTGGAGTGGGAGTGTAAATACATTATTTATCCAGAGCTGCACTCACTATTTTTATGGTGGAGTCACTGTGTATAAATATACATTATGTATCCTGTACTGATCCTCAGTTGCATCCTGTATTATACTCCACAGCTGTACTCGCTATTCTGCTTGTGGAGTCACTGAACTTATTACATTTTTCCTGTACTGATCCTTGGTTACATTCTATATTAGACTCCAGAGCTGCACTCACTATTCTGCTGGTGGAGTCACTGTGTACATTACTTATACTGAACTGATCCTGAGTTACATTCTATATTATACTCCAGAGCTGTAATCACTATTCTGCTGGTGAAGTCACTGTGTACATACATTTATTATCCTGTATTATACTTCAGAACTGCACTCAAGATGAGAAATACAACGCATTTAGAAAGGTGGAGGTTTGCTTTAAAGGGGATGTTGAGTTTGGACAACTTGCCTCAGTCATCTGTTATCTTTAGGGGAAATAAATGAGTTACTCAATGAAATAAACTGGCCACCCATCTGGACCCTCAGTCAATCTCTTCCCATCACCATATGCCAGGGGTGGGCAACCTGTGGCACTTCAGCTGTTGTGATACTACAACTCCCAGCATGCATACTTGCTCTGCTTTTCTCAGAACTCTCAGAAATAAATGGAGCATGCTGGGAATTGTAGTTTCACAACAGCTGGAGTGCCGCAGGTTGCCCACCCCTGTCCTATGCTTTCTGGAGAACTCCTTTAATTTACCAATCAGATTTTCCTGCAGCTTACTGCCATATTTCCAGAGCAGGTCAAATATCCAGGAGACAAAATAACTGTATTAATGGCATTTTATTGAAACTTGTTACATGGAAAATCAAAAATATGTAATAAATACAACTCATATCTGAGTTACAGTAATCATCCCAACAATAGTTATATAAAAAAAAAAAGGAAATGAAATAAAGACAGGCAGGCAGGAGTAATCTATTACAGAAAATGCATTTATTATTTTGACAATTGAATCTGTTGATGTGAAATGATCACGGATCAGATCTTACTGATCATTACTGAATATAAACCAACCAATCACTCCTAAACATATAAAAGCAATCATTCTTATGTGAAGTGCGCACAGTCTCCCAGCGGAGGGAGGACATTGATGATTCCACATACAGGGGCAGAATCGGCATCACCTCTAGGTGACAGTTTTGTGTAAACAGGTCATGAACTATAAGGGTCAGAGTTCCGTTTTTCTGATGCAGAGCTCCAAACCCCTGGGGACACAGAATTACATGGCTTAGGCCTTTTTTACACGGTCGTCACAGATGTTCTCCCTATGCATTGCGAGAAACCCGCGCGAGTAGGCACGCAATTTCAGTCAGTTTTTACTGCGATTGCGTTCTGATGTTCAGGTTTTTTCTCACGCACGTGAGAAAAAACTGAATGTGGTACCCAGACCCGAACCTGGGCTTCTTCACTGAAGTTCGGGTTTGGGTTAGGTGTTCTATTAATTTTATTATTTTCCCTCATAACATGGTTATAAAGGAAAATAGCATTATTAATACAGAATGCTTAGTAAAATGTGGCTTGAGGGGTTAAAGAAAAAAATTTACTCGCCTCATCCTCTTATTCGCGCAGCCGGCATTGTCTTCTTTCTTCATCTTTCAGGACCTGCAAAAGGACCTTAGACATAATCGTGCTCACCACGTAGTGAGCGCGATTATGTCATCAAAGGTCCTTTTGCAGGTCCCGAAAGATGAAGAAAGAAGACAATGCCGGCTGCGCGAATAAAAGGATGAGGTGAGTTAATTTTTTTCTTTAACCCCTCAAGCCACATTTTACTAAGCATTCTGTATTAATCATGCTATTTTCCTTTATAACCATGTTATAAGGGAAAATAATACAGTAAATTGACTTTTATCAATTTACTTACATCATCTAGCAACCATGCGTTAAAAAAATTCATAGCATCCGCACTTGCTTGCGGATGCTATGAGATTTTCACACAGACCCATTAATTTCTATGGGGCCTGCGTTGCGTGAAAAATGCAGAATATAGAACATGCTGCGATTTTCACGCAACGCACAAGTGACGCGTGAAAATCACCGCCCATTGAAGTGAATGGGTCCGGAGTCAGTGCGGATGCAATGCGTTCACCTCACGCATTGCACCCGCGTGGAATTCTCGCCCGTGTGAAAGTGGCCTTATACTTACGAATAAAACACATTATACAGTAGTCTCTTCCTACTCGTGGCCGCAGGGGATCTGGAGCTCTGTATCACATAAATGGAGCCCCAACTGCTAGAATGATATATTAAGAAAGCAATCAGCACAGGATATTGAACCTAAAAATGATCTGGTGAAGACTTTATTATTTAGCATAATTTAGACTGGTGATTAAGAATTCTGACATTGTATTACTATTAGTTTTTAGGTTTATATCGCTTTTATTCTATGCAGAACACATTCACAATAATCTGGTTATACAATTTATTGTCTCCTGGAGACTGGGTCAGCAGACCTCAGACTACCTAGGCCTCTTTCACACGAGCGTGACGGATTAGCTCCGGATGCGTTCAGTGAAACTCGCACCATTTTCTGCGATTGCGTTCAGTTGTTTTTTTCAGCGCGGGTGCAATGCGTTTTTCACGCGCGTGATAAAAAACTGAAATGTTTACAACATCTTCTAGTAACCATCAGTGAAAACCGCATTGCATCCGTACTTGCTTGCGGATGCGATGCGTTTTTCACTGAACCCCAATTCACTTCTATGGGGCCAGGGCTGCGTGAAAAAACGCAGAATATAGAACATGCTGCGATTTTTTAACGCAACGCAGAACTGATGCGTGAAAAAAATAATATAAATGGGTCAGGATTCAGTGCAGGTGGCAGGCGTTCATGTCACGCATTGCACCCGCACGGAAAACTCGCTCGTGTGAAAGGGGCCTTACTCCACTCACATACTGAAAATTCAGGTGTGCCTCCAGTTAATGGGAGTCATTTATGAACGCCAGTTTGGTGTAAAAAAAAAACCAAAAACTTGCAAGCCCCTTTTTTCTGTCTGTCACACACAGTGTTTTTGCACCATCTTTGCCACTGGGCCGTGAAGGGGGCTTGGTGGCGCCAACGACACTGTCAAATTCACTAACATGTACACCTGAAAACAGGTGTAAATGTTGGAGAAAACTACTCCACTCAGGGAATGGGGTAGTTTCTCAATCCCGGCATACAAACTGCCTTAGGATGCACCTCGTCATAAATTAGGTGTATCCTCTGGCAGCCCGGGGGGGGGGGGGGGGGGACCAAAGACCTGCGTAAAATGCTAGTCTTAGTAAATGACCCCCAATATATTTTGCCTCCCGCGTTACAATATCCCAGTAAGCTGACATATGAGGGTTTTGTTTTTGCGGGTTCCTCACTGTACAGGCGAGACCAGCTATTTTGCTGGGATGTTTCCAGTAATTCTACACGGTGATGACCCTGCAGACAGCTCAGCTTCATGTGAGGGACATGGCTGGAGACACCATATATGCCATCGCCCTGGAATTTTCAGGCCTGCCAGGGACACACACCTTATAGAGGCTTCAGAAGTATATTCTATACACAGTGGTCTCCAACCTGTTGCCAAACTACCATTACCAGCATGCTCTGAAAGCTGGAGGCCACTATTTTAGAAGTGATACTTACCTACACATTTTTTTTATAGTTTGGTACCCAGCTATATGCAGGGTGGTAAACTATATACTTATAGCAACCCTAAGGAGTAGCTAATAGTACTCTACTGACTGGGATCACATTTATGGTTCCAAAACGTGCAGATATAGACTTCTGCTGCACTACAAGTCAGGCCAATTTGACGATTATGTGAAGGTATATTATCCGGAACCTCAGTATTGTGATCATAGAGACCTACTGTAGTGCTTCTAGAGATGATAGTGCACCAGAAGGGTGTTTTGCACCCCTCTGCACCCCTTTACTATCCCAGTACAGAAGCATCCAACTCAGGTTCACCTATTCTATCCCATAAGACAATCTGGACGGTTCTCCTCTTCCCCGTTTGCTAATACTGAAGTGCATATGGAGAAGGGGGGCTCTGTGGCATGAGGGTCAACTTGAGCTACTCCCCCATCTCCATCCACATGTCCTAAAGGGTTTCCCTTTATGGTACGTACTGCCTCCCATGTGAATGGTCTGGTCACTAGATTTCATTCTCTCCTCTGTCCACTCCGAACAACCCCCATACTTCATATGCATCATAGAGCGTAGTGATGGGGGGGTGTAGTTCACTGCCTGGGACGCCCTTGTTATGGGACCACTAGACAAGACCGTGTATTACATGGCTGCCCAATTACTTTTCCCACAGTGCGGTTCCCAGCAGCCAGACCCCTTTGCCATCAGTTGGGGAAGCTTCCTCAAAAAGGGAACTCTAAACCTTTTGGGTAAACAGTCCTTCAAAGCTTAAAGGGGCTCACAATGACTCCCCCATGAGATGAGTTTCATGAAGATATCCAAGGTGTGGATAACCCCACTGCTAAGCAAAGTAACACCTAGGAGAAACAATGGATGACCCTGTAATAGAGGGCCCCCCCAAGACTTGCATTGCATTGTGGATCAATCACAGTGATGTTGCAAACATCAAGGTCAAGGAAACACAGGGACTTCCAGCATGAAAACGGGAAAAAAACCAAAACAAAAAAAACCCTATTTATTTAAATACAGATTACGGATCTGATCCACAGAACAGGAACTTAAAATAAACTAACAAATGGTTAACAAGGATCTGGAGTCTGCAGAGCAGGAGTCCCAGTTACTGGGACATCCTGTATGAGGAAGGGGGGATAAGACATTCTTTGTCAAGGGTGGACATTGAGAACTCCCCACCTTCCCGACATCTTTTCTTATATCTGGGTCCAGTGGACGGAGGTCTATCTGCGGACGATGTAGGAGGCCAGCAGGGCCGCACCAGCCAGTGTCGCACCAGTGAGAAGCCACCTCCCGAAGCGTTCCTGGCTCTTTCTGGATTTAGCTGCGGCATCGCTTCCATAAAGGCCGACAAAAGCTTCCTGTGGGGAAGGAAAAGGAGGTTAATAAGACAATACTGTCCAGTGCTGACAGGATCCTCCGCAGCAAGGAGCCTAGGAATCAACCCTGAGTGAATCTGCTCCCCTACGACCACTGTTACACAGGCTGTGGGATGCATGGTGGTCACTGCCGCCATTATAACTTTTCACTGACCCTGAAAGACAACTACATTAGCAAAGTTACACCAATGTAGCCCCCATCCCTTTCATCTACTCATCTGTCAGTCTTAACAGCAAATTTAGCATTCTATTCATTATCTATGAAGTGCTGTTTATGTTTCCATTGTGTTTCCATTACTCCACAGTCCATGGAGAACATATGCAGTACACGTCCGGGATTCACTGAAGTCTGAATGAGGCCCCATAAACACGACCGTATCCAGTCAGTTTGCGGTCTGAAAATCCACACAAAAAATGGATACTGCCCACATATTTTCCTGTTCTGCACCTTCTGCCCTATGTTAAAAATGCCTATTTCGCGGGGTGGTGGAACGGACATACAGATGTGGACAGCACATGGTGAAATGAATGGGTCCACATGTGATCTGCAAAAAATGTGGATCAGATGCAGACCAAAAATATGATAGTGTGCATGGGGTCCAAGATGTATTGCGACTACTGGAGTCCCCAAACTTCAAAAATATCAGTCAGGTAGGATGTGGCCTGGCTATATACAAACTTCAAAAATATCAGTCAGGTAGGATGTGGCCTGGCTATATACAGTGGATATAAAAAGTCTACACTCCCCTGTAAAAATGTCAGGTTTCTGTGATGTAAAAAAAAATTAATGAGACAAAGATAAATCATTTCAGAACTTTTTCCACCTTTAATGTGACCTATAAACTGTACAACTCAATGGAAAAACAAACTGAAATCTTTTAGGTGGAGGGAAGAAAAAAATAATAAAAAAAAATAATGAGGTTGCATAAGTGTGCATGTAGCTGGGGATGTAGCTGTGTCCAGAATTAAGCAATCACATTCAAAATCATGTTACATAGGAGTCAGCATACACCTGCCATCATTTACAGAGCCTCTGAATAACCCCAAATAACGTTCAGCTGCTCTAGTTGGTCTTTCCTGAAATTTTCTTAGTCTGATCCCACAGCAAAAGCCATGGTCCAGCTCAGCAGGGGTCACATTGTATTACTGGCCTGAGGGATTCTAATGGTGTCTTGAGGCGAGATACAGAAAACATCTTAAATATACTGAATAATTTTTATTCCTCTCTGTATACTTCTAAGGTGTCATGTTCAGATGTGGAGATCGACGCCTTTTTGACTTCATTGAACCTCCCTAAATTGTCTAGGGAAGATAGCATGCGGTTAGAGGAGCCGATTGAGTTAGAAGAATTGAGGGCGGCATTAGCTGCTATGGCTAACGACAAGGCGCCGGGTTTAGATGGGCTTCCAGCCGAAATATATAAGTCCTTTGCGGAAGTGCTGCTGCCGGAACTTTTGAAGGTATTTACTTATTCCAGAGAGGAAGGGGTGTTGCCCCAGTCTATGCAGGAGGCGCTTATTGTCGTCATTCCTAAACCGGACAAGGATCACTCACTCCCTGACTCATATAGACCGATCTCTCTGCTCTCCACTGATGTTAAGTTGCTTGCGAAGGTGTTGGCTACACGTCTGTCTAAAGTGATTTTGTCTATCATACACTCTGACCAGACAGGCTTCATGCCTCAGAAGTCCACGTCAATTAATATAAGAAGAGTGTTTACCAGTATTCAACTTCCAGCTGATAATGTTGGAGATAGAGCTATCCTTTCTTTAGACGCGGCCAAGGCCTTTGACAGCATCGAGTGGCGATTCCTGTGGAGAGTCATGGCGCATATGGGATTTGGAGATGAGTATATATCCTGGGTCCGAGTATTATACTCTAGTCCCAAAGCATGTATCAGGGCAAATGGTGGGGTGTCCCCCAAATTCTGTTTGGGCCGGGGTACTAGACAGGGGTGCCCGCTGTCACCCCTGCTATTTGCAGTCGCGATTGAACCACTGGCTGCAGCGATTCGTGGGTCACTAAACGTTCGGGGATTTAATTATGGAATAGTTAACAATAAAGTGGCGATGTATGCGGACGATACTTTGCTTTTCCTAGGGGACACAGGTCCGTCCCTGGAAGCGGCTATGACAATTATTGACCACTTCGGGGCCTTGTCGGGTCTGACTATAAATTGGGGCAAGTCGGCAATTATGGTGCTTGACGGGCAAGAGCAGTCGCAGACAGTGCGAGACAGAAATATTCCATGTGTAGAGACCTTTAAGTATTTGGGTGTTCATGTATCCCCTAAAATCCGGGACTTTGTGCGCCTTAACTTTGACCCACTGGTTGTTAAGTTTAGGAATAAAATTAAGGCATGGTGTAAACTATACCTGTCGGTGGCGGGTAGAGCAAATCTTATTAAAATGGTGTTGATGCCCCAGCTACTCTATGTTTTGCATAATTCCCCGGTCTGGCTGTCGAAGACCAAATTTGATCAAATTAATGCTACCTTTAGGGAGCTCATATGGCGTAAGGGGCAACCGAGAATTAAACTTGAAACGCTGCAGTATCCTAAAACGGAAGGGGGCCTTGCAGTACCTAACCCCTGGATTTACTTCCTGGCTGCACAGTGTCAACATTTTAAAGGGTGGATAGAACCGGAGTCGAGTGATGTGACGGGTCAGCTATTAACTCATTGCTTGCCATCTAGCGACCTTATGTTGATATTGGAGACTAAGGGTGCCGGGAAGAATGGTCCCTTGGGAGATCTGGGCTACTTGATGCAGTCTGCATGGAGCAAGGTTAAATTTCTGAGAGGTGTTGTCGGCAATACGGAATACACTCCACTGTGGGATAATCCCGCGCTGCCGGAGTTCCTCTCTTTATCTGGCTTTGGGGCATGGAAAAGGAAGGGTATTCTGAGATTGGGCCACCTTATGGAAAATAATATTTTCATGTCTTTTGCCAGATTGCAGGAGATATATGAGCTGCCTAGAACACATTTCTATAAGTATCTTCAGGTGAGACACGCATACAGCTCCACATTTACCTTGGGTTCAGACCTGAGCGTTTTACAGCACGTTCCTACGCGCTGTAAAACGCACAACAGACAAGAGCCAATGATTCCCTATGGGAATGGTTCTCACCTGGGCGTTTTACAGCGCGTACGATCGCGCTGTAAAACGCCCGACGCTCAAACAAGTGCTTGAGCTTTTTTTTGGGCGTTTGTCGCGCGTTCCCGCACATAGAAATTCAGGAACGCGCGACAATGTGTGAACGCCAGTCTCTGTATGCGCGATTGTAAACGCCCGTACAATCGCGCATACAGAGCGCTCGTTTCAGAACGCTCAGGTCTGAACCCAGGGTTAGGGGTCCGACGGTGGTGGCAGGGAGGGATGCTGCTTTGCACCAGATTCTGTCCAGGGGGGCGAGGAGAGGTATGATCTCCTGTATATACAAGCTGTTGCTTGACAAGTTTTTACTTTTACATCCGCTGACAGCTAGGAGTAAGTGGGTAAGAGATGTTGGCGAGCTAACAGACGACCAATGGTCTGACATACTGGAGGCAATACCTCTCTCTTCTTTGAGTGAAGGACTTGGGGGGGGGGGGGGGGTGAAAATTGAGTGACTTACTGTCTGGTAACCTGATTGATGTCAGAATTATGGGAGATAAGTCTATGTGTCATTTTTGATTGTGTTCTATGTTACGGCGTATTTACATTGTAAAAATGCTCAATAAAAATTATCAGATTTTTTTAAAAAAAGCCATGGTCCACAGAGAGCTTCCAAAGCATCAGAGGGATCTCATTGTAAAAGGTATCAGTCAGGAGAAGGGTACAAAAGAATTTCCAAGGCATTAGATTTACCATGGAACACAGTGAAGACAGTCATCATCAAGTGGAGAAAATATTGCACAACAGTGACATTACCAAGAACTGGACTTCCCTCCAAAATTGATGAAAAGACGAGAAGAAAACTGGTCTGGGAGGCTACCAAGAGGCCTACAGCAACATTAAAGGAGCTGCCGGAATATCTGGCAAGTACTGGCCGTGTGGTACATGTGACAACAATCTCCCGTATTCTTCACATGTCTGGGCTATGGGGTAGAGTGGCAAGATGAAAGCCTTTTGTTACGAAGAAAAACATCCAAGCCAGGCTACATTTTGCAAAAACACATCTGAAGTCTCCCAAAAGCATGTGGGAAAAGGTGTTATGGTCTGATGAAACCAAGGTTGAACTTTTTGGCCATAATTCCAAAAGATATGTTTGGCACAGAAACAACCAAAAGAACACCGTAGCCACAGTGAAGCATGGTGGTGGCAGCATCATGCCAAGGGGCTGTTTTGGGGCCCTCACAATCTGACAGATCTGGAGTGTTTTTGCAAAGAAGAGTGGGCAAATCTTGCCAAGTCTAAATGTGCCATGCGGATAGACTCGTACCCAAAAAGACTGAGTGCTGTAATAAAATCAAAAGGTGCTTCAAAAAAGTATTAGTTTAAGGGTGTGCACACTTATGCAACCATCTTTTATTTTTATATTTTTCTTCCCTCTACCTAAATGATTTCAGTTTGTTTTTCAATTGCGTTGTACAGTTTATAGGTCACATTAAAGGTGGGAAAAGTTCTGAAATTATTTATCTTTGTCTCATTTTTTTACAGCACAGAAACCTGACATTTTAACAAATTTTATAAAAAATAATATCTATATCTATATATATCAAGCCATGTATGCGACACTGAACCAGCAGCGGCTCTTCAGAGATTTCAGCTCTGCCAGCAATAAGGTAGGGGCCATGACCTCAGTCCTTGTCACCCTTCTAAAATAAGGCCAGATGATTATGTTATTAGAGAGGGTTTCGTCACAGGCCTCATATTTTCGGTCCAGCTCTCCCCTTGCTGGAATGTCTCAGTGATAGCTGTGTACACGAGGCAACAGAAGAATGAGCTGCGAGCCGCTGGCTAAGTCCAGACATGAATCCCTGTTATGTTCTCAGGAGTGTCCTCAAAGGGAGGTGAGGAGAAGACAATGGCATTCTTCACATTGCTCCCGGACTAATCATCATCCTCAGTGAAGTCAAGCCTAGCAATAAGGCTGTAGTAAAGGTGAAGAGCACCTATCATGGTGAGCTCTCAGCCAGGTGCACCTTGTGTTACCGCTTGTTACGTCATTTTAGCTGCAGAGTACTTTGCAAAAACGTTACTCCTCTTGGGAGATGTCTTTTTACTACAGTCACATCCAGAGCTGCAGACCGTCTCGTCTCCTTCTGGCTGAATTGTGGGTGATACAGTGTTAAAAAAGCAAAGTCCACTTTTCACAACTGAAATCTGGATTTACATGTAACTACTTCACTGGTCTTTTATTGAGCAACAGGTCATATTCTTCTCCAGTCACGCCAAAGTCAAACTATTTTAAAGAGCACCTGTCACTAGGATCAATCCTTTTAAAACTAGAAATACTGCCTGGTAGGGTTGATCCTGCTGATTAAAATGATACTTGTCCTGTGAAAACTGGTTGTGGCGTTTCCGAAAACAGGCCCTGATTTATCATACCTTCACTCCAGAATTTTTGGCATCAAAAAGTCGCAAAATAGGGCTTTTGCGACTTTTTGCATGTGTACACCACTCACTCCAGTTTTGTAATATGGGTGGGGAAGTGGGCGTGGTTAGCTATGTTAATGAGTTTCACTCCACATTTATCATTGAGACTTTTCGCAAATAAGTCGCAACCTCACTCCAGGAGCAGGGTGGAGTAGGAAAACTGGAGGCGCTTCTCTAGACAGAAGTGTTAGGTTTAAGGACGAGACAAATTTATCAAGTAAGATGGGACATTTGATAAAGGTAGCACAAAGTACTCCAACACAGACTGAAGCAAAACGGACTTCAAATATTCTCCTAATGGTGAGACCAAGAGGCGGGGCCTTTCTTCCAGGTTTCCAGTGTTGGCCCCGCCCCTCAGTGCACTGAAGTCCTTATTTGCATAAAGAATACAAGTTTTTTTCTATTGAACGCCACAACAGATTTTCACAAGACAGGTATCATTTTAAATCAGCAGGATCAACCCTACTGGGAAATATTCCTGGTTTAACAGAATTGATCCTGCTGACATGTGCTTTTTAAAGGGATTGTGCCAAGTTTAGAAGTTATCCCCTATCCAAGGCAGGGATCAGCAACCATCGGCACTCCAGGTGTTCTAGAACTACAACTTCCAGAATGCTCCATTCATTTCTATTGGAGTTAGACAAACAGCATGCTGGGAGTTGTAGTTTCACAGCAGCTAGTGCCGAGAGCTGCTGATCCCTGGTCTAAGGGATATGGTCAACCTTCCAGTCAGCACCCAGCATAATCCCAATTGGAGAAGTGTCATGGTCTCCGCATTAGGACTTGTTCACACGAAAGTATGGGTTCCGTTGCCGTATTGCGGATCCGCAATAAACGGACACCGTTCTGTGTGCATTCCGCATCACGGATGCGGACCCATTCACTTGAATGGGTCCGCAAATCAGGAGATGCAGAGCAGTGTGGAACGGAAACCCACGGAAGCACTACGGAGTGCTTCTGTGGGGTTCCGCACCGCACAAAGATAGAACATGTCCTATCTTTTTGCGGAACGGAGGGATGCGGACCCGTTCAAGTTGAACGGGTTTGGATCTGTTCCGGAGGCCTCACAAACGTTCTCAGGGCATTGCCGACCGCAAATTGCGGCCCCAATGCACGGAACGGAGCCCATACATTTGTGTGAACAAGCCCTGAATCTAGTGATCCTTCAGGCGCATGATGGAGCAGCAGGTGGAGTATACGCCCTACTGCTCCATTCATTAACTATCGGCCCACTGCCGAGCGCAGTACTCTGCCATCTCTGGCAGTCCTATAGAGAATGAATGGAGCGGCATGGCACATGCCTGACCTGTTCCATCAGATCAGAGGAAGGGGATCTCTGTTCTCGTGATCAATGCGGGTTCCAGCAGTCGGACACCCACCGATCAGTTAGTTAGGCCCCATCCTGTGGATAAGAGATAACGTGCAAACTTGGCACAACCTCTTTAATATGTAGCCAGCTTTAGACATCATAGGAGGTCAGGTGTCTCCATGGACCTTTAAAAAAATCTGGGGCTACACAGTGACATCACCCACCTGTAATGATAGCTTGCAGCATTACAACCCTAAGGCCTCTTTCACAAGAGCGTGACGGATTGGCTCCGGAAGCGTTCAGTGAAACTCGCATCATTTTGCAAGTAAGTTCCGTCAGTTTTGTCTGCGATTGCGTCCACTTGTTTTTTTTCCGCGATGCGTTTTTCATGTGCGTGATTAAAAAAACCCGAAAGGTTTACAAACATCTCCTAGCAACCATCAGTGAAAAACGCATTGCATCCGCACTGTTTGTAAACCTTCAGTTTTTTTATCGAGCGCGTGAAAAATGCATCAAAACGCATTGCACCTGCGTGGAAAAAACTGATCAACTGAACGCAATTGCAGACAAAACTGACTGAACTTGCTTACAAAATGGTGCGAGTTTCACTGAACGCATCCAGAGCCAATCCGTGAAAGAGGCCTTAGGCTGAGTTCACAAGGGCGTGACGGATTTGTTCAGGATGCGTCCCGGGTGTATTGCGGCAAACCCACGTGAGTAGGTACCCAATTGCAGTCATTTTTGACTGCGATTGCGTTTCGTTGTTCAGTTTTTATCGCGCGGGTGCAATGCGTTTTGCACCCGCGTGATAAAAAACCTGAATGTGGTACTCAGACCCGAACATCTTCACTGAAGTTCAGGTTTGGGTTCGTTGGTGTGTAGATGTAATTATTTTCCCCTATAGCATGGTTATAAGGGAAAATAATAGCATTCTTTAATACAGAATGCTAAGTAGAAGGTCAATTGAGGGTTAAAAAAAATTAATAAAAATTAACTCACCTCCTCCAATTGATCGCGCAGCTGCCGGTCTCCTGTTCTTTCTTCAGGACCTGTCAAAGGACCTGTGGTGACATCACTGAGATCACCACATGGTCCAATCAAATGGTCCATCACCACGGTGATGGACCATGTGATTATACCATGTAATGTGACGTCACCACAGGTCCATTAGCCAACAGCTCATGATTAAAGAAGTAAGAAGAGATTGGCAACTACGCAATCAAGAGGAGGAGGTAAGTTAATTTATTTTTTATTTTTTAACCCTCAATTGACCTTCTACTAAGCATTCTGTATTAAAGAATGCTATTATTCTCCCTTATAACCAAGTTATAGGAGAAAATAATACAGTGAATAGACTGTCATCTCAGCAACCATGCGTGAAAATCGCACCGCATCCGCACTTGCTTGCGATTTTCACTCAGCCCCATTCACTTCTATGGGGCCTGCGTTGCGTGATAAACGCACTATATAGAGCTCACTGCGATGCGTGAAAATCACCGCTCATGTGCACAGCCCCGTAGAAATGAATGGGTCGGTATTCAGTGCGGGTGCAATGCATTCACCTCACGCATCGCATCCGCGCGGAAATCTCTCCCATGTGAACTCAGCCTTAGGGACCCTTTCAGTTAAGCCAAATATGTTTGGTCACCTAGTATCAGCAGATCTGGATGATGGGTAACACTGGGTTTTCACATTGTTGCATATTAATAGCACAACCCCCAACAAACTTGATTCATGTGGCCAAGAAAAGATGGAAGGTTGGGACGCCGAGATCTAGTGTGTTTTTCTGCAAGGAGCTTTCACCTGGGGTGGCTGCAATACGGATGGCCATTGGTATCAATGTAAAAGGTACAAGCACTAGAGGCTTCGGAGCCATGCACCGTGCAGAGCAAAAGCCTTAGAATACAAGATAAATATATTTAGTGAACGGCAAACCTGGATTTTCCCTATTCCATCAAAATTCACCCAGAGGTATGAGGAACATGACTACATGAAACCGCTAGCACTATTGGCAGCTCCACGTCATGTCATCCGCTCTCCAATAATACTATGCCAGGTACACTGCCGCGCTGCAGGGAAGTGCATTTGTATTCTACTTGTAAGGCAACACTCGCTGAGCAGAACATGCAGCACTGACATGATCGTGTGATTTAAAGGACTGGTCCACAAGATAAAAATAACTTAGGGCACTTTCACACTAGCGTTTTTCTTTTCCGGCATAGAGTTCCGTCACAGGGGCTCTATACCGGAAAAGAACTGATCAGGCATATCCCCATGCATTCTGAATGGAGAGTAATCCGTTCAGTTTGCATCAGGATGTCTTCAGTTCAGTCGTTTTGACTGATCAGGCAAAAGAGAAAACCGTAGCATGCTACGGTTTTTTCTCCGGCGAAAAAAACTGAAGACTTGCCTGAACGCAGGATCCGGCATTTTTTCCCATAGGAATGTATTAGCGCCGGATCCGGCATTCAGAATACCGGAATGCCGGATCCGTCGTTCCGGCATGCGCATGCGCAGATCGGTAAAAATGCAAAAAATGTACAAGACGGATCCGTCGGTCCGCATGACAAGCGGAGAGACGGATCCGTCCTTGCAATGCATTTGTGAGACGGATCCGCAGCAGCAGCAGATCGGCGGATCCGGCGGCCAGTTCCGACGACGGAACTGCCCGCCGGATCACACTGCCGCAAGTGTGAAAGTAGCCTTAGAAAAGCCTCAAAAGGGTGTAACAGGGAAAATATAAATATATATACACACACACACGCACACCTCACCCATCTGCTCCCGTTGTGCTCCCCTAGTCCCTCACAGCCCTCTACTTCCTGATGCCTCTCAACAAGCAGGTGACCATGTGGCCAGTCACCGGCTGAGGCAGCTCACTGCCGTGGCCAGTCACCGGCTGAGGATTATTTCCTGCGTGCTGAGAGGCATCAGGAGGCAAGGACCAGGAACTGGGGAAGCACTGGAACAGGAATGGAAGGAGATCTGTTAGGATGTATATTTTGGTGGACACCAATTCTGAAGCTTTTCTAAATACATTAAAGAGGTTTTCTGCTAATAACACATCCTCTATGCACAGAAGAGGCGATAACTGATCAATAGTGGTCCGACCGCTGGGACCACCAGTGAGTGCAAGGACAAGGGGCAGCAAGCATCACCAAACCATCTTGTGAGAATGGAGCAGTGGTACACATGCGTGACCACTGCTCCATACACTTCTATAGGAAAGCTTCCCTTGTGGCTGGGGGATAAGTGTCATTGGTGGGACACCCCTTATAGCAACAGCCACATGTCACAGCCATTTGTGGTGAAGGGGAATTAAGTTCACACTGATTTATTAAAACCTTCCCCTCCCCAACCTCCGTCTTACTTCTGTACCACTCAGCCTTGCATTTATGTGAAAGAAAAAGTAAAAAAATAAATAAAATAAACCAAGAAGATAAAGTGACCAAGACATTTTTCTTCTTCATGCCACCCCCACCCCCCATTGTCAGAGATGACCACTGCCAACCCCACACTGAAGCTCACCCATCATTCATTCTCCATGCCACAGAGTTACTGCCCATTCACCCACCGTCCATCAACCACCCTGACCCAACGCTCAACCACCCCACTTGCCCACTGCTCACCCAGCCTCCATTTGTTTGTATCCATGGTCCTAAAGCTGTATCCAGATAGGTGGCCATCCATTCGATAATCCTAGGTATCAGTACTTCCATTTCCTTGTTTGCACTTTCAAAACACAGTGCCCCCCCAAAGGAGAAAAAGGCCACAATGCGTCCCCAGTTTATGCCATCCCTGAACAGCTCGTGCACCACCTGCTCAAAGCTCTGATACGCAGTGTCCAGGGTGATGTGCAGCTGGCAGGTGAGGTCGCTGAACGCCCTGCGATACCTCAACTCAAACTCTTCTGAGGCTTCCAGCAGCGCCTGCAGCACATCTTCAGCCACGGCACCCTGCGGGGGCGCAGCGGTTTGGGCTACAGTCTGAGCAGAGGGCGAGGTTCCATTCAGCAGTGTTCCAGGCTCGGGATCAGCACAACAACTTAGGTTGAAGCCTTTCTGCAAGAGTTTTTTGCATATAAAGTTTTGTACAAGAACCTGATTGCCTCCGTCCATCCTCAAGGGTGAGAGCTTATCATGTCCTGGGATAGAGAGGCAGCAGCTGACGGCGTGCAGGCTGCCGCGGATCTAGGGTTCCCGGGGCAAGGACGGAAGACGCGTCACTCAGCCTTGATGTCAGTAAATCCACGACCACTCGTGACTGATGGGAGGACAGAGATCATCTGCAGAAAGAAAGACAAACAGCATCAATAAGAGGGACGCCAGGACCAGAAGCTCATACAGAGATCTGCACCTCCTGCAAAACTGACTTTACTCGACACGTTCCTCACACCAGACCTAGGACGGAGCACAGATTTCATTTTCTTTACCCAAGGTGGAGTTTTCTCCTGCGCTTAATACCATGCCCTGCTATAAATGCACCATCTATGAGCTGCCAAGATCGGGGGAAGGGAAGTGACAACCGATCGGAGTGCATCGGCAACACTGCAGTGGTTGTCGCTCATCGAGAGGGTCAGTAAACCACCACCGCTTGCTTTTACTGTGGGTCTTTAGATTTGTAATGGCGTTTTTATAGGTAATATTATTAGCGGTAAAATGCTAAATTATGCATAGTGCGCCAATTAAGGAAGCTCTAGTGCAATTAGCTCATGCACGCAAACTTATTTTTTTTGTCTGTGTCCATTCTAGGTTTTTTTGGGCGGTCTGCATGCAGAACCATTCATTTCAATGGAACCTAATACCTAAAAATAAAAAATCTGCATCCATATGTCCGGAAGTATGTTCTGCCAAAAAAACAGAACATGTCCTATTCGTGTCCGTTTTTTTGTGTCAGACACTTTTCTCTGACTACTGACCATTTCTATGCCAGAACTGTGGCACTATTTTGAAACAAAATGGAGCAGTGAAGACCCAGCCTCTTTCCTTATGAAACACAGCCACTTTTCTACTAAGTCCCCCCCTTGTCGGCATGTCAGAAACAAACATCTAAACCCTAGATGCACCAAATTGCTCCACTTTTTAGACAAATCTTTGGCGCAGACACATTACTAAAGCTGGACCAAAGTGTTCCTGAAAAGGTAAGTGGTGGACAGTACATGCCGGGATTAAACAACTTATTTTACATCATGGCATCCTGACAGGCTGAGTGCAATATATTTGCATCAAAAGTGATACAAAAAAAAAAAAAAATACCTTTCACGTACAAGAATAAAATACTGCCCCCTATGTACAAGACTATAACTACTATAATACTGCCCACTATGTACTAGAATATAACTACTATAATACTGCCTCCTATGTACAAGAATATAACTACTATAATACTGCCTCCTATGTACAAGAATATAACTACTATAATACTGCCCCTATGTACAAGACTATAACTACTATAATACTGCCCACTATGTACTAGAATATAACTACTATAATACTGCCTCCTATGTACAAGAATATAACTACTATAATACTGCCCCTATGTACAAGACTATAACTACTATAATACTGCCCACTATGTACAAGAATATAACTACTATAATACTGCCCCCTATGTACAAGAATATAACTACTATAATAGTCTTGTACATAGGGGGCAGTATAACTACTATAATACTGCCCACTATGTACTAGAATATAACTACTATAATATCACTGGGTGACATTATTCGAGGTGAACTCTTCCACTGAGGTAAATTCCATGAAAGTGAATGACTCAGAAAGTTAACATCCTGTGATGATAGACAAGCCTTTTCTAAACAAGCAGAAAGCAGCATTCTTGAGAAATACTGCAATATCATGATCCGGAGCATAACGGGCTTATTACACATCTGCCCCCTATGTGCACTGAGTGTAAAGCAGTCCTGTTCATCGGAGTGGGACTTGCAGAAATCCATGGCCCTGACGTCAAAACCCGACTCAGATGAATTCAACGGATTTTCTGCGGCAAAATCTGCAGTGTGTGAATGCTCCCTTACTGCGCCGGGCTCCACGCAGCGAGCACACGATGGAGGACTCCAGGTAGACGTCAGCAGAGGACGGGAGGTAGGCTACTACCAGCAAACTGGCCGGTCCATTCATTCATCCCCACTAATGAGTAACGCATGAGTCAGCGCAGCCGTACAGCATGCAGGATGGATCAGCAAGCATGCTGGGACTTGTAGCTCCACAGCCAAAAACCATATCTACAGGAAGGACCCTGTGATCGGTTGCAATCACTACAACAGGGGGAAAAAAAAAAAAGCATGACATGGCAGAAATTGACTGATGGACCCCTAAACCAGGAGCGGGGTTCAGATCAGGGAGCAAGGGGACCCTCCAATCAGCTCAGTCACGCAACCTGTCAGGAAACTACAACTTCCAACATTCCCTACATACTGAGAGTTGTAGTTTTGCAACCGATGGAGAGCCACAGGGTGCAGGTCACACAAGTGTATAAAATGGATATACGGCCCAAGGGGCATAATCGTGGGGCAATTTAAAGGGGAACACTCCCTAGAATCCACTGAAATGCAGAGGCTGATGTGCTGTCCTTCGTGGGGGGGGGGGGGGGGGGGGGGGGGGGTAATTACCCTATGCATGACATGTATATAGCCGGTGCACATAGGTAGACAGGTTAGTACATAGCACATACACCACACACGCCCATTATAAATATGTGCTCACACCCCACACACACAGGGAAGCAGAAGGCCCCGGGATACTCACACAGCAGGGGCCCCACTGGGCTCTCCGTCTGTCACTCCGAGGACACCAATGTCCCCCTCACTACCCCAAGAGACGCTCTTGTCGCCTTGCAGCTCCGCCCCTTCCCTCGGTGATCATGGATACCCAATCAGGGTGTGAGTGGGCCGTTGCCCTGGCAGCGCCCCATTGATCTGCGCACTCAGAGCATTGACAAAACTACGCTTCCCGAAATGCTTTGCTTCTTGACGTCAGGCTGACGCACTGAGCGGGGAGAGGGGGGGGGGATTAGTGAAAGGTGCTAAAAGTGCTGCGTCATGTCCGGGATTGGCCATTTTGTCGTAGACCTATATGCTTTTTATTTCTTTATGTTTTTAAAAAGATAAATGAGTTGAAAATGGTTGTTGTTAATTTACTTATAGCAATAGTGGGGTCTTTAGAGTGTAATGTTAAACATGGAAAATGCCTTTTAGACCATGCTTGCCTGCTTTTGAGAAAACAGAGATTCAGAGAAGAGATGTAAAGGGATTGACCAATTTTATATATATTTTTATATACACCACCACTACCACCGCAGGAACCTGTCGATGGAAGCATAATTTCCTGCACCCTGACGCTTGGTTCCTGCTCCATGGGACCAACGCGTTTTGGGTCACGCATGTAAACTTCTGTCATGGACGGGGACAAGTGTGCCACAGAAGTGATGCGTCCCCACATCACTACTGGGTCATACGCCACTACTGTGGCCCATCATTGACTGCTGCAGTACACATGTCCCTGTCCATGGAATATACACACAGGAACTGAAGTACAGAGAAGATAGCTGTAGACACAGAGGCAGGACAGAATGGTTCTCTCAACAGCTCCCACTGGAGGGCATTTCAAAAACTGTTTGAAGTTGGACAACCCCTTTAAGCAGCATGTGTAGTATGGCATACAATCTTATGCTTTGCCCATTTATAAATAAAATATCCTGAAAACTAAAGCATTTGTCTCACAAACTGCACTTATGACCCCTTTTGTCATGCTTCAAAATGAATATGGACCCCCGACCAGCACCTCTACATAAATACAGAGCTCTGATCTGACAACTATAACGCTAAAACCCACCCCAAAAAAGACACTAGACCCAAGCCCCTAAACAATACAGAAGCTCTAAAAAATACAGACCCCAGACCTCTAAAAAAAAATTGGGCCACCAGCGCTTGGTGAAGACTACAAGATCTCTGTCTGAACTTGGACTGCCTGATATTGTTGGGCCTGCTTCACTTGGGGAGCAGGTCTGGGGACTGTGACTGGTTACAGACCAAGTTCTGGTCTGAAGTGATTTTGGGCATCTACACCAGAGAAGAACCTTAGGGTATGACCACGTGTCGCGGTTACAACGTGGCCATGTGAGCCAAAGCAGGCTCCAATTAACTAATTTGGACCACACTGTTCAGTAAGTCTGTGTCGCAACCATGTCATGTCCACACCCTATGGTCGCACCCTGAGAGTAGTTATGGAGACTACCACACTGTTGTCTCCATAGGAGGTGATTAAGCCAGACATCCTGTAATTGTGAACAGCCAGCCGTCTGAGAAGGGAAAGGCTGTATTGACACAGTTGCCAGACACTTTTCTGCGACTCCTTCTTAGTTGTCTTACTTTGAGAAAACTTTTTTCGCCAGAATTGTGGTGCAATTTTAAAGCAAAATGGTGCCTCTTAGGCCTTGCCCTGTTTCCAACAAAGCCACCCTTGTTGAGCATGTTGGAAACAACTGTAGGAACCCTATATGCGCTAATTTGCACCAGTTCTTAGATTTTTGTCTCAGACACTATACATCTGGGCCAGTGTGTGGTGAAGCAAAACTCACAGAGACTAATAAAGTGTGGTAAATCATGGCCTACAACTGTGCGCCAAATTGCACAAAACCAGTCATCTGAGACTGCTCTGGATGGGTGCTGTGAACGAGACTGTGGCCCATTCTTCTATGAAAGAGCCTGTGACTACAAGGAGTCCTGCGAAGTGGAGTGCCGCCTGATACCCAGGCAGAGGGGAGTTCTAAGGGACTATTTGCCTGCTATTAATCGCCAAGCACGGTGCTTGTGCCAGGAACTGTCAGCTTTGTAGAGAACTGTGTTGTAATGATAAGCCTGTATCCTCTGTGAAGAGGAACTATAACCTCCACGCCAGTTACATCAAAGCTGAGTAAACACCGGTTCCTGTTAAAGGGTATCCGTCCTCAGATCTGTACCTATAAAATTGGCAGGCCCTTGGTTAGTCCCATGTACATATCTGCCTGCATTGCTGAGAAAACGGAGAAGTTTTAATATATGCAAATGAGCCTCTAGGAGCAACGGGGGCGTTGCCATTACTCCTAGAAGGTCAGCATTCCCTGCACTTTGATTAACAGGGCCAAGCAGTGAAAATCTGATCACCCCTGTCAATAAAGTGGAGAAGGTGCAGCAGTTTCAGAGAGAGCTGAGCCTCTAGGTGTAATGACAACGCCCCCGTTGCTCCTAGAGGCTCATTTGCATATATTAAAATCTCATTTTTCTCAGCAATGAGGGCACATATAAACATGGGACCCACACAGATGTTGTCAGCTGCCAAGTGCACGCACATGTAACAGATCAGCCAGTTTCATAGGTAGAAATCTGCTGACAAATGCCCTTTAAAGGGGTTGTCCAGGTTCAGAGCTGAACCTAGACATAAGCTCCCCTTCACTCACTTAGCCTGTATGAGTGGAGCATTTCTTGCTCTGCTGCTCCCCCTTGCCCTGCGCTGCATCGGAAGCCTCCGCCTAGTAAACTGAGAAAAAATCCGGATACGTCACCAGCAGTAAACAAACAGCCCTTGTCCTGCGCTATGCAGGGCAAGGGGGAGCATGGGAGCTAGAAATGCTCCGATGCTCCACTCATACAGGCTAAATGAGTGAAGGGGAGCTTATGTCCGGGTTCAGCTCTAAACCTGGACAACTCCTTTAAGCTCGCCATCTGTATCATTCACTACAACATCTTGCCAAGAGAAAACCATAAGGACTGACCCCCTTATACACTCACCTAAAGAATAATTAGGAACACCATATTAATACGGTGTTGGACCCCCTTTTGCCTTCAGAACTGCCTTAATTCTACGTGGCATTGATTCAACAAGATACTGAGGTCAGGACTGTGTCAAATATTCTATATTCTGCCCTTGGGTTTTTACGCCCCAGGTGCATTATCTTGCACTTATCCACATTAAATTTCAGTTGCCAGAGTTCTGACCATTCTTCTAGTTTTCCTAAATCCTTTTCCATTTGGCGTTTCCCTCCAGGAACATCAACCCTGTTACATATCTTTGTGTCATCAGCAAAAAGACAAACCTTACCATCGAGGCCTTTTGCAATATCACTTATGAAGATATTAAACAAAATTGGTCCCAGTACAGATCCCTGTGGAATCCCACTGGTAACATGACCTTGTTTTGAATGTTCTCCATTGACTACAACCCTCTGTTGTCTGTCACTCAGCCACTGCCTAATCCACTCAACAATATGGGAGTCCATGCTCAATGACTGCAGTTTATTGATAAGTCTTCTATGTGGGACAGTGTCAAAAGCCTTACTAAAATCTAGATATGCGATGTCTACTGCACCTCCACCGTCTATTATTTTAGTCACCCAGTCAAAAAAATCTATAAGATTTGTTTGACATGATCTCCCTGAAGTAAACCCATGCTGTTTTTCATCTTGCAATCCATGGGATTTTAGATGTTCCACAATCCTATCCTTTAATAGGGTTTCCATTAATTTGCCTACTATTGATGTCAGACTCACTGGTCTATAGTTGCTCGATTCCTCCTTACTACCTTTCTTGTGAATGGGCACGACATTTGCCAATTTCCAATCTTCCGGGACGACTCCTGTTACTAATGATTGGTTAAATAAATCTGTTAACGGTTTTGCCAGCTCACCACTAAGCTCTTTTAATAATTTTGGGTGTATCTCATCAGGCCCCTGTGACTTATTTGTCTTCACTTTAGACAGCAAACTTAGAACATCTTCCTCTGTAAAGACACATGCATCAAACGATTTAATAGTCATCCTTTCTAGTGGAGGTCCTTCTCCTTCTTTTTCTTTTGTAAAAACTGAACAGAAGTATTCATTAAGGCAGTCGGCTAGCCCTTTATTCTCTTCTACATACCTTCCGTCCTTTATTTTTAATTTAGTTATTCCTTGTTTTAATTTCCTTTTTTCATTTATATATCTGAAGAATGTCTTATCCCCTTTTTTCATAGACTGAGCTAGTTTTTCTTCTGCCTGAGCTTTAGAAGTTCTTATAACTTGCTTGGCCTCTTTCTGCCTAATCTTGTAGATTTCCTTATCTTCATTGCTCTGGGTTTTTTTATAATTACAAAATGCTAGCTTTCGACTTTTACTTCCTCTAGATAGTCAAGTTTGATCGTCTTCTCGGCGCTCCGCCAGGGCCGTCGCCGACCCCGGCGGGGCCGATCCGAGGACCTCACTAAACCATCCAATCGGTAGTAGCGACGGGCGGTGTGTACAAAGGGCAGGGACTTAATCAACGCGAGCTTATGACCCGCACTTACTGGGAATTCCTCGTTCATGGGAAATAATTGCAATCCCCGATCCCTATCACGAACGGGGTTCAGCGGGTTACCCGCACCTGTCGGCGAAGGGTAGACACACGCTGGTCCGTTCAGTGTAGCGCGCGTGCAGCCCCGGACATCTAAGGGCATCACAGACCTGTTATTGCTCGATCTCGCGTGGCTGAACGCCACTTGTCCCTCTAAGAAGTTGGACGCGGACCGCCGGGGGTCGCGTAACTAGTTAGCACGGAGGAGTCTCGTTCGTTATCGGAATTAACCAGAGTGTATACTCTTCCTAGATGTCCCCCGTTTCCCTTCTGCAGGACCATGGTAAAGATTTATCTACATCTCCTCAATGCATTATATCATTTTTTTATTTCTTTCATTGTCATTTGCTACGCCATTGCGATTAATGCACCACACCAAAAACTGTAGGAAAATAGATGAATTTTTTGCTGCTGTTTTGCAGCATTCGATGGTTGTAGCCCACACTGAGAGGCAGTAACCAGCACTAGAGTTCCCTCCATGGAAAACTGCTGTGGCTATTGTAGTGTACGGGAGAGTAATACCCCGTCACTACAGAAGGGTCACTTGGGTACCGTCGTTCCCCCTGTATTTATGGGGAGGTTGGTATAAAACATCTTGTTAATGTAATGCTATGTACTTCCTGTTACTGTGAAATGTGCATGTGCAGGCCGGCTAGGGTGTCATTCGAGCTCTGAGTCACTAGAGGGAGCTAGGGAACCCTAGGTTATATAAGGCCCAGTCAGGAAGTAGTAAGCAGTCAGACAGTGGGAAAAGGAGTCAGAGATGATCCTGTGTCTGAGTCAAGGCCAGGCTATGGGCCTGTGAGAGTAAAGCAGGCCTGAAGCCTGCCGACTAGGAGAGGGTAGTAAAGGCCCTGTAACCGGGTTCCGGATCCAAGGAAAAGGTTCCCCTCCTGAGTCATCATCCGTTTAGCTGAAACATCATAAGCAAGCAACCAGCCGGGACACAGAATACCACAGAGGCCGATCAGATAAAGCAAGAGGTACTCAAGATAACAGAGAAGGTACTAGATAAAGACAGCTTCAAGGGTACGCCAGCTATAGGGCATTGGACCTTGGAGGATAAGTCACATGTTTCAGGACCAGTCAGGAATAGTGTGCAAGCCACCTGTACTGCATCTCCTGTAATTAACACTCTGTAAAGAACATTGCTAAAACCGGCCATTCTGTACTTCTAAGAACCAGCTGTATTCAAATAGAAACCGACTGTCTTCCTTGGAACTGCGCTTCCAACTGCGTCCATGTATGATTCTCACTGACGTTCAGTAAAAAGTTCCAGTTTTGGTTGGCTAACCCTTGGTTGCTTCATTCTTCTACATTACTATACACGGCGTGTCACCGTTTAATTGACACTGGCGTCACGAACATTGTATACCTGCCTGTTCCAGTATTTGCCCCAATTGAAGACGACAGTGGATCCCAGGTTAGTGAGTCAATCTGCACTACATAGCCCAGCATACACTACTGACCCCCTGGGACACTGCACTATGTTCCTGCAATGCTCAATTCTAGTCTCCCATATTTTCAAGATCTTTTTTTTTCAAGATTTCCCCCAGGCCACCGTGTCCTTAGGGGCCCCCAAGCCCACCACCCCACACCTTCCTGGTCCCGAGCCTTTTTTATTTTCTTTGCGAGGCCTCGCACTGGTGGGGGCCTCACTCTGGCTCTGGGACCGGGGGGCCTGTGGCGTCGGCAGGTCACAGGGACCTCAGGACAGCGATACAGATGCCTGTGCTGTGGGGCAGGGGAGGGAGAGGCGTCTCCCTTCCCAGTTCCTCTGATAGGCTGCCGGCACAAGGCCCGCAGCCTATCAGAGGCCAGTGCAGGCTTAGCCCCGCCCAGGCCAGTGATACTAGTCGTGACGTCACTGGGCCTGCGGTAAACAGTGAGAAGGCCGCGGCGCTGCTGGGGCGCCGCTGCCTTCTCAAACACCTGATCGGCGGGGGATCCTGGGTATCGGACCCCTGCCGATCAGAAGCTGATGATCTATACAGAGGATAGATCATCAGTTTAAACAAAGTGCAGAACCCCTTTAAAGTCCAGTACGCGGCAGCTGGTGTGGATCGTCAAGTGATATGAGCAGATATTGTAATAGGTACTGGCTGTCGTCCCACACTTCCAATTAGCGGCCAGGTAGATAGGATCAAAGCTATGGATTTTTGCACGGGTGAGATACCACACCAGAACGTCTTAGGCCCTTTGCACACGAGCGAGTATTCCGCGCGGGTGCAATGCGTGACGTGAACGCATTGCACCCGCACTGAATCCGGACCCATTCATTTCAATGGGGATGTGCACATGACCGTTGTTTTTCATGCAGCACTTGTGTGTTGTGTGAAAATCGCAGCATGTTCTATATTCAGCGTTTTTCATGGAAATGAATGGGGCTGCGTGAAAATCACATAGCATCTGCAAGCAAGTGCGGATGCGGTGCGATTTTCACACATGGTTGCTAGCAGAGGATGTTAGTAAATAGGGATAAGCAACCCCGGACCCCACTAGAGTCAATTCACTGTATTATTTCCCCTTCTAACATGGTTATAATGGAAAATAATAGCATTATTAATACAGAATGCTAACTAAAATGTACATTGAGGGGTTAAAAAATAAAAAAATAAACTCACCTCATCCACTTGATCGCGCAGCCGTCTTCTTTTTTTCTTCCTGCAGAACCTGCAAAATGACCTACGCTGACGTCACTCGCGCAGAAAAAACTGAACAACGGAACGCAATCGCAGACAAAACTGACTGAAATTGCATGCCTGCTCGCGCGGGTTTGCTGCAACGCATCCGGACAAAAACTGTGACGCCCGTATGCAAGGGGCCTCATATCACTTTCCTTAACTCAAATGCATAGGGACACAGATTTTAGAGCAGAAACTAATAAAGCAGTCAGATGGGAAGGGGAGAAAGTGGTTGGGAGATCTTGCGCATTCATTTTTTTTCAAGCAGGGCAAAACAACCAATGGAATCGACAAAAACAAGACAATTAGGAAAAACATTCAAATCCAGGGCATGCTGTGAAAAAAAAAGCACCTCAAGAGTGAAAAAATGTCACTACAAAAAAATGCTTGTTAGGCCTCATGCACACGACCGTTGTTGTGTCCCGTGTCCGTTGTTCCGTTGTACGTGATTTTCTGCGGACCCATTGACTTTTAATGGGTCCGTGGAAAACTCGGCTAATGCACCGTTTGTCATCCGCGTCCGTGATCCGTGTTTCCTATTTTTTTCACGGACAATGGTTTGCAGACCCATTCAAGTCAATGGGTCTGTGAAAAAACACGGATGCACACAAGATTGTCATCCGCTTCCGCGCGTCCACGTCCGTTTTTTTCCTATCATTTGCATGGCAAACTAAACTTTTAAAGATTTTTTTAAACTTTCCTTCATGTTTGGAGATCCTTCAAAAATAAAGGAAGACACACGGAAACAAAAACGGACACGGAACAACAGAACCCCTTTTTGCGGACCGCAAAAAAATACTGTCGTGTGCATGAGGCCTTAATCATGTGTTTAAACTTTCCCATAAACTTCCATGCAACATCTGGTGCTAAAAAAATGCACCAAAAAATGCAAAAACACCAAAAAAAATAAATCCTATTGGATGACATCAGCTTAATGTCTTGTGAGGCCTCATGCACACGAACGTATTTTCTTTCCGTGTCCGTGCTGGTTTATTTGCAGACCGTATACGGAACCATTCATTTCAATGGGTCCGCAAAAAGAACGGAAGTTACTCTGTGTGCATTCCGTTTCCGTATGTCCGTATTTCCGTTCCGCAAAAAAATAGAACATGTCCTATTATTGTCCCGTAAAGGTCAAAAAGGTAAGCCAGCACTCCCCATATTACCTATCATGCAAGGACCCGGTCATTTCGATCTATCAGATCTTAATCATGGTATGATGCATTACTAACAAGGATAGTACTGTTCTATTAGGGGCCAGCTGTTCCGTTCCGCAAAATACGGAATGCACACGGACGTCATCCATATTTTTTGCGGAACGCAAAATACATACGGTCGTGTGCATGAGGCCTGATTCTGATTAGAATTACTTATTGAGGGATGGGAATCATTACTTTATTCCTATTGGGGGGTTTCGCTCTGGTAGATAGGATAAGCGGGCGCAGTACAGAGGCAAAATACAAGTTCTTAACTCAAAATGTCAGTGTTTATTCACACTTGAGGCAACTGCACAAAACAGCACGTAACTTTGCAGTCTTAGCGTTAATTCACACACAATGGAAAGTTCAGTAACACAAGTCACCTTGCTGGCAGTTCTGCCTCCAGTAGTCCACAGAAGGCCTTAGGGGGCCTGTTTCCCCAGCATGCGGCTCTCAGCCCTCCAGCACAGCACAAAGCCTCAGATCCCAAAAACAGAGACATCTCTGCTGAGCCCAGCTGCCTATTTAAGAACAGCCAGTTGCTGCCAAAACCCAAACCGGCACTTAAACTCCGGTCCGGTATTTGACCTCACCTGGCTGGAAACCAGCCCAGCCGCACATGCTGGGAGGAAAATACCTGCCTTTCCAGACACAGCCCCTCATTGTGTCACATACCCCCCTCCCCTTTGTTCAACCCTGAGGGGGTGGACACACGCCAGACAATGCACCTGGGACAGGGCATCCGCGTTTCCCTGCAACCAGCCTGCTCTGTGTTCTACCGAGAACTTAAAGTTCTGCAAAGACAAAAACCATCTGGTGACCTGGGCATTCCTGTCTTTGGCCTGGCTTATCCACTTGAGAGGAGAGTGGTCGGTCACCAGGCGGAACTTTCTCCCTAACAAATAGTAGCGGAGAGACTCTTTAGTGGCCCTCCACTTGATAGCCAGGCACTCTCTCTCCACTATACTGTACCTGGTTTTGGCTGGGGTGAGCTTGCGGCTTAGGAAGACAATGGGATACTCCTCCCCGTTGACTTCCTGAGACAGTACAGCACCGAGGCCTACTTCAGAGTCATCCGTTTGTACCACGAACTCCCTCTTGAAGTCGAGCGTCACCAAAACCGGTGACCCACAGAGGGCCGACTTCAAAGCGGCAAAAGCCTCTTCCATCCGATCATCCCAGCTAACCATCACTGATTTTCGTCCCTTCAAGAGCCTTGTCAAGGGCGCGGCTAGAGTAGCAAAGTGGGGAACAAACCTCATGTAATAGCCCACCATTCCCAGGAATTACTTTATTTGTCTAGTGGTGACAGGTCGGGGCCAATTCCGTATTGCCTCTATTTTGTTCACTTGGGGTTTGAAGACTCTGCGCCCAATGACATACCCCAGGTAGTTAGTCTCTTCTAACCCTATCACACATTTTTTGGGGTTAGCGGTTAGGCCAGATTTCCGAAGGGAGTCCACTACAGCCTGCACTTTAGGTAGGTGACTTTCCCAGTCGGTACTATATGACAATATCGTCCAGGTAAGCCAAAGCGTACCGACAATGTGGACGAACCACAATGTCCATTAGTCGCTGAAAAGTGGCAGGGGCGCCATGCAGACCAAGGGGTAAGACCTTATATTGATACAGTCCCTCAGGCGTGATGAAGGCAGTTTTCTCTTTGGAGCCTCCGTTAAGGGCACCTGCCAGTACCCTTTCGTGAGGTCCAAAACAGACAAATACCGTGCTTGTCCTAACCTCTCAATGAGCTCATCCACCCGGGGCATGGGATACGCATCAAATTTGGAAAACCTCGTTAGGTTTTCGAAAGTCTTTACAAAACCGTAACGTCTCGTCCGGCTTGGGTATCAATACTATAGGACTGGCTCACTCACTTTTTGACTCCTCAATGACGTCTAGCTGCAATATTAGCTGCACCTCTCTAATTTTCTCGAGTACTTCATAGGGCCCCTGCCACCTACCCAGGAACTTACTGTCCACAGTCGGCACCAGAACCAAAACCCGATCACCCGGGTTAAAGATCCGGACCCGAGCCTGTCGATTATAGACCCGACTCTGGGCTCGCTGAGAAGCCTCCATATGCTCCCTAACAAGAGTCAACACTGTTTCTATCCGTTCTTGCATCTGGGTAATGTACTCAATGACACTTTTATGTGGAGTGGGTTGTTGTTCCTACTCCTCTTTGGCCACGTCCAAGAGACCGCGAGGGTGTCTGCCATATTGCAGTTCAAAGGGTGAGAACCCAGTAGAAGCCTGGGGTACCACTCGCACTGCGAACATGAGAAAGGGCGGGAGGTCCTAGCCCTTCCCATCTTTAGACACTACCTTTTTCAACATATTTTTTAATGTTTGGTTAAACCGTTCTACCAGACCGTCCGATTGCAGATGGTAAACGGACGTCCATAGTTGTTTTATGTGCAGCAACTTACAGAGTTCCCTCATCACCTTGGACATAAAAGGGATCCCTTGGTCGGTCAGAACCTCTTTAGGTAGTCCCACTTGGGAAAACATCTCCATTAACTCCTTAGCTATGAGTTTGGCTGAGGTATGTCGCAGTGGCACCACCTCCGGGTTCCGAGTGGCGTAGTCTAGAATGACTAAGATGTGTTGATGCACTCTGGCGGACTTCGGTGGTGGGCCTATGAGGTCCATAGCTATTCGGTCAAACGGTAGTTCAATAATCGGGAGAGGTACTAGGGGACTATCGAAATGTGGCTGGGGGCTAGTTATCTGGCAGGTCGGGCAAAACTTACAAAACTCTCCCACTTCTTTGAATATGCTAGGCCAGTAAAACCGCTGTAGAATACGATCCTGAGTTTTCTGCACCCCCAAGAACGTGCATGTGGGCTAGATCTAACACAAGCTTGCGATAAACCTTGGGGACCACCAACTGTTCAATAGGCTCACCCCGTAGTTCATCTACCCGATACAACATATCCTGATGAACCATAAAACGGGGAAACACTGACTCTGCCCCAGGTTGTTGTGGTTCACCATCTACTATTAACACATTTTCCCAGGCGCAGCATAGGGTTGGGTCCCGACGTTGGGCGGTACCAAAGTTATTCCCGGAGACATTGAGGTCTGCCAATTCAGGACCCGGCGACAAGTCCGCCACGTCTCCCACCATCACACTTAGCGAGTTTGTCTCCCCCTCTTCCACCGAAGTGGCGGTCACCCCTACCGCTGGCCCTTTGGTCTCAGGTTCCCAGGGTTCTGGTCTCCCCCTGCTCCTGGCCACTCTGCTAGGGTTACCCCTGTCTCATGGGTATCAGTCACTCTCATAGCAGGCCACAGTGCCGGAAAGTCTCTCCCTATTATAAGTTCGTAGTGTAAATTTGGGGCAACTGCCACTTCGTGAGTCCATCTGCCAGCCCCTGTGGTTAGAGACACCAGGGCCGTGGGATAGTCTTTTAAGTCTCCATGGATGCACCTGACCCCAACTTTCCGGCCAGTATACTCCGCTGACCATACCAGGTGAGCCTTTACTAGGGACACCAGACTCCCTGAGTCAGGCAGAACCTCCTCAGGAGTGTCTGCGGGGGGTCATCTTAGGAATCGCGGCACTGACAGCTTTCCGGGCATCGTGGACTCTCAGGGTTGCTCCTGCTGTTTGCAAAGCCATCACGTGTAGCATCAACTGGTTAGTCTGCTGCTGCTGCTTATTAGCCTCGCATTGCTGCAGGTTTGTTTAACGCTGCTGCAGATTAGCCTCCATGAGGGCCTTCACAACAGCCTCCATTCTGTCGTGAAGCACTGGTTGTAATACAGCTGGTTTAATGTACGACATACAACTTTCGGAAGAACATATTTAAAAGAAAATAATGAAGTTTTATTACAATCCAATTAAATGAAGGGGGTATTGTATATCATTTACTATGAATATCAGGCAACCAGACTCATCCAGTGTAGAGATGGATAACCATATAACCAGCTACACCTGTACTTGCTAGCAATGTGCTGCTATTTGTGTGCAAGATCAGGGATGAGGATACCTCCCTGACTTTTCAGTTGGCTAGGGTATGACAGCAGCAATCCTATGTCTGTCACTGTAACCTGGCAATAACAAGCATCTTATCACCATTCCCCCTCCTGCATTAGCGCTGTGGGACTGTATGGCTCAGACCACATCCACACTCATTGCCAGAAACTTATATTTTTTTAGGTAAGCTGCCTGACACCCTGCCTAAAGAACCGTGTCCTACAGGATTAAACACCGGCTCGCTCAGCGCGTTTCTACGTGACACAATTCACCACGTGTCATCAGGAGCTTGTTACAATTATAATAGCCTGTAAGGAAAAATGCCCTGCACTGTTGTGTGCACAGGCTCCGACGCTGTGATGGCCGTACGCGGCCGAACACGCGCCGGGTAGATATTACAAAAGCCTTGCCTCCCGGGGGTGTGCGCCACTGCAAGCGCCCAATCAGAATTAAGGGCATGTCAGAGGCTCGCGCCCTCTGACTCCGCAAGCGCACAGTTGAGCAATAACACTCCCGGGAGGCAGCGCATGCGCACTTATGTAAAGGGGGAACCCAAACCGCAGCGAAAATCTATAGCCTAGTACTAATGTGGTTCCAAACAAAGGGCCCGCTGGAGAAATATGCTTTATCATATTATAGATCGCTAATGGCCGACAGATATAGGTATCCATTATATTCAATCAAATAAAATATGCAGTAAACCGATCCTACCATTCAATTGGTAAGTGCATTGGCAGTTCAAACCCCCTGTAAATCAAAGAGCAACCACAAGGGGGAACTGCATTGTATGATAAACCAGATGAATGTGTACATATACAATGTGATGAAATGACAAGCGAGCAACATCCTCAAGTGATGCTCCAAGATGTAATAAACGCCCCCTAACAGCACAAGATGGCATTGCTGCTTATATGGGGGCATATATGGAGAGGTGACAGATGGAACATTGTCCTGACATGATAATACATAGTCATGTCACAAATACTGTAAGTACATCCATCCCATATCTGTTGGACCACAATATCAATCATCCTATTGTGCAATTATATGAAACAGGCATATGCGATTGCCTCATTTAACCCTTTCGGGTGAACAGTCTGCAACTTAAAAATGCGGCCATTTGTGGCTAGCCTGCCATCGTATGCCCGGGACACTATGGACGTGCTGCAGCGGTTAGATGGTATTCAATGTGAGGATGATGTGTGGTTGGGCTAGTTTGGATGTGAAGGCCTTGTACAGCTCTATAACTCATGACATTGGGTGTAGAGCTGTCGAGGCCGTCCTCCAACAGAGAGGTGAACATTGCCATCGCCACAACATCTTCCTGATGCAACTGTTGGACTTTGTCCTTACGCGTAATATCTTTCTCTTTGATCATCATGTCTACCACCAGCTCAGGGGAGTGGCGATGGGTAGTCCCTGTGCCCCCACGTTCGCAAATCTCTACCTGGGCTGGTGGGAGAAAGAAGTCGTGTTTGGTGACATGATGGAACAGTACACATCATCCATACAGTTGTGGATCAGCTACATCGATGATGTGCTGATACTATGGAAGGGAACGAGAGAGATCTTCATTGGGTTCGTGGCAGCGTTGAATATCAATCAGCTAGGCCTATTTTTTACGTCCGAGATGCAGGAGGGTCAAATTGCATTTCTAGACATTATGATCACGATAGGCACGGATAGAAGAATAACCACCAATTTGTTCAGAAAACAAACATCTACCAATAGCCTCTTATATTGGAAGAGTGGGCATCCGCTGGCCCTGAAAAAAGGTATCCCGAAAGGGCAATACCTCAGGGCTAGGAGAAATTGTTCTGAACTTGCTGAGTTTAAAGCAGTTGCATCGGATCTGAGGACACTATTTACTAATCGGGGGTACCCGCAGCACACATTGAAAAGGGCATTTCATCATTCTATGTGTGCTGATCGTAGTCAACTTCTTGTCCCCAGAACTAGGGCCAAAGATGACTCTACCCTCAGGATTATAGCTACATATGATAAGGCTGACCAACAGATATGTGATATTCTGCAGTGCCACTGGACCATTTTATAGTCTGATCCAGACATTGGGTCATTGCTACAGGATCGCCCCTCCATAACGTATCGCCGTAGTTCAAACTTACGCGATCGGTTAGTGCGCAGTTTGTTTACACGCCCAATGCCTTAAACATGCTCAAAAATACGCTTAAAGGATAACTGTCACACTTAGACCCTAATTTCTATTTTCATATATGTGGTTACTAATAACATGATATTCCAGAATCAGTTACTATTAGACTGACTTACCCCATATTTAATAAGATTCAGCCCTTAGCAACCAGTCTGCATAAAACTGCAATTTCACTAATTAGTTAAGATGGCCGCCACTGCCCTCACCCTGAGGTTAATCCCGCCTGCCCTCACTAGCCAGTAACAATAGCCCCCCAAAAGTGTCAGTAGCCAGAGCCCCCCCCCCCCCTAAAGGGTTAATCTCCTGCAGCACAAAGGGGTCCTCTTACCACATGTTGCTTTCATTTATACACTGAGCAGAGGCAGATCTCCCTTCCCTGGTCTGCGCTGCTTCAACTCTACTTCTCCAGCTCTGCTGAGTGAGGGAGCGTCTGCCAAGCGCAGGGACAGGGAGAAGTGCACACAGCCCAGGCACTGTTATCAGCTGCTGGGGAGGAGCTGGCTTTAATCATTTACTTACAGTCCCTGGCTGTCAGTAATCTGACCTTGCAGGCTGCGTGCTTCTGCGTCCTCCGTCCTTCAACAGACAGACGGAGCATGCCTAGCGACCTGATTTTAAGCACAGGTAAAAGTAGGCAGTACAGGGAACAAAACTGTGGAATTAAGGGGGTAATTGAATACATAGTGAAAAGTTGAAATAGGGCCACCAAGGAGATATTAATCACCACAATCCAATACTCCCCAAAAAAAAAAAAAAAAAGGACAGTTATACTTTAAGGGAACTTTTCCTTGCGGCTCCTGGATAATATGTGGCAACATCATGAGAGGGGCCTCTTTCACTAGCTACACTACTAGAGAGAGATATAACATTCGTTCCTTTATCAGGTGCACATCAATGGGCGTTGTGTACCTTATTACCTGCCAGTGCGGCCTACAATACGTAGGTAAAACCAAACGAATTGGCGAACATCTTTCGGACATTCGAAATCAACGTGACACGTCCGTGGCACGCCACGTGTGTGATGTTCATAATGGCAATCCTGATGTACTGAAGGTGCAGGTGATTGAACATATTAGAAGATCCATCCAAGGCGGGGACGTTGATATACAGCTGCTCCAGAAGGAAGCAATCTGGATTTTTAGGTTGCAGACTGTTCACCCGAAAGGGTTAAATGAGGCAATCGCATATGCCTGTTTCATATAATTGCACAATAGGATGATTGATATTGTGGTCCAACAGATATGGGATGGATGTACTTACAGTATTTGTGACATGACTATGTATTATCATGTCAGGACAATGTTCCATCTGTCACCTCTCTATATATGCCCCCATATAAGCAGCAATGCCATCGTGTGCTGTTAGGGGGCGTTTATTACATCTTGGAGAATCACTTAAGGATGTTGCTCGCTTGTCATTTCATCACATTGTATATGTACACATTCATCTGGTTTATCATACAATGCAGTTCCCCCTTGTGGTTGCTCTTTGATTTACAGGGGGTTTGAACTGCCAATGCACTTGCCAACTGAATGGTAGGTTCGGTTTACTGCATATTTTATTTGATTGAATATAATGGATACCTATATCTGTCCGCCATTAGAGATCTATAATATGATCAAGCATATTTCTCTGGCGGGCCCTTTGTTTGGAACCACATTAGTACTAGGCTTTAGATTTTCGCCACGGTTTGGGTTCCCCCTTTACATAAGTGCGCATGCGCTGCCTCCCGGGAGTGTTATTGTTCAACTGTGCGCTTGCGGAGTCAGAGGGCGCGAGACTCTGACATGCCCTTAATTCTGATTGGGCGCTTGCACAGGCGCACACCCCCGGGAGGCAAGGCTTTTGTAATATCTACCCGGCGCGTGTTCGGCCGCGTACGGCCATCACAGCGTCGGAGCCTGTGCACACAACAGTGCAGGGCATTTTTCCTTACAGGCTATTATAATTGTAACAAGCTCCTGATGACACGTGGTGAATTGTGTCACGTAGAAACGAGCCGGCGTTTAATCCTGTAGGACACGGTTCTTTAGGCAGGGTGTCAGGCAGCTTACCTCAAAAAATATACGTTCCTGGCAATGAGTGTGGATGTGGTCTGAGCCATACAGTCCCACAGCGCTAATGCAGGAGGGGGAATGGTGATAAGATGCTTGTTATTGCCAGGTTACAGTGACAGACATAGGATCGCTGCTGTCATACCCTAGCCAACTGAAAAGTCAGGGCGGTATCCTCATCCCTGATCTTGCACACAAATAGCAGCACATTGCTAGCAAGTACAGGTGTAGCTGGTTATATGGTTATCCATCTCTACACTGGATGAGTCTGGTTGCCTGATATTCATAGTAAATAAAATACAATACCCCCTTCTTTCAATTGGATTGTAATAAAACTTCATTATTTTCTTTTAAATACGTTCTTCAGGCTATGTGACTAGGAAACTTTACTGAACGTACACCACTACATCTATTTTTTGTGAGATGACAACATACAACTGTGCATGAAAGATGCAGAAACCAAAAATATCAGCGTTCACGCCAGCCTCACTGCTCTTGTCCGCATCCTCCACCAATTGTGGGATTTTGCTCTGGTAGATAGGGTAAGCATGGCACAGTACAGAGGCAAAATACAAGTTCTTAACTCAAAACGTCAGTGTTTATTGACACTTGAGGCAACTGCACAAAACAGCATGTAACTTTGCAGTCTTGGTGTTAATTCACACACAATGGAAAGTACATATAACACAAGTCACCTTGCTGGCAGTTCTGCCTCCAGTAGTCCACAGCAGGCTTTAGAGGGCCTGTTTCCCCAGCGTGCGGCTCTCAGCCCTCCAGCACGGCATAAAGCCTCAGATCCCAAAAACAGAGACATCTCTGCTGAACCCAGCTTCCTATTTAAGGACAGCCAAGTGCTACCAAAACCCGGACCACTTAAACTCCGGTCCGGTATTTGACCTCACCTGGCTGGAAACCAGCCCAGCCACACATGCAGGAAGGAAAATACCTGCCGTTCCAGACACAACCCCTCACTGTGTCACACTATATACCACAGTGGACTTGTTAGCTCTGCTGTATGTTTTAGCAAATACCCAGGGCGGTGTTACAACGGCCGGTGCCCAGGCCCCTGGGTCATTTTCATACGAAGGCACTCCCCCTCTGCCGCGTCTGCCCGCCCTTAGTCTCTGTTCTAACCTCCCTTCTCCCGTCCGTAATCCCGCGTATGCGCCGATGAATGCGATATCGCCAGGGCATCGCAGTTTAGCGTGCGCATGCGCGGGATTACGGACGGGAGGAGGGAGGTTAGAACAGAGACTAAGGGCGAGCAGACGCGGCAGAGGGGGAGTGCCTTCGTATGAAAATGACCCAGGGGCCTGGGCACCGGCCGTTGTAACGCCGCCCTGGGCACCTTCACAGACTCATTTGCATGCGGATTAAAAGTGTTTTTCTCCACAACGAAACAAGGAACAAACGGTAAGCACCGTTTTAATAGGGGGGATGCCGTGGACATAACACTGTTATTAGGTTAATAGGGTGAATCTGCGTGAAAGACTCCTTTTAAATCAATACCGAAACCACTGATTAAGAGAAGACACATAAAAGAGGACATAAGACGGTGGAAGGGGGGGAGGGTAGGAAGGTGACAGTGTCTAGATATGCAGAATTTACAGTTGTATGTTCTGAAAGGTTTCCGAGGAATGCAACGGGTCCCATGGGCCCCACGTCTTTGAGTATCGTGAGGTATCCAAGGGCGTCACACTAATAAGGTCCTCCATTCTCTGGTATAGGGCAATCTCTTCAAACCACTCCTCCGGTGATGGGGGAGAAATGGATTTCCAATGACGTGGTATTACTCTTTTTGCTGCCTGGACCATTTATTTCAAAAGGGAATTTTTGTAGGCAGGGATATTCAGGTCAAGTATAAACAATAGAAGAGCTTACGGGGAATTCAGGATGGGGATGCCTAGGCTATTACTTCTCTGATAACCCTGTGTACAAGGTTCCAAAAAGGACGTAGAATAGTACAATGCCACCAAATATGGATCATCGTGCCCTCCTCCGTGTGACATCTCCAGCAGCGATCTGACACTGTGGAGAACCATTAATGGAGCAACGCAGGTACTCTGTACCATCTGGGTATAATTTTGTAACTCGTTTCTTGGGCTTTAGTAGAGATCAGTGCTTTGTGAGATAGAAGAAAACGTCTATTCCATTGGACTGGGGTGAAAGGTTGCAAACATATGATGGGCTGTAAAGGATAACTTAGAGAGAGTGGGACGCGTAGTGCCTGTTAGCCATGGTAGGACCGTTATAGAGCAGGGGGAGGAGTCACGTGCGATGTGAACCCAAGACTTGGATATATCAGTGCGGATCATGTAAAAAAGCCGGAGATTGGCAGTAGCGTGGTAATATAGTCGGCCATCTGGGAGACCTACCCCCCGTCTCCTTAGAACGGGTCATTATTTCCTATTTAATTTGTGGCTTACCGGGTGACCACACAAATTGCATGAAGCATCGGCATATGGGAGACCAGAATATGGATGGAATACAAGGGGGGATGGTCTGCAGGAGATCTGAGAGTGTAGTTTTGGTAACATAGTCATTTACAGGATACTAATCATGCCGAACCAGGAAAAATCTCTTCAGCGCCAGGCTTCAAGGAGAGGGATGAAGTTTAGTCTAAAAAGCTGCGTTAGGTCAGCGGTGATATTTATACCTAGTGTGGTAAGGTGAACAGAAAAGAGTATGGTAGAGTCCTGGAAGGGGTGTATATCCCACCCAGCTTCCTCAACTGGGTGAGGTAAATAAAATCCAGAAGGTTAAAATGGACTCAGCAATGTGTAGGTTGCTGAGACAGTTTTGTTAAAGGGAACCTGTCACCTGCAAAACGCATATTAAACCGACCACAGTACCTTACAGAATCCCCTAGTGTTTTGCTAATCATGTTTTTCTTTCCTCTTTGTGTTTCTTCATACTTGTTAAAAACGCTGTTTTAATGTCGGTTGGCGCTGTTGGAAAGATCGGGAGTCATTGGTGGCCGCACAGACTATGAGTAAGGAGGTGTCACCACCAATTCCTCCAGTATAAATTAGTGAGGCACTGTCAGTATCTCAGAAACAAGAAGTAAAGGAGTTTCTGTAGAAAAATAGAGAGAGATTTTCTGACCTACCAGGCCGCACCCACCTGATAAAACATTCCGTGAGAACTGAGCCCCACAGTAAGGTGAATCTAAAGCCCTACAGGATACCAGAAGCACGCAGAAAAGCGGTATCCTCTGAGGTCAGGCGCATGCTTGAGTTAGGGGTCATTGAGGAATCTACCAGTGAGTGGTCAAGCCCTATTGTCCTAATCCCGAAGCCTAATGGGACTTGGAGATTTTGTAATGATTTCCGGAAGCTAAATGAGGTGTTGAAATTCGATGCGTACCCCATGCCCAGAGTAGACGAACTAATTGAGAGGTTTGGGAAAGCAAGGTACATCACTACCCTTGACCTTACAAAAGGGTATTGGCAGATACCATTATTAGATGATGCAAATGAAAAGACGGCATTCTCTACTCCAGAGGGGCTATTCCAGTACACAGTGATGCTGTTCAGGTTACATGGAGCCCCTGCTACATTTCAGAGGTTGATGGACCTGATCTTGAAGCCACATCGTGACTATGCGGCCGCTTACCTTGATGATGTGGTCATTTTTTCATCTGATTGGAGAAGTCACCTCTGGAAGGTACAGGCCATTATAGACTCCATTAGTGATGCTGGCCTAACCATAAACCCTGAGAAGTGTGCAGTGGGTCTGGAGGAAGCTAAATATCTGGGCTACATTATTGGTAAAGGGCTAGTTAAACCCCAAATCAATAAAGTAGAGGCGATACAAGACTGGCCTAGGCCCTTAACGAAGAAACAAGTCAGGGCCTTCCTTGGCATAACAGAGTCCTACCGCCGGTTCGTACCGAATTTTGCCTCGATGGCAGCACCATTGACTGACTTAATGATAGGCCCTAAGTCAGTAATGGTGAAGTGGACCCCAGGGGCAGAAAAGGCCTTTCAAGCCTAAAGTCCGCTCTCTGTCAACAGCCGGTGCTCATTTCCCCAGATTTCAGAAAAGAGCTTCGGGTCCAGACTGATGCATCTGAGACAGGCTTGGGAGCGGTCCTGTCACAAGTGATAAATGGGGAGGAGCACCCAGTGATGTACCTAAGTAGGAAGTTGACCCCAACAGAGAAAAATTATGCCATAGTGGAACGAGAGTGTCTAGCCATTAAATGGGCTCTGGAGTCACTTAAATATTACCTACTGGGTAGGAAATTTCAGTTGGTAACAGATCACGCTCCTTTAACTTGGATGAAACAAAACAGGGAGAAAAACGCAAGAGTGACCAGGTGGTTTCTCTCCCTGCAAAATTTTAATTTCAAGGTTGAACATAAGCCGGGGAATTTACAGGGGAACGCAGATGCTTTGTCCAGGATACACTGCTTGTTGGCTAAAAATATCCAGACCTCCGGTCTGGAGAAGAGGGGGGGATATGTGGTAAGGTGAACAGAAAAGTGTATGGTAGAGTCCTGGAAGGGGTGTATATCCCATCCAGCTTCCTCAAATGGGTGAGGTAAATAAAATCCAGAAGGTTAAAATGGTCTCAGCAATGTGTAGGTTGCTGAGACAGTTTTGTTAAGTTTATGGGCTGGATTTTATTGGACTGGGAGAAGGTAGGATTGGTAGAGGGACCTCCCCAGTCCACCCCATTCCGGGACAGGTTTTCCCCTAGCCTGAGGGATCTCAGCTGAAGCCAGCTGGGATCATCAAGGGGAAATAAAGCATAGTCCAGGCTGTCAGTCTAGGAGAGTGAGGCCTGGAGAAAGTCTGGGAAGCTGGCTGCCCTGCTGGCTAGAGAAGCCAAGTTCTCTGTGTGAACTGTGTTCAATAGGTGAGTTAGGAACTTCACCGTATTAGCCACAGCCCAGACGGGCAGGTGTTTATTTTGGTTTATGTTTTGTGGTGCTGGACCTTCAGCTTACCCAGTGAATTATAACTGGGGTGCCTGTATTGCCGTAGTGTGATAAATAAAGCAACATTTGGACTTTAACCCTGTGGTCTGCAAGAGAATCTCTCATCGCCGCCCTACCTGAGAGTGTAACCCCTTACACTAGATATCTAATTCTGTTTGGTGGCCAGAAAAAGGGAAAGGAGGTTTTGAGGAAATCGACAAGTGCACTGGGTAGGGAGACATCCAAGGTTTCCGTTTGGACATGTTAATTTTGAAGTTGGTCCACTTCACCAAAACGGGAGATCTCACGGAGCAAAGACGGCAGAGAAATGCTGGGATTAGTTATATAGAGCAGGAGATCATCTGCAAATCCACACATTTCTATTCAGTTTCTCCAATCTTTATTCCCGAGAATTCCAGATTGGCGAGTATGGAGGATATAAGATGCTCCATAACCAGAATGTAAAGCAGAGGAGACCGTGGACAACCCTGGCGCGTCCCGTTGTGAATAAGGAAGGAAGGGGAAGGAGTGCCATTGATCTTAACTCTCGCCGAGGGTTGTTGGTACAGACTGAAAACCTTTGACATAAAACCTGGGCCCACGCCCAGATGAGAAAGAACGGTGTGAATAAAGTGCCAGGAGATTCGGTCAAAGGTCTTCTCGGCATCTAGGGATAAGATCATGAGGGGAATTTTTCTTGCTTTTTCATGATGGATGATGTCTAGAGTTTTAAGGGTATTGCTATTGCCCCAGTACGAACCTCACCTGGTCAGGGTGGATAATTGAGTGTAAGAGTGCATTTAACCTATTGGCCATCAATTTAGCAAATATTTTGAGATCTACATTCAGGAGACAGAGAGGACGATAGCTAGCACATAAGTGCGGGTCCTTACCAGATTTTTGGATGACGATGGAGATGGTGGAGTACCTGAGTTCTTTTTTCAGGGGTGTTAAGGCCCTTTACATTGAAAGACGCTATCTTGAGTGACATCATATCTGTAGGGAGGGAAGAACACAAGGAACACAGGGAAGGGTGACGTACAGAAAGCGAGAAGAGAGTAAAGAAAAATAGGAAGAGGAAGAAAGAAAGAGGACGCAAACAAGAGAAAGAGCTAGCATGACCAAAAGGTCTAAAAAGACTCTTAGGGAAAGTAGCATCCAGGTAAAAGCAGGCCTACCACATCCCCTATCAAATTGAACTGACGGTCGATAATAGCAGCCACTGAGAAAGAGCAAGTGAAAGGGACAAGGTGGTGTTAAGCATGAAAAGAAGAGGAGCTATCATGGCTGTGAAGTAATAGGCTCAAATAGAAACTGCAGGCAGTCCTTCAAGTGACGAGGTTAGGTGGGGATCCGCGTCTAGGACCAGCTGATCTTTGTCGTCTCTGCTCCCGTGGAGTTGGTGTAGTTGGTCCAGGTGCCTCCTTGGTGACGTCATGAGGAGGACGAGGTCGTCTCGAAGATTCAGAAGTAGGTGGAAGGATAGATGGCCATGGGCCCAGATTGACCGGTGGCAAGTCTAGCTTTTGCAGTAGATGCGGTAAGTCCGAAGGAGTACGGAGAGTAGCAACATGACCTTTAGGGCCCACAAATAGAGCAAATGGGTAACCCCAGCGGTAAGGAATCCCTCAGTCCTTGAGAAGATCCAATAGTGGAGTGTAGAGTGAGAGGTCCTGTAGCAGAATGATGGGGACCCTGTCATAGAATATAGGGGAGGACTGCCATGCTTTATTCAGGATCTGTTCCTTGATGGCATAAAAGTGGGTTCTGCAAATGATGTCTCTCGGTTTAGCGCTATCAGGGTTAGGAGGTCTCAGGGCCGTGTGTGCTCTGTCAATCTCTATGTGAGAGTTTGGTGGGCGCCCCAGAATTCCGTTGAAAATTCCCACTTCTTGGGTAGCAGGTCCGCCGCTGGTATGGACTCTGAAAGGCCTCCAATCCACAAATTGTTGCTACGACTGTAGGACATGTTGCTGTAGGACATGTAGTTGCACATCGTGGGCTTGGACTTTGTCTTATAGAGCTTCTACAGTAGCTGACAAGGTTACATGATCATGTGTGACAGAATTGACTTTGATGTCGAGCGAGGCCATCTCAGAATTCCCGTTTACATTCTTGTAGGATACTGGCGGCGAAGCTGGATAGATCATCTTTAGAGGGTAGAGAGCATATAAGAGTGCACAAATCCGCCATGGTGGGCGGCTTGGTGTCTTCATCAAATAAAGCAGAAGAGGATGGCGGTGTCAGGGCGGAGTGTATGGAAAGGCCCTGGGGGGGTATATCCGCAAGGTCAGTTGTGTCCCCTGTGCCTGGTGGTGTTGCTCCAGACAATGGCGGATGGGTATTGATGGATCCGGTAGACCAGCGTAGCACCACCGCCAAGGAGGGACCAGGGGAGCGGAAAGGAGGATGAAGGGGGTCTTGTGCAGCAGGGGAGAAGAGGGCACGGGGTGCCAGTTGGTTGGGGGACCTCTGAGTCAGATCCTGGAGCTGCTGCAGGAGATAAGGGCCATGATGTGGTGAAGATTGGTCACGAGGGGGCCCCTGATGGATGTCTAGGGTATCCAGTGCCATGGGTAGTTGGGGAGTATATCCCCTGGGCCAAAAGGGGTCAACTGAGGGCCTCAGCGCAGGGTCTCCTGGCATGGCAGGGTTGGGGGACATCGGGGAAACCTCTTGTGAGGAGGGTGTGCCCTTTGAAATGACCTGCGGTGCTGTATGAAGCAGCAGTGTGGCGGTGGATTGCTGATGCTCGGGCCAGTGGGGAGAGTCAGGACCGCTGTAAACTTTGAAGATCACGGTCCAGTGGTGGCAGAAGGACTTCGGTCTGGACTGTGGGTCCCTGCAGGCTGCTCTGCAGGAGCAGGTAAGGAGGGCACTAAGGCGGATCAGCGCCTGCCCGCTTGCAAAGGAAGGCTGTCGGGCACTGCAGGGAGCGCTTCTGATGTCCGCGTGGAGTGAGTGCCTGCGCCATCTTGTGAGCGCATGGCGCGCCCTTTGAGAGCGGGAGACGGCGAGGTGGACTGCTGGGCGAACAGATGCAGCAAGTCGCCTTAAGAGGATGCCAAGGGAGCCGATGGTCGGGCTCTACCCTTCTTCAAGGTTTTGCCCATCAGTGGCTGACAATGTGGGACAAATTACGCTGGGGATGTGGAGGAGCTCTGGAGGAGCTCTGGCTGAGCACGTCTTCACTCCTCCATGGCTGGCCACGCCCCCCTTATTAAGGTCTTTTAATAATGTCTTGAGTTAAAGAGCATTTGTCAGCATGATCAACCCAAAGAGACCAGGCTTACTGACTGGTAGGGTTGATCATGCTGATTAAAATAATACGTTAGTTACGTTTCCACGTGGCAGCATTCCCAAGACACCAGCATTTGTATTATGCAAATTAGCTCTTTCGAGCACTAAGGGGCTGGACTAAATGCTTGGAACACTGCTATTCTAAGGCCCATCTCCTCCAGGCACTGCCCACTCCCCTTTGATTAACAGGGTTAAAAATATCATGTAACCCTGTATTCTCCCTCCTGTGGAATAGCTCAGTGACTCTGCACTGGATCTGCTGCTCTTACCAGGCATCATAGATTCCAAAAGTGCATGCGCTGAGTCACTAAGGCAGAGCACAGGAGCGCGAATACAAGGTTAGACAAGATGTTTAGCCCTATACATAAAAGGGACAGGTGCAACACGCCAGACCTGCAGGGTATAGACGAAGTGAGGTCACGGTTATGGGCAATCGAGGGTTACTCACTATATTGGAGAACCCTGGGCAGGCGCGTGGCAGTGAAGGAGAGGTAGACACGGTTCCTCTAGGGCACACTCTGTATATAGGGACCAGGCCTGATGGTGGATGAGGTGCCCTGGATGTTACGGGTATTTTGAGTGCCTGGGGCAAGGTCCCTGTTGTATTCGTGACGCCAGTGCCTTTGGACGGTGGCACGCCGGTTGGTAGTTGGAATGATGGCGGTACACAAGTAGAATAGTGAACCAAACGTAACTTTACTGAACAATCCAACTTTGTACAGCAGGTAGTAGTACAGTCTTTCAATCACAGTTCCACAAGTAGGCTTATTCACACAATGGCAGGTAATATTTATGCAAGATACGCAGAGGGTAACTTCACAAGCACTCAGCAGCAGGTTGTACCTTTCCTCAGAATCAATGTACAGTGTCCCTTCTAGAACTCCTGTTCTGGCTTTATATCCCAAGGCCCGGATGCCTAAAGGGTGGCTTAAATCCTTGGTTACTTTCCTCCTCAGGTATTAGATTCTTGCTGCACTTTCTAGTTTCATCTGCCCATCAGGGTCACTTAGCTTACCCTGGATCGCCCTCTCTTGTAAAGTGGATGACTGTGGGTTTCTCCCAGGAGGTTGGGTCCTGCAACTGGGGTATCTCTTCAGAGCTAACTAAGGCTCTCTTGTTCTCAGGCAGGCTGGAGCTTCTCACTAGCCTCCTGGACATCACTAGCAGCCAGGGCTATCCAGCTGCATGTCAGGAGCAGGCTTTTTAACCTCTGTCTTCTCAGACTCCTGACTCTGCACTAACTCTCCCTGTCTAGGCCTGGACATTTATACTAGGGGCTCTCTATCTCCCTCTAGTGTCTGGGATGTCTAACTACACCCAACTAGGCCTGCTGTTACATCATACAGGGGTACATTGCATGTAAAAACACATTAGAACATACATAAAACGCACAATTAAATATAACACTTCTGTTCCTTGGGAGTAGGAGTAACGCGCACACCAATTGACCCTTGTGTAGTGCCCACCCCTACCTAGTGGGACACTACACAGGGAGCTGCCAGAGGAAATGGGCCTTTTGGAATAGCAGTGCTCCAAGCATTCTGGCTGGCCCCTTGGTGCTCAAAATAGCTCATTTGCATAATAATAAAAATGCTTGTGTCTCAGGACTGCTGCCACGTAGAAGCATAACTAAGGTGTTGTTTTAATCAGTATGATCAATTAAACCAGGCAATATGCCTGGTTTAATAGGGTTGATCGTGCTGACAGTTGCTTTAATTGGTGGGACTACGATATTCTCTGTCTTACACAGGTTTCATTCACACAGCCGTAACGCAACCACGACTTAGCGTCTGTCTTATAAGTGCATGACCGAAACCCACCGCCATTCAAATAGACCAAAGCCAGATTTCCGCATTCACTGATGGCAATCGAAGTATGGTTCACTTGAGCCATGAGCAATCTGGACGTGTTAAAGGGGAGATTCGTGTTTGCTGGGCGGAGTAGGATAGTTTGGAAACACGTCCGTTACTGGTTAAGGCCTCATGCACACGACCGTTTTTTTTTTAAGGTCCGCAAAAACGGGGTCCGTAGGTCCGTGATCCGTGACCGTTTTTTCGTCCGTGGGTCTTCCTTGATTTTTGGAGGATCCACGGACATGAAAAATGAAAAGAAAATCTAAGTCAAGTTTGCCATTGAAATGATAGGAAAAAACGGACACGGATCACGGACACGGATCACGGACGCGGATGACAATCTTGTGTGCATCCGTGGTTTTTCACTGACCCATTGACTTGAATGGGTCCGTGAACCGTTGGCCGTGAAAAAAATAGGACAGGTCATATTTTTTTCACGGCCAGGAAACACGGATCACGGATGCGGCTGCCAAATGGTGCATTTTCCGATTTTTCCACTGATCCATTGAAAGTCAATGGGTCCGTGAAAAAAAACTGAAAACGTCACAACGGCCACGGATGCACACAACGGTCGTGTGCATGAGGCCTAACATGAAGGAAACATTGTGAGCGCTTTGGAAATAATACAGCAGTGCACACATATGATAAGACATAGAAAGTGATAGAGAATGGCAGACATAGCCGAACGGCTGAGTCACTTATCTGTCGGTTCCTCGTTACGCAGCAGAAGGACCACACCCAGCGCTCATCTTAATTAAAGGGAATCTGTCAACTTGTTTTTCCTTATTAAACTAATCATAGTGTCACTTGCAGAGACATTTAAAGTGCTCCCTTTCTTTACTTATACTGTTGTATCAATTAGCTGAAAAAGTAGTTTGAACACAAATGCAAATGAGCTGTTTGACGCACCGAGGGCGGGCCTTTTGCCCTTTGTTCACTTAGCTCCGCCTATTTCTTGGTGATCAACACGGCCAGGTGTCTGAGTACTGCTCTTGCCTGGCCCCATTATCTTGCGTGTGCAACAGAAAATTTCTGCAACACAATCTGGCGAGTGTCAATGCAGTATATTCCCATGGTGGATTTTACAGCCGGATTCGTGTCCACCTCCCATGGTTTTCAATGGGCATATTCCTTCTTGGCACAGGGTCCAGACATCACTGGAAGCAGCGATGGGGTGAAAAACTGCAAGACCCAGGGCTCTTTCTGCCACAGAAAATGGAGTTCCACTGTAAAAAAAACTAAGATATATATATAAACATATACTTTTTGTACTGGACTCTGCAGGATGGAAACGCATAGTGTACTTTCCTTTGCCCCCCTCCCCCACGACATATATGTTAAACATGGGACAAAAACATGATGTGAACCCAGCATTAGGCCTGCACACATTCAGGTGTGGGTCAGGTTTTCTGATGCCGTTTTTAAAGCTAAAACCAGGAGTGGCTCATAAAGGGATTATTTAGGGCTCATGCACTGCCGCATTTCCCGGGTCGACCATGTCTCCGCTGAACTGAAACGACTGTATCATCGTGTTTTACCATACAGTCAGTTCATATCTGATTGTGGATCTCTTGTACTGAACTCACAGTTCAGTACACATATTTCGTTGCGTGGCCGTTTTAACGCCATCCTCGCCACTTGGGAGTGATGGGGGCCGGGACATCAGCCCTAGCAAATTTACGCCTAGAAACAAGTATAAATGTTGGTAAAAATAACGACTCTACTCAGTCGCACAGGCTGTAAAACTGCGCCTAATTTATGACGAGTGGCATGCATAAAATGCTGGTCTTTGAAAGATTCAGCTTCACACTGAGCGAGGACATGAAGTTAGGGACAGCAGACAGTCTAGTACAGTAGGGGCAGGGGTGGGATTCAAATTTTTAACAACAGGTTCCCTACTCAACGCCAGGCATGCGGCGTCACGACACATGTTTATATACACATACACAATATCCATGCAACACACATACACATAAATACACCACATATACACTACACACACATACCACCCAACTTTCAAAAAGCCCAAGTAGCTAAACTATCAGAGGCGTGCAAAGCTTGTCACAACAAGTTTTTTAAAGCGCTGGCCCACACCTCTAACTCCACATAATGTCTCCATTGTGCCCCCCAAACAGTAGTTATGCCACATCTGGGATGGTTGGGAGGTATGCATAGTAAACAGACTATATAGACACTACACTCACATAATCACATATACAATATACACCCATATAGGGTGCACTTACAGTAGATCTACCTACTCCATATACATTTCATACACATTTGTACCTAGCACGCACATTATATTCAGTTGTATCCAGAATACAGCGCCCCATACCTCTTACATCCAGTGACTTATCCTCTGATGTAGATGTTCTCTTTCCTCATCTTCTCCTTTCAGACCAGACTACCATGATAATTTTTCACCTATCTCTCGTCTCTGCAGTTTTACAAAAAAAACATCTTAGGTTACTACTTTTCCATCCTCCTACCTTCTGAACAACTCATCCTGCCACATTTAATACTGTGCCTGCTGTGCTCCCCAATACTATACTACAGAAACTGTACACCTGAAAATGCCAGTACCACACAGATAGTGCCCCCAGCTCCAGTACTGTGCCCGCTGTGCTCCCCAATACTAAACAGCAGAAACAGATAAACCCCCTGATAACACTAGTACCACACAGATAGTGCCCTTCAATAATTATTGGCAGACACTGCCCTGCAAATAACTGTGCCCAGCAGATAGTGCCCCTGACACTAAAAGTGTAAAACATTATGTCCCCTTGTTACTACTGGGGGACTATGGGGAACATGGTTACTATTATGGGTACTATGGGAGCATTATTACTTCTGGGGCACAGTGGGGACATTTTTACTACTAAGTCAGAGAATTATTACTATTGGTAAAACTTTGGAGCAGTATTACTGTGGGGGGCAAACTGGCCTCTTAAGATGAGCACCAGTACAAAGAATGTCCCTTGTAATGTGCCCCAGTACAAAAAATGCCCCCTAATCAGTGGCGCGCCTACAGGGGGGGTCCAGCGGGTCTGGACACCCCCCCCCCCCTTAGAACAACCAGCCCAAAAATTATTTTTTATCCTTCAGGGCCGCACCGCCGATCACCACAGGCGGCGTGGCCCTGGATGTAATTGCGGCGGCGGTGGTGGTGGGGGGGCCAGTAGGAGATGAGCGCTTCCATTGTGGAAGCGCTCATCTCCATATCTAATGCATCTGTATCGCTGTCCATAGGACAGCGATAGCAGATGCCTGTGCTGTGCTGCGGCAGGGGAGGGAGAGGTGTGTCCCTCCCCTGTTCTTCTGATAGGCCGCAGGCACTAATGCCTGCAGTCTATCAGAGGCCGGCTCTGGCGGCGCGATGACGTCATCATTGCGCCACCTGAGCCGGGCAGCACACAGCAGGGACACGGGCCGGAAGAGGCTGCATCGCATCTCTGCTGGAGGTAAGTATCAGAGTATTTTTTGTTGTTGTTTTTTTTTGGAGGGGGGGAGCTGGCACTATGGGGGCACTAAAGGGGAGAAGGGCACTATGGGGGCACTAAAGGGGAGAACGGCACTATGGGGGGCACTAAAGGGGAGAACGGCACTATGGGGGCACTAAAGGAGAGAACGGCACTATGGGGGCACTAAAGGGGAGAACGGCACTATGGGGGCACTAAAGGGGAGAACGGCACTATGGGGGGCAGTAAAGGGGAGAACGGCACTATGGGGGGCAGTAAAGGGGAGAACGGCACTATGGGGGGCACTAAAGGGGAGAACGGCATTATGGGGGGCAGTAAAGGGGAGAACGGCACTATGGGGGCACTAAAGGGGAGAACTGCACTATGGGGGCACTAAAGGGGAGAACGGCACTATGGGGGGCACTAAAGGGGAGAACAGCACTATGGGGGCACTAAAGGGGAGAACGGCACTATGGGGGCACTAAAGGGGAGAACGGCACTATGGGGGGCACTAAAGGGGGAGAACGGCACTATGGGGGCACTAAAGGGGAGAACGGCACTATGGGGGGGCACTAAAGGGGAGAACGGCACTATGGGGGCACTAAAGGGGAGAACGGCACTACAGGGGCACTAAAGGGGAGAATGGCACTATGGGGGGTACTAAAGGGGAGAACGGCACTATGGGGGGCACTAAAGGGGAGAACGGCACTATGGGGGGCACTAAAGGGGAGAACGGCACTATGGGGGCACTAAAGGGGAGAACGGCACTATGGGGGCACTAAAGGGGAGAACGGCACTATGGGGGCACTAAAGGGGAGAACGGCACTATGGGGGGCACTAAAGGGGAGAACGGCACTATGGGGGCACTAAAGGGGCACTAAAGGGGAGAACGGCACTATGGGGGCACTAAAGGGGAGAACGGCACTATGGCGGCACTAAAGGGGAGAACGGCACTATGGGGGCACTAAAGGGGAGAACGGCACTATGGGGGCACTAAAGGGGAGAACGGCACTATGGGGGGCAGTAAAGGGGAGAACGGCACTATGGGGGGCAGTAAAGGGGAGAACGGCACTATGGGGGGCAGTAAAGGGGAGAACGGCACTATGGGGGGCAGTAAAGGGGAGAACAGCACTATGGGGGCACTAAAGGGGAGAACAGCACTATGGGGGGCAGTAAAGGGGAGAACGGCACTATGGGGGCACTAAAGGGGAGAACGGCCAATAATTGTTGAAGGGGGCACTATCTGTGTGGTAGCAGTATTTCCAGGGGGACTGTTTCTGCAGTATAGTATTGGGGGCACAGCGGGCACAGTATTGGGGGCACTATCTGTGTGGTAGCAGTATTTCCAGGGGGACTGTTTCTGCAGTATAGTATTGGGGGCACAGCGGGCACAGTATTGGGGCACTATCTGTGTGGTAGTAGTATTTCCAGGGGGACTGTTTCTGCAGTACAGTATTGGGGGGGGGGGGGGGGATTGCGGCGCGCATTGTTCTTTTCCTGGCCAGCTTTTAGAATCGCCAAGTAAAAGAATCAGCGCAACACACTATACCCCCGTCCCTGCAGTTTTAAAGGGCTTCTGTCAGCCCACTAAACCCTTTTTTTTTTCCCCCGTTAATATTAATCCCTACACTGCAAGCTCCCTGTACATATGCTAAATATTAATTTTCGTTCAGTAGATATTGTTAAAAATCAAGTTTTATCATATGTAAATTACCTTGCTACCAGCAAGTAGGGCGGCTACTTGCTGGTAGCAGCCGCATCCTCCTCTCATCATGACGCCCCCTCCGCCGTTTGATTGACAGGGCCAGGGAACGGGTTCGTTCTCTGCTGGCCCTGTTCGAATTCAAAATATCGCGCCTGCGCCGTACCTTTCTTTAATCGGTGCAGGCGCACTGAGAGGCGGCCTCTCTCCCGGCCGCTCCATCCTCAATGCGCCTGCGCCGGGTGTAGATGTGACGTCATCGGCGCAGGCGCATTGAGGATGGAGCGGCCGGGAGAGAGGCCGCCTCTCAGTGCGCCTGCACCGATTAAAGAAAGGTACGGCGCAGGCGCGATATTTTGAATTCGAACAGGGCCAGCAGAGAACGAACCCGTTCCCTGGCCCTGTCAATCAAACGGCGGAGGGGGCGTCATGATGAGAGGAGGATGCGGCTGCTACCAGCAAGTAGCCGCCCTACTTGCTGGTAGCAAGGTAATTTACATATGATAAAACTTGATTTTTAACAATATCTACTGAACGAAAATTAATATTTAGCATATGTACAGGGAGCTTGCAGTGTAGGGATTAATATTAACGGAAAAAAAAAAAAGGGTTTAGTGGGCTGACAGAAGCCCTTTAAATATAAAGGGGGCTTTGAAAAATTGAATTAGCACAGCACACTACACATGCCACATTTTTTGGCCTTTCGGACCCCCCCTAGACAAAATTCCTGGGTGCTCCCCTGCCCCTAATAATGTGCACTAGTTCAAAAATGCTCCTGTTCTGTGTGCCAGTACATAAAATCCCCCCTCTTAGTGCCCCCTGTTGAGCTAATATCCCTATAGTGCCCCCATAATGTGTGCAAGTATAAAATACCCCTATATAATGCTCATATAGTGCTCATCTCCCCTTACCTATAGTGTCCCCCATAATGTGTTAGTATAAAATGCCCCTATATAGTGCCCCAAGTAGATGCCACCATAGCGCTCCTTCCTTTTCCCCATAGTGCCCCCATAATGTGCCTATATAATATGCCCCCATAGTGTTCTCCCCCTTCCAAACCCATAGTGCTTCCATAATGTTCCAGTATAAGATTCCCCCATAGTGTCCCCAATGATATGCCAGTATAAATGCCCCCAGCAGATGCCCCTATAGTGTCCCCATGATGTGCCAGTATAGATGCCTCCATAGTGCCCCCTATAAAGTACCAGTATAAATATCCCCAGTAGATACCCCCATAGTGTCACCCATGATGTGCCAGTATAACCGCCCCCCAGTAAATTCCCCCCTAATGTCCCAGTGTAAATGCCCCCAGTAGGTGCCCCCATAATGTGCCAGTATAAATTCCTCCGGGTAGATAGCCCAGATGTGCCAGTATAAATGCCCACAGCAGATGCCCTCATGATGTGCCAGTGTAAATGCCCCCATATTCCCCCATTATATGCCAGTATAATTTCCCCATAATGCCCCCATGATGTGCCACTATAAATACCCCCATAGTGTCCACCTGATGTGCCAGTGTAAATGCCCCCAGTAGATGCCCCCATATTGTCCCCCATGATGTGCCAGTATAAATGCCCCATAGTGTCCCCCATGATGTGCCAGTAATGCCCCTATAGTGTCCCCCATGATGTGCCAGTAGATGCCCTCATAGTGTCCCCCATGATGTGCACGTAATGCCCCCATTAAATGCCCCCATAGGTTCCCCCATGGCGTGCCAGTATTGCTCCCATAGTGTCCCTCATGATGTGCCAGTAGATGCCCCCATAGTGTCCACCAGGATGTGCCAAAAGATGCCCCCATAGTGCCCCCCCTGATGTGCCAGTATAAATGCCCCCATAGTGTCCCCCATGATGTGCCAGTAATGCTCCCATAGTGTCCCTCATGATGTGCCAGTAGATGCCACCATAGTGTCTATCAGGATGTGCCAGTAGATGCCCCCATAGTAATCCCCATGATGTACCAGTAAGACCCCCACAGTGTCCCCCATGATGTGCCAGTAAAGCCCCCATTTTTTCCCCCATCATGTACCAGTAATGCCCCATAGAGTACCCCATCATGTGCCAGTAATGCCCCCATAGTATAACCCACCATGTGTCACTAATGCCCCCATAGTATCCCCCATCATATGCCAGTGATGCCCCCATAGTGTCCCCATCATGTGCCAGTAATGCTCCTATAGTACCCCTTATCATGTGCCAGTAATGTCCCCCATCATGTGCCAGTAATGTCCCCATATTGCCCCATGATGTGCCAGTAATGCCCCCATAGTGTTTCCCATGATGTGCCAGTAATGCCCCCATAGTGTCTCCTATCATGTGCCAGTAATTCCCCCAGTTGATGCCCCCATAGCGCGCCACATAAAAGAAAAGAAAAAAACACTAACACTTACCTCCATGCTGGCAGCGATGCAGGCCTCTTCTGGCCTGTGTCCCGCGCAGTACAAATCTCGGTTCAGGTGGACGCGATGATGACATCGCTCCGCCTGCGCCAGCCTCTAATAGGCTGCAAGCCTAGTGCCTGCAGCCTATCAGAGGAGCAGGAAAGGGAGACGCCTCTCCCTTGCTCTTCTGCTGCCAAGCTCCGGATCGGGATTCAGCCAGCAACACGGTTCTCCGATCCGGCTGTAATTTTAACAACCGGATCTGGAGAACCGGAGGGAAGTGGCGGAATCCCATGCCTGAGTAGGGGTGATGTCACTGTATGTAGTGTATAGTTGGTGTCATCAGCATAGAAATGGTACTGAAAACCAAATCTGCTGATAATCTGTCAAATTAGGGGCTGTGTAGAGAGAAAAGAGGAGAGGACCAAGGACTGAACCCTGAGAAACCCCAACAGCAAGAGGGAGAGAAGCAAATGATACACTGAAGGACATTAAAGTCAATAGGTTTCTGTGCTGTCTGTGATTCACTGATGTGTGAAAGAGACCTTAAAGGGGTTGTCTCATGGCAGCAAATGGTATTTATGATGTCGTTTAAAGCTAATACCAGGAACTTACTAATGTATTATGATTCTCCATATTGCCTCCTTTGCTGGCTGGATTCATTTTTCCATTGCATTATACACTGCTCATTTCTAGGGGTTATGCTGCAGAGGAGATACGTAGTAGCCGAGACAGGAGCTGTTGTGCATGCGTGCCTATGTGCACTCCTACGGTCCCGGCCACCATAAAGGTCGGCACTTTTTCCTACAGTAACCCCTGTAAATGGGCAGTGTATAATGCGATGTGAAAATGAATCCAGCCAGCAAAGGAGACAACATGGACAATCACAATACATTAGTAAGTGCCTTGTATTAAAGAGGACCTTTCACCGGTCTGGACATTATCATATAACTAGCGGGTTGTGTAGGACATACTGATGTTACAGAGCTTTTTAGTTTCTCATCGGTATAGGGAGGAGACGGTCGTGTTTCTCAATGGGCGTCTCCTTCTCCCTGGCTGTGAGCTGTCCAATCACAGTGGAGAGCGTCACAGCTGGGGAGAATGTGAGTTTTTTTTTTTTTTTTTGCAATTGGACAGCTCACACCTAGGGAGAAGAAGATGCCCATTAAGAAACGCGTCCGTCTCCTCCTCCCTGTGCCGATGAGAAACTAGTAAGTGCTGTAACATCAGTATGTCCTACACAACCCGCTAGTTATATGATAATGTCCAGAGCTGTGAAAGGTCCACTTTAACTTTGTCTACAGAATAACTGCCATTTCCTTAAGTGAGACAACCCCTTTAGGACCAATAGATTGCAGCATGGTGAGTCTACACTGTCAAATGCTGCAGAGAGATCCAGGAGAATGAGCACAGAGTAGTCACTGTTGCATTTGGCTGTCAAAAGATCATTTGTCACTTTGGTGAGTGCAGTTTCTGTAGAATTTGGAGGGCGGAAAACTGATTGTAACGGGTCAAGGAAAGAGTTAAGAGGAAGATACTGGATGAGCTGAGAGTGCACCAGAAACTCCAGGAGTTTAGAGATGAATGGGAGATTACAGACAGGTCTGTAGTTAGTTGTGCATGGTGGGTCAGGAGGTTTCTTTAGTAATGGGGTTATGTTTGAAAGAGGAGGAGAGGATACGAGAAGAGAGGGATAGGTTGAATATTTAGGTGAATAGTGACATCTGGGGAGTGAGACTGGTGGAGATGTGAGGGAATAGGGTCAGTAGTGCAGGTGGCAGGACGAGAAAAAGAGAGGATCTTGGAGACGTCTTCTGTGACTGGTTATGATATAGAAAGTGAACCAGTGGAGGTGCTTTAGGGAAGATTAATGTCACTTGATGCTTGGTAAATGATTACAAGCTGGATGTTTTCAATTTTCTCTTTGAAGTAGGTGGCCAGATCTTCAGCACAGAGGTTCAGCTGCTGCAGAACCTCAACACCTCAGCTGCCTCATAATACAGACATGAGCTGCTCCACAACATAATACACACCTCAGCTTCTGCACAACATAATACACACCTTAGCTGCTGCAGAACCTCAGAAAACACCTCAGCTTCTGCACAACATAATACACATCTCAGCTGCTGCAGAACTTCAGAAAACACACCTCAGCTGCGGCAGAGCTTCATAATACACAACTGAGCTGCTCCAGAACATAATACACATCTCAGCTGCTGCAGAACCTCTTGGACCAGGTCTCAGCTACTACAGGATATCAAAATACACATATCTGCTGCTGCAGCGCTGGGGGGGCTCCTCTTTTCTCTTCAAAAAGCAGCTAAAATGTGTATTATAAAATGCCTGTTCTTAACCACCTCCGGACCGCCTAACGCACATGTGCGTTCCGGAGGTGGCAGGGCTGCGCACAGTCACGCATATACGCGTCATCTCGCGAGACGCGAGATGACGCGAGTATGCGCCCGCGCGTGCGCAGTTCGCGCCAGCATTTCGTTCAGGACCATTTCGTCAGCAACCTGCCAGCCAATGATCGTGGCTGGCAGGTTGCTGATTTTTAAAAAATCCAATCAAAGTGCCAGATAGCAGATCATATTTGTAAATATGATCTGTTATATGGCTGCCTGCTCCTCTGCTGGTTCTTTTCGTCGGTTGGATCCAGCAGAGGAGCAGGCTTCACAGTGAGTACACCAACACTACACTATAGCCCCTGATCACCCCCCTGAACCCCAATTAACCCTTTGATCACCTCTTTGATCACCCCTGTCAATCACAAGTGAAAAGAAAAAAGTGATCAGTGCAAACTGTCACTTTTTTTTTTCACTGTTATTGACCGTTAGGTTTTAGGTATAGTTTAGGTCCCTTGGTTAGGTAGTTAGCGATCAGTTAGCGCCCAGCCCACCGCACCGCAGTCCGTTATTCGCTGATTAGCGTATCGCTATCACTGCACATTCACTTTACACGCACTGCGGCGATAAAAAAATCAGTTTTGATATTTTTTATCAACCGCAGCGGCCTCCGGTACTTCGCTAGCCTCCCCTTTGTAAGACAGGCTTGCTTTTTTTTTCTTGGGTAGTCTCAGGGAATACCCCTAAATTTAGTTGCCCACATGTCAAACAGGGGGTATTCTTCTGAAGAGGCCTACAGGCTTCTGACCCAGTCGGATGAGGAGTGGGAACCCTCATCTGATGAATCCAGCGGGTCAGAATACGAACCTGTAGAAAGCAGTGGCTCTCTGACCCAAAGTTCGGACGAGGAGGCTGAGGTCCCTGATAGCACCAGGCGTACCCGGCCCCGTGTCGCTAGACCGCAGGTTGCGCAGGATCCGCTTCAAGAGCAGCAGAGTGGGGCTGGTGCTGTCGGATTACGTGGTGAGGCATACACCAGCAGCCCAGCCCTCCCTGGACCTAGTACCAGCACTGCCGTACAACCTGGTGAAGTAGCGAGCACCAGAAGGGCAGTTGAAGCTGGTACGGTGGCACGTGCAGTAGTGACCCCGTCGCAGCCACCGCAAAGACGTGCCCGTAGAGCCCCTAGAATCCCAGAGGTGCTGGCAAACCCTGATTGGCAGTCCCCAACTTCAGCCGCACCTGTAGTTTTCCCTTTCACTGCCCAGTCTGGAGTTCGGGTTGAGACGGCTCAGATCGGTTCGGCCCTGGGATTTTTTGAGCTGTTCTTGACTGCGGAGCTTTTAGACATAGTTGTGGCCGAAACAAACAGGTATGCCACACAATTTATCACCGCTAACCCGGGAAGCTTTTATGCCCAGCCTTTCCGGTGGAAACCAGTCCAAGTTTCCGAACTTAAAACTTTTCTGGGCCTCCTCCTCAACATGGGCCTGACAAAAAAACATGAATTGCGGTCATATTGGTCCACGAACCCGATTCATCACATGCCCATGTTCTCTGCTGCCATGTCCAGGGCACGTTTTGAGGCCATCCTGCGGTTCCTGCACTTTAGTGACAACACCGCCTCCCGTCCCAGGGGCCACCCTGCTTTTGACCGGCTCCACAAAATTCGGCCCCTCATAGACCATTTCAACCAGAAATTTGCAGATATTTATACCCCAGAGCAAAACATCTGCATAGACGAGTCCCTGATACATTTTACCGGGCGCCTTGGCTTCAAGCAATACATCCCAAGCAAGCGCGCCCGGTATGGGGTCAAATTGTATAAGCTCTGTGAAAGGGCCACAGGCTATACCCACAAATTTCGGGTCTATGAGGGAAAAGATCAGACCCTGGAGCCGGTCGGTTGCCCTGACTACCTGGGGAGCAGTGGGAAGACAGTTTGGGACTTGGTGTCACCCTTATTCGGCAAGGGGTACCATCTTTATGTGGACAATTTTTACACAAGTGTGGCCCTCTTTAGGCATTTGTTTCTAGAACGGATTGACGCCTGTGGTACCGCGCGAACTAGTCGCGCGGGCTTCCCCCAACGGCTCGTTACCACCCGTCTTGCAAGGGGGCAGAGGGCCGCACTGTGTAACGAAGAACTGCTCGCGGTGAAATGGAGAGACAAGCGTGACGTTTACATGCTCTCCTCCATTCACGCAGACACGACAATACAAATTGAGCGAGCAACCCGTGTCATTGAAAAGCCCCTCTCAGTCCACGACTATAACCTCCACATGGGAGGGGTCGACTTCAATGACCAGATGTTGTCTCCGTATTTAGTTTCCCGACGCACCAGACGCTGGTATAAGAAGGTGTCTGTATATTTAATTCAATTGGCTCTGTACAATAGTTTTGTTCTCTACAGTAAGGCTGGGAGAACTGGATCCTTCCTCAAATTTCAGGAAGAGATCATCGAGAACCTCCTGTATCCAGGAGGTTCCGTGGCCCCAACCACCAGTGTAGTTAGCCGTCTACACGAGCGACATTTCCCCAATGTCGTTCCTGGTACCTCAACCCAACAGTCACCTCGAAAAAGATGTCGTGTCTGTAGCAGGAGTGGAATAAGGCGTGACACCCGCTATTTCTGTCCTGACTGTCCGGACCACCCTGCCCTATGCTTTGGAGAGTGTTTCCGGAAGTACCACTCACAGGTACACTATTAGCATAGGGATCATCTCACCAGGACAGGCACACAGGGCTATTAGGGCCCATTCACTCACTGCTGCTGCAAACGTCTCCTTTCACATGGGACAAAGTGCATAACGCACTTCGCCACATCTTTGGGCGATTTGCGCTTTGCACATTGACCCATGGGGAAGGAGAGGTTTGTTCTATAAAGGTAAAAAAAAAAAAAAAAAAAACAGGTAAGCAAACAGGTTAATGTTTAGTTCCAAAAGTTAAAGTTACATGTTCTGTTCCAAAGTTAATAAAATTATTGCGTTGTGGCCTGTTTTTTTCTTTTTTTTTTTTTTTTGTCTTTTTACCTTCCAGGTGGACCAACCGATCTACTAGCTGCAGCACCGATGTGCATTCTGACAGAAGCATTGCGCTGCTGTCAGATTACACGCAAGTCGGTGTATGCGGCGCTGCAAGACGGGATTTTCTCCTCTGCAGTGACAGATACGTTTGCCGAGGCATACGAGCTGAGGAGGAGGCGGCGTTCCTATGCTTTGGCAAGCACTTTGTATGTATATATATATATAAAAAAAAAAATCCCGGCAATGATTTATTCATCCACATCGATTGATGCGAATGGAGAAATCTGGTTTGCCAGGGCATACGAGCTAAGTGGGTATGGATGTAGGGCGGAGCTCCTATGTCCTGGCAGACGCCTTTCCCCTCCATATTTTTTTTTTGGCAGAGATTTTTTCATCCACATTGATCGATGCGAATGAAGAAATCTGTGCCGTTCATTTTTTTCTTTCAGCCCAGAGGCTGAACGGAAAAAAAAATCTCATTACCTGTATGCTCAATATAAGGAGAATAGCAGAAACTCCTAATGCTGGCCATACATGTAATGATTGCGGAGACCCTCAAATGCCAGGGCAGTACAAACACCCCACAACTGACCCCATTTTGGAAAGAAGACACCCCAAGGTATTTGCTGAGGGGCATATTGAGTCCATGAAAGATTGAAATTTTTGTCCTAAGTTAGCGGAAAGTGAGACTTTGTGAGAAAAAACAAAAAAAAAATCAATTTCCGCTAACTTATGCGAAAAAAAAAAATTTCTTTGAACTTGCCAGGCCCCTCATTGGATACCTTGGGGTGTCTTCTTTCCAAAGTGGGGTCACATGTGGGGTATTTATACTGCCCTGGCTTTTTAGGGGCCCTAAAGCGTGAGAAGAAGTCTGGGATCCAAATGTCTAAAAATGCCCTCCTAAAAGGAATTTGGGCCCCTTTGCGCATCTAGGCTGCAAAAAAGTGTGACACATCTGGTATCGCCGTACTCAGAAGAAGTTGGGGAATGTGTTTTGGGGTGTCATTTTACATATACCCATGCTGGGTGAGATAAATATCTTGGTCAAATGCCAACTTTGTATAAAAAAATGGGAAAAGTTGTCTTTTGCCAACATATTTCTCTCACCCAGCATGGGTATATGTAAAATGACACCCCAAAACACATTCCCCAACTTCTCCTGAGTACGGCGATACCAGATGTGTCACACTTTTTTGATGCCAAGGTGGGCAAAGGGGCGCATATTCCAAAGTGCACCTTTCGGATTTCACCGGTCATTTTTTACAGATTTTGATTGCAAAGTACTTCTCACACATATGGGCCCCTAAATTGCCAGGGCAGTATAACTACGCCACAAGTGACCCCATTTTGGAAAGAAGACACCCCAAGGTATTCTGTGAGGGGCATGGCGAGTTCCTAGAATTTTTTATTTTTTGTCGCAAGTTAGTGGAATATGAGACTTTGTAAGGAAAAAAGAGAAGAAAAAAAAATCATCATTTTCTGCTAACTTGTGACAAAAAATAAAAAATTCTAGGAACTCGCAGTGCCCCTCACGGAATACCTTAGGGTGTCTTCTTTCCAAAATGGGGTCACTTGTGGCGTAGTTATACTGCCCTGGCAATTTAGGGGCCCAAATGTGTGAGAAGTACCTTGCAATCAAAATGTGTAAAAAATGCCCTGCAAAATCCGAAAGGTGCACTTTGGAATATGTGCCCCTTTGCCCACCTTGGCAGCAAAAAAGTGTGACACATCTGGTATCGCCGTACTCAGGAGAAGTTGGGGAATGTGTTTTGGGGTGTCATTTTACATATACCCATGCTGGGTGAGAGAAATATCTTGGCAAACGACAACTTTTCCCATTTTTTTATACAAAGTTGGCATTTGACCAAGATATTTTTCTCACCCAGCATGGGTATATGTAAAATGACACCCCAAAACACATTCCCCAACTTCTCCTGAGTACGGCGATACCAGATGTGTGACACTTTTTTGATGCCAAGGTGGGCAAAGGGGCGCATATGCCAAAGTGCACCTTTCGGATTTCACCGGTCATTTTTTACAGATTTTGATTGCAAAGTACTTCTCACACATATGGGCCCCTAAATTGCCAGGGCAGTATAACTACGCCACAAGTGACCCCATTTTGGAAAGAAGACACCCCAAGGTATTCCGTGAGGGGCATGGCGAGTTCCTAGAATTTTTTATTTTTTGTCGCAAGTTAGTGGAATATGAGACTTTGTAAGGAAAAAAGAGAAAAAAAAAAAATCATCATTTTCTGCTAACTTGTGACAAAAAATAAAAAATTCTAGGAACTCGCAGTGCCCCTCACGGAATACCTTAGGGTGTCTTCTTTCCAAAATGGGGTCACTTGTGGCGTAGTTATACTGCCCTGGCAATTTAGGGGCCCAAATGTGTGAGAAGTACCTTGCAATCAAAATGTGTAAAAAATGCCCTGCAAAATCCGAAAGGTGCACTTTGGAATATGTGCCCCTTTGCCCACCTTAGCAGCAAAAAAGTGTCACACATGTGGTATCGCCGTACTCAGGAGAAGTTGGGGAATGTGTTTTGGGGTGTCATTTTACATATACCCATGCTGGGTGAGAAAAATATCTTGGTCAAATGCCAACTTTGTATAAAAAAATTGGAAAAGTTGTCGTTTGCCAAGATATTTCTCTCACCCAGCATGGGTATATGTAAAATGACACCCCAAAACACATTCCCCAACTTCTCCTGAGTACGGCGATACCACATGTGTGACACTTTTTTGCTGTCAAGGTGGGCAAAGGGGCGCATATTCCAAAGTGCACCTTTCGGATTTCACCGGTCATTTCTTACACATTTTGATTGCAAAGTACTTCTCACACATTTGGGCCCCTAAATTGCCAGGGCAGTATAACTACGCCACAAGTGACCCCATTTTGGAAAGAAGACACCCCAAGGTATTCTGTGAGGGGCATGGTGAGTTCCTAGAATTTTTTATTTTTTGTCGCAAGTTAGTGGAATATGAGACTTTGTAAGAAAAAAATAAAAATAAAAAATCATCATCATTTTCCGCTAACTTGTGACAAAAAATAAAAAGTTCTATGAACTCACTATGCCCATCAGCGAATACCTTAGGGTGTCTACTTTCCGAAATGGGGTCATTTGTGGGGGTTTTCTACTGTTTGGGCATTGTAGAACCTCAGGAAACATGACAGGTGCTCAGAAAATCAGAGCCGTTTCAAAAAGCGGAAATTCACATTTTTGTACCATAGTTTGTAAATGCTATAACTTTTACCCAAACCATTTTTTTTTTTGCCCAAACATATTTTTTTTATCAAAGACATGTAGAACTATAAATTTAGCGAAAAATTTATATATGGATGTCGTTTTTTTTGCAAAATTTCACAGCTGAAAGTGAAAAATGTCATTTTTTTGCAAAAAAATCGTTACATTTTGATTAATAACAAAAAAAGTAAAAATGTCAGCAGCAATAAAATACCACCAAATGAAAGCTCCATTAGTGAGAAGAAAAGGAGGTAAAATTCATTTGGGTGGTAAGTTGCATGACCGAGCGATAAACGGTGAAAGGAGTGTAGTGCCGAAGTGTAAAAAGTGGCCTGGTCATGAAGGGGGTTTCACCTAGCGGGGCTGAAGTGGTTAAAGGGCTTCTGTCACCCCACTAAAGTCATTTTATTTTTTTGGGCTAGTTAAATTCCTTATACTGCGATATATGAATATATAATGGTGTTACTTACTTTCCTTCAGCAGTTTCCTATAAAAATGAACTTTTATAATATGTAAATCAGGTCTCTACCAGCAAGTAGGGCGTCTACTTGCTGGTAGCCGCTGCAAAAAACTGCCCCCTCGTCGTGTTGATTGACAGGGCCAGCCGCGATCTCCTACTCCGGCCGGCCCTGTCAGCATTTCAAAAATCGCGCGCCTGTGTTCATTCGGCGCAGGCGCTCTGAGATGAGGAGGCTCGTCTCCTCAGAACTCCCTCAGAGCGCCTGCGCCGATGACATCCCCGAAAGAGAAGACGTCATCGGCACACTGAGGGAGTTCTGAGGAGACGAGCCTCCTCATCTCAGAGCGCCTGCGCCGAATGAACACAGGCACGCGATTTTTGAAATGCTGACAGGGCCGGCCGGAGTAGGAGATCGCGGCTGGCCCTGTCAATCAACACGACGAGGGGGCAGTTTTTTGTAGCGGCTACCAGCAAGTAGACGCCCTACTTGCTGGTAGAGACCTGATTTACATATTATAAAAGTTCATTTTTATAGGAAACTGCTGAAGGAAAGTAAGTAACACCATTATATATTCATATATCGCAGTATAAGGAATTTAACTAGCCCAAAAAAATAAAATGACTTTAGTGGGGTGACAGAAGCCCTTTAATGTGTCCTGTGCATATGATAACGTGTTATTAACTGTATCTTATGTATAACTGCGGCTCTTCAGAGTAAACACTACATAACCGACTGAGAATCTACCAATATAAGAAGGCGGGCTGTACAGACCGTCGAACACAACACAAACGCAATGTATTCTGGGAGGTGTAGTTTCCTGCCCGCTCTCATTAACCATCGTAAACATATCGGCCTACTACATTTCCCAGAGTTCCAAGGTTTCGCTTCTCCCATTTGACGGGCCAATCACAAAAGGCTGCGACGCTAGGCGCTCTGATTGGTTAGTTTGGAACGAGCGACTAGTTTCAAATTGATAACGTGTGGGGTCGTTGCTGGAGCATCAGCTGGGCAGGCGAGGAGCCCTGGAGACCGGGGAAGCGGCCGGAGTCGGTGGGTAACGGGGCCTTTTGCATGGGCGCGTGTTGTTGTAAGACCGGTCATCTACCTGACCTATCCAGGAAGACATTGCATTGTGTTACAGGGCTCCAGATGGCCCAAACGGTCGCCAATGCGACTAGGATAGCAAAATGGCGACAAGACTTTGTTGTCTTGTCGCCACTTGCGCCTAGACCCTGGGTTGTGTGTACGGGGCTGTGAGGTCAGGGTTCTGCTAGGATGATGAAGGCCGGCATTCGGGGGTCCTCAGCAAGTCCTGGTGGTCGGGGAACAAGGGACCGGGCGGAGAGCCGGCATCTGCGGGAGCTGGAGAACGGAGGACGTATCTTTAATCAGGGGGCCTCCAGCATGGAACCCTGAAACATGGCAACCACTGCAAGGGCGAGAAACCGGGCCAGGCGCCCCACAACAGGACCGGTATTCTTCCTGTGCCGCCTGGAATTGCTGGTACTCCTGGCATCACAGCGCCATCTGTGGGGAATACTGAGGGATATGTTAGCACCTGGCTGCAGGGGGCGCTGTGGTTGGGGTGGTTAAGGCTCTGTGTGCAGGCGCAGTGTTTCCTGGAGCCTAGCTGTTGGTGGTCGCGCATGCGCATTTAGTGGTTGCTTCTTCAGTGCTCCCTGTAATTTTACCTTGCCTGTGGTAGTGTGCTTGTGAACCTGTGGTAGTGTGCTTGTGAACCTGTGGTAGTGTGCTTGTGAACCTGTGGTAGTGTGCTTGCGCTGAGGCGCACACCCCCTCTTCCAGCTGATCTTCATCATGTCCGTTGCGGCCGCGTCACGGGAAGTCACGAGGGGTAAGGGATTTTTAACGGGGTAAGGTTTTATTTATTTTTTTATAGAACACCGGGTCTGTGCTCTCCCTCCTCCACGCTGTCTTCCCGGTGACCGCTGAAGTCCGGGCTGCCGCGCCCACCTCGGGACGCGAGGAGAGACGGCGACAGCTCCAGATGGCTGCGTGTGAGGCGCTCACTACAGTGGGTAGGAGATGGCTTTTTGGCAGTTGCCCTTGGCAACCAAACGGACCCATTCATGTTCTCTGAGCTGCAGGCTGACTGGTTGCTATGGGCAACTGCTGCACAGAGGATATGGCGCCCCAAAATGTTCTTGTCTGGCGGAATAATTGGGAGTGACTGTTTAGACTGGACACCTGCAGTTTTGGTGCACCGCCGCATAATACACCTGAATACAGCCTTAGGGCTCATGCACGTGGCCGTATAGCGGCCCGCATACAGCGTGTCTGCAATACATGGGCACCGGCCGCGTGCACCCTGCATCACGGACCCATTCACTTGACTGGGTCAGGGAGATGTGGTACCCATCATGCTGACCCATTCAAGTTGATTAGGTCTGGATCTGTCCCGGCCGCTGCACAGCTGTAGCCCGTGTATTGGGGACTGCAAATTGCGGTCCCCAATGCACGGAACGGCTGTGTGCATGAGCCCTTATGAAAGTTTTATGATTGTAGAAAATCCCTCAGGGGGTCATTTATCAAACTGCTGTAAAGTAGAACTGGCTGAGTTCCCCATAGCAACCAATCAGATTCCACCTTTCATTTTTCACAGCTCCTTTGGGAAATGAAAGGTGGAATCTGATTGGTTGCTATGGGCCACTCAGCCAGTTCTACTTTACAGCAGTTTGATGAATCTCCCCCTTAGTTCTTAGTAAATCCTTTACAGTAATTCTGGTGTCTAAGGGTGTGTACACACGTGGCAGATTTATTGGAGACATTTCTGTGACTGTCCCATTCAACTGAAGGCAGTAAACTATGCACCTGCTGCAGGAACAACCCCATTCAGATTGGAAGTGCGTTTCGGTCACAGAAATTTGTATAACAAATCTGCTGCATGTGAATACACCCTTCACACAAACGTATTTTGTTTCTGTGTCCGGATGTCTGTTACGTAGCCCCGCAAAAAAGATAGAAATTGTATGTTTGGCGGACAAGGACAGATATTGTTACACTGGATCCGCAAAAAAAACAAAAAACGGATGCCATACGGACGTAATCTGTTTTGCGGACGCCAGTGCTCCAGATGGCAACCAAAATGGTTGCCAATGCGACTTTGTCTTGTCGCCATTTGCGCCTAGACCCTCCGCTGCTCTGCCTCTTTAAAAAAAAAAGGCCTTCATCCAGCGGACACGCGCTGCAGACGTCCGCCGCTCACACTGTGGTCAGTGATTGTCTTGATGCCACTGCTGCCACACGTTTTCATGGAGAAACCCAAGACAAGCAGCGGAGGCCTGGAAGAGAATAAGCCAGGACCCGGCACTAGGGATTACCAATGTGAATCTGGCTAGCCTGACAGGTAGGGATGTCCCAATACAATTTTTTTTTTAAGACAGAGTACCGATACTTTTATTTAAGTACTCCCCGATACCAATTACGGTGTGGTAATGTTTTTACAACAAATTCCAATTCACTATTTTAACATGAAATGGAGAGAAATTAACAGAATGTCTCCTCCTTTTTATGCACCATGCCCACCTGGCCTGCTGTAATCCTTCCCATGCAGATCCACCAGAGTACTGGGAGGAAGTGGCTTTAACTTCCTCCCAGTGCTAGGCAACTGCATGGGACTTGGGAGCCGCTGCACAGAAGTCCCGTCCCCACACTGATCGGCTGGGAGCAGCGCCACTGCCCGGAAGAGAAGATTGGACACACCGCTACTGCGAACGCTGATCTGGGCCTTGAGGTATCGGCGACATTTGCACGAGTACAAGTACTCGTGCAAATGTCCAGTATAGGCCCCAATACCGATACTGGTATCGGGACATCCCTACTGACAGGTCATGGAAATGAGTGCACAACCCCTTTAACTGCATGGGTTGTAGCTTAGACTAGAGAACCCAGTGCTCCTAAGCATCCCAGCTATATTATATGCATTTTAAACTTGCCGACTAAATATTTCATTTGACTCCTAAATTTTTCAGGTTGGGCTACTTTCACTCTGCTGTTTCTGGGTCCGCCTGTGAGATCCGTTTCAGGGCTCTCACAAGCTGTCCCAAACGGATCAGTTTAGCCCCAATGCATTCTGAATGGATAAGGATCCGTTCAGAATACATCAGTTTGGCTGCGTTCAGCCTCCATTCCGCTCTGGAGGCGGACACCAAAATGCTGCTTGCAGCGTTTTGCTGTCCGCCTGGCGATGCAGAGCCAAACGGATGCTTCCTGACTTACAATGTAAGTCAATGGGGACGGATCCGTTTACATTGACACAATATTGGTGCAATTGTAAACGGATCCGTCCCCCATTGACTTTTTTTTTTGACTGAGTTATGCAGACGGCTCCGTACTGAACGGATACCAGCGTTTGCATTATAGGTGCGGATCAGTCTGTGCAGATACCAGATGGATCCGCACCTAACGCAGGTGTGAAAGTAGTCTTGGCACCCAATGGCTCCATTTATTATTAATTATATATTTTTTGTCTTTACATCACTGTTATTGCTCTCAGGGTGCTGCCCTATGTGCGTGTAATGCTGAGATGGGGGAGGGGGTGTCTCTGAAAGCTTGAATGGAACCTAGTGTCCAGAGTCCCCAAAGGAGAGCTAAGGGAGACCGCTTGGTAATGGGGTGGGGGCATTGCATTATGACATGTGGAATGGGGGGCGATGGAGAATATGATATTGAGGTACAGGCCCTTATCAGATGGCTCTGGATGTATCTGTGAGGAGGACCAGACTTTCAGGGGGTGGACTATGGATCTTTGGGGGGGATCAGTTAGAATTTGGCATTCCATGTACAGGACTTAGTCCGGAGTGAGGAATGCAGGAAAATGGGGGAGGGGATTGGGCTTTAAAATGATCTACAATTGCCCAGTATTGGCAACAGGTGGAAAAATGGTCAATTTATGTGACTAGTAATTATCCATTCCTACCAAAACTACAACTTTAGGAGATGTTTGACATTTGCTTCTAGATGTGGCATAGCTATTGTGTTTTTTTTTTTTCTTTTTTCTTACTATTATGTACTGTTTGTACATTTGTATACCATCATGATGTGAATTTATGGAAGACGCTGTATACTTATTTAAAAAAAAAAAAAAGTTAAATAAAATGATCTACAATATAAATGGCGAGGCTCACGCTGCATTGTACTATGTCAGAAGGAGGGGTGCGCTGAGTTTTGGGAAGGTTGTAACCGATGGTGGGCTTCTAATGGTGAACGTTGCTCTGGATCACTATTGGAGGCTGAGATTGTGGGGGGTTCAGGTCTCGCAGGTTGTATAGATAGGGGTGCACCAATTGACATTAAGGGTGCGACTATACAGCGGCATGCCGCGTGACAGTCGCAGCGCTATTTGTTATCGTTACAAAAAAAGTTTGCAACTTTACTGCAACATGTCGCCCTGTAACCATATGGATAAGGGAGGTCAGTTGGGTGAAGGGTTACTGAGTTATCACAAGAGATTGGAGAGTGGGGGCTTAAAAGGGGTGAAATGTGTGAGATGGCTGTGTAGTTAGGGCAGAAGCATTGGATTATGGGGGGAATGCAGAATCGGGGTGGGCAAGGATTTCTGATTTAGGTAGGGGGTGTTTTGGAGGGAGGGATAGAAAGATTGTGGGGATGTCATTGTAGAATAAAAGGGGTATGAGATGTGGAATTGGTGGGGGGGGGGGTAATTGGTGTAATGGGTTGGGGGAGGGTCTTTGATTCTGATTTTGAAGGGTCCATACCGATTTTGTTCACTTGAGTAGTATCAGTGCCAGGGCTGTGGAGTCGGAGGCAATTTTGGGTACCTGGAGTCAGCAAAAAATGAAGACTCCTACTAAATTTAAACTGGAATAAAAAACAAGTTTAAATTCACAAAAAGGTTATATTGGGGGGATGGCACGGTTATGGGGGGGGGGGCCACCTGTGGATGGCACGGTTATGGGGGGGGGGGCCACCTGTGGATGGCACGGTTATGGGGGGGGGGCCACCTGTGGATGGCACGGTTATGGGGGGGGGGCCACCTGTGGATGGCACGGTTATGGGGGGGGGGCCACCTGTGGATGGCACGGTTATGGGGGGGGGCCACCTGTGGATGGCACGGTTATGGGGGGGGGGCCACCTGTGGATGGCACGGTTATGGGGGGGGGCCACCTGTGGATGGCACGGTTATGGGGGGGGGGCCACCTGTGGATGGCACGGTTATGGGGGGGGGGCCACCTGTGGATGGCACGGTTATGGGGGGGGGGCCACCTGTGGATGGCACGGTTATGGGGGGGGGCACCTGTGGATGGCACGGTTATGGGGGGGGGGGCACCTGTGGATGGCACGGTTATGGGGGGGGGGGCCACCTGTGGATGGCACGGTTATGGGGGGGGGGCACCTGTGGATGGCACGGTTATGGGGGGGGGGCACCTGTGGATGGCACGGTTATGGGGGGGGGGCACCTGTGGATGGCACGGTTATGGGGGGGGGGCACCTGTGGATGGCACGGTTATGGGGGGGGGGCACCTGTGGATGGCACGGTTATGGGGGGGGGGCACCTGTGGATGGCACGGTTATGGGGGGGGGGCACCTGTGGATGGCACGGTTATGGGGGGGGGGGCACCTGTGGATGGCACGGTTATGGGGGGGGGGGCACCTGTGGATGGCACGGTTATGGGGGGGGGGGCACCTGTGGATGGCACGGTTATGGGGGGGGGGGCCACCTGTGGATGGCACGGTTATGGGGGGGGGGGCCACCTGTGGATGGCACGGTTATGGGGGGGGGGGCCACCTGTGGATGGCACGGTTATGGGGGGGGGGGCCACCTGTGGATGGCACGGTTATGGGGGGGGGGGCCACCTGTGGATGGCACGGTTATGGGGGGGGGGGGCCACCTGTGGATGGCACGGTTATGGGGGGGGGGGCCACCTGTGGATGGCACGGTTATGGGGGGGGGGGGCCACCTGTGGATGGCACGGTTATGGGGGGGGGGGGGCCACCTGTGGATGGCACGGTTATGGGGGGGGGGGCCACCTGTGGATGGCACGGTTATGGGGGGGGGGGCCACCTGTGGATGGCACGGTTATGGGGGGGGGGGCCACCTGTGGATGGCACGGTTATGGGGGGGGGGCCACCTGTGGATGGCATGGTTATGGGGGGGGGGGCCACCTGTGGATGGCACGGTTATGGGGGGGGGGGCCACCTGTGGATGGCACGGTTATGGGGGGGGGGGCATCTTGTCTTGTGTCATCCACAGATCTCTGAGGGGGCCGGCATCTGTTTCTGTAATGGCAGTGGGGCCAGGTGCCTGCTTCATTCATAAAGTGGGCAGAGCAGGCGCGTGACATAGTGAGCTACGCTACGAGCGCCCACCCGTTCTCCTGACTGCCAAGAAGTTAGTAGTAAGTAGTACAGCGCTAGATTTAAGATGATTGGAATACTTTAACAATACCCACAAGTTAGATATGATTACCGCATACTACAGTGAGTGGTGCCCATGGTTAACCTAGCCTCACTGATAACTGATTAAGTAAATGTTTTTTCCAGGACTAGACCCTTGTATAAGTGAAGGGAATGGATAGTCAATAGTTCAAGACTGAAGCTGTAAACCATTTGAAAAACTGCTGTTATTCAGCTAAGGCTATAAAAACTTGTAAACTCAGATTGTTAGCTTAAACTTTAAACATGACTATGGGATTCTACTGGGGAAATCATGTTTTACAATAGATGCCCCTTCTCCGATCCTCCCACTGCCCTATCTTCAGCAGAAGATCAGCACACAAAGGAGAAGGCAGCAGCTTCCTAGCCAGTAGTTCTGTGGTAATGACATGTATGTTGCCTTTCTTTCCTTCAAGGAATGTGTAAAATATATTTGCATATTAAATACAGCGGAGTCGGAAGTACCAAAAACGGAGGAGTCGGACCATTTATCTACCAACCCCACAGCCCTGATCAGTGCTGCTCCCATCTGACTCCCAGCATGCCATGGAGAGCCCACTGTATAGGCTTTCCTTCTGTATTGTAAATTCCCCCTTTTCTCCGATACAGGATTTACAGACTAATACAGCACAACTGATTCCACGAAGATTTGTTAGCTGGGGAGGAGACAGTCATGTCGGGCTTACAGGAAAACTACTCTTTTGACGCTCCTTCCACGTATATCGACTTTGGTTCTTTTCATGAAGAAGATCAAAATGCAGATTCCTGGTTTGGTAAGTGTCCTCTAAATTTTGGTGTTATAATAAATCAGAACGTACTTGCCAAACTGATAATCCACCGTCTGCTTCCTGGTCCATCGTGACATGCAGGACATGATTGGCTGAGTCATTTCCTGCATGTTGAGAGGGACAGAGAATCGGAGGTGGGCAGGGGACCTTGAAACAAATTTAGTTTGAGTATCCTTTTAAAAAAAAATTGAGGGGTTTTCAATACTCAGGATAGGTCATCGGTATCTGATCGGTGGGGGTCCAACAGCCGGGATCCCCGCCAATCAGCTATTTCAGAAAGCAGCGGTACTTGCAGTAGCGCTGTGGCTTTCTGGCTGCTTTCCCTAGGAGAAGTGATGAAATGTTCATTGGTCACATGGCCTAGGCGCAGCTGGGCCCCATAGAAGTGAATGGAGCTGAGTTGTGATACCAAGTACAGCTGCTATACAATGGACTGCGCTGTGCATGGTGAGCAGAGAGGAGGCCGCAATGCTGCTGTGGTGGTTGTGGGGATCCTGGATAGGTCAGAGTATTTTTATTTATTTTTTAAACTCGTTTTATTGGAGTATAAAGGTGCAATATCAAAGTACATGACATTTTGGCATGTCAATAAATCCAAATAAAGAAATTACAGAGTCAACATACAGATTGACTTAAAACAATCATAAAAAATACAAAAAATAAAACATTTTGTGGTACATTATTCTTGATGTAATTACAATTTCCCCTGGACGCAGCAGGGCTTCTGACAGTATACCAATACAATTCCTAAACAGTTTCACGCATGCCAGATCAGGGATTTTATCCCAGGTGACTATTGACTACAAAGATATTCTACATTTCCCATCAAAGTCTGCATATAAATATGAAATCTCATCGAGAATTTAGCGTATTGGTGGACGCACACCACTCCCCTCACACTTTCGCAAATTTCTGAGGGCATCCCCTGTGAATGTAGACTACTTTTTCTAACGGAATAATCTGATTTACTACCTGTTTCCAGTGGTCAACATTAGTCATCCTATCAGCCATCCACCTAAGGGCTATAGCCTTCCTAGCCAGAAATAAAGTTTCTTCCAAAAATATCCTTTGATGGTGAGACCACTGTTCCTAATCTATAATTCCCAACAAGCACATCTTAGGACAAAGGGGAACATTTCCTGGCACTAAACCTGACAATAAGGACGTCACATCCCTCCAAAAATTTTGTATGAGTCTACAATCCCACATCATGTGCCAAAAGTTGGCACCGGCCTGATGACATCTTAGGCAGTTGTCGTTCTCAGTCCTACCCATTTTAAACGGCCTACTAGGAGTGAGATGGCTTCTATGAAGTATATGTAATTGTACCATCTTATTATTGACCGAGGGAGACACTCTTGTAGGAGCTGCTAACGCCTCGGTCCATTCTGTATCAGAAAGAGATGGAATGCAAATCCTCCACTTATCTTCTACGGTCAAAGGGGACATGTTCATTTTTGTGGTTGAGGTGTGTGTAGATAGCCAATATGAGACCTCTAGGGCCTTGTGTGGAGAGCACTCCAATCAATGGATAGTTAGAAATCTTTCTAGAACCTCTACCAAACTGTGCAGAGAGGGCATGTCTAATCTGTAAATACCTGAAGAACATGTGTCTTGGAGTACCAGATTTTTCCTGGATCTGAGAAAAGGATCTCAAGGATCCTCCCTCATATAGGTCACCCAGGGTCAGAATTCCATGCTCCTTCCACATCGCAGCGACATCATGCCTACTTAAATGCTGGAACATAGGGTTTTCCCACAAGGGCACTACGTCCGGGATATCGGTATAAGATTTTAGCTTAGCTGCCTCCCAAACCTGATGGGCTAACCTATGTAATAGAAGGGCTTTTCTGTGGAACAGACTAATATCTTCCAATACTGGCCATAGGGAATGTAACTGGAGGAAATCCTGTAGATAGAACTCCACATTGGGGAGAGGCTGTGAGGACACCCAAGAAACGAGGTAACGCAGCTGCCCCGCCAGGAAGTACAGAAACAGGTCTGGAAGTGCCGCCCCTCCCTGCAATTTAGGCCTCTGCAAAGTACGGATCGCCAATTTCCTTCTAGCCGCTCCCCAGATAAAGGCGGACATCATAGAGTGAAGGCGATCAAAGAACCTCCTCGGGATGGTCGTGCTTGCATGTTCCAACACATATAAAGCTTTGGGGAGAAGGACCATCTTTATGAGGTTCAGGCGCCCCATCAGTGAAATAGGGAGAGATGGCCATGCTGCAAATTTCTAAGGGCTCTTTCACACTTGCGTTCTTTTCTTCCAGCAAAGAGTTCCGTCGTCGGGGCTCTATGCCGGAAGAATCATGATCAGTTTTATCCTAATGCATTCTGAATGGAGTGAAATCCGTTCAGGATGCATCAGGATGTCTTCAGTTCCGGAACGTTTTTTTGGCCGGAGAAAATACCGCAGCATGCTGCGCTTTTTGCTCCGGCCAAAAATCCTGAAGACTTGCCGCAAGGCCGGATCCGGAATTAATGCCCATTGAAAGGCATTGATCCGGCCTTAAGCTAAACGTCGTTTCGGCGCACTGCCGGATCCGACGTTTAGCTTTTTCTGAATGGTTACCATGGCTGCCGGGACGCTAAAGTCCTGGCAGCCATGGTAAAGTGTAGTGGGGAGCGGTATACTTACTGTCCGTGCGGCTCCAGAGTGACGTCAGGGCGCCCCACGCGCATGGATGACGTGATTGCATGGGGCGCTCTGACGTCATTCTGGAGCGCCCCGGGAGCCGCACGGACTGTAAGTATACCGCTCCCCCGCTCCTACTATGGCAACCAGGACTTTAATAGCGTCCTGGCTGCCATAGTAACACTAAAAGCATAGTTACACTTCATATGCTTTCAGTACACTTGCGTTTTTCAGGATACGGTGTGTAATTCCGGCAAGTGGAGTACACGCCGGATCCGGACAATGCAAGTGTGAAAGAGGCCTTAGTGAATAAAGAGAATAAGGGCTCTGTGTTCAAAGTATATGCTAGGGGGGATCTCTAGTTATTATAATACCTAGGTATTTAAACCGATCCACCACTGGAAGATTGCAATATATCGTAGGCCATCCCTCAGGCTTAAGAGGCATCAGAGCCGACTTGGACCAATTAATATGCAATCCAGAGAAACGGCCAAAAGTTTCAATCAACTCAATCGCTCTAGGTAATGACTGTTCTTCCCTATCCATAAAAAGGATCAGATCGTCAGCGTACAGCCCAACTCTGTCCTCTCAGCCCCCTAAGGAGATACCACTATAGACCCCATCCTGTCTCAGTCTAAGTGCTAAATGCTCTATTGCGACTGCAAACAGGAGGGGTGACAGAGGACATCCTTGTCCCTCTACCTAGTTCAGTGACCTGAGTGTGAGCCATTCACCAGTACATTCACTTTAGGCTGCTTATATAACATTTGTACCCATTGGGCAAATACGGGCCAAAACCAAAACATTTTAGTGCCTCCAGTAAATACGGCCATTCCACCGAGTCAAAGGCTTTGGCTGTATCCAGAGAAGCCAAAACCCATGGTTTATCTAAGGCTTTACCAATTTGCGTGATAACTTGCGCCCTCCTAATGTTTGATGTGGATCTCCCAGGTATGAATCCGGATTGATCCAGGTGTAAAATAGATGCAACGACCCTATTCAATCTATTGTCAATTATAGGTCACGAGTATTTAAAACTCTGAGAACGCTTTTAAACAGCTGGACATCCCCGTTACAGGGGTTGTCTGAGACAATTCAATATCGAGCATGCCCCCGAATGCTGTAAAATAATACCTTATGGTATGCTTGCCTTTCTCCAGCACCATTACCTGTGCCACCCATCTGGTCCTCCTACTGCTGATGCTTGTTTGCAGACTGCATCAGTGACTTTCAGGTTTACTGCTGAGGACAGTGATTGGCTGCAGCGGCTATGTGGCATATACCTGGACTGGAGCCTGTAAACAAGCAATGGCAGGAGGACTGAACAGGTGGAGCAGAATACGGTGCGCGAGAAAGGTAAGTATACTATAATTTTACAGTATTCTGGGGCATGTACGACGTTTCTAGTTGTCAGGCATCCCTTTAAGAGTGTCACTTTTTAAAAAAAATAATTTTTTTTTTTTTTCTGCTGGACTTTGCTTTTGATGACCTGCCGTTAGGATAGATTGGGGGGGGGGTGTCAGAACCAGACACTGCAACTACAGCTCCAGTATACCGTGTAGTGGCCATGCCTGGGTACTGCAGCTCTAGTCCTATTCATTTGAGTGTACGGAGATGTGTAGCTACCAGCTGATCGGTGATTGTCAGCCCCCACCAATCTGATATTGCTAGCCTATTTGGAGGCTAGGTCATCAATAGGAAAATCCTAGAAAAGTATTCCAGGAGTTTACTATTGATGGCCTATCCTCAGGAGGAATCCTAAAATAATCCTTGAAAGGGGATGTCCTGTAATTGCGCTCCTCTTCTCCCCTGCCCCTTTCAGCACCGAACACTGGTCCTTCCCTGCTGCTGTTTGCTTACCTGTCTGCAGCAGTCATGTCCTGTGCCCTACAGAGGCCAGTGATTGGCTGCACAGTGATCTTTGTACGTAGATTGGCAATGCTGCAGCCAGGCAGATGATGTGGGGAGGACAGAGCACTGGAAGAAGCAGGGCAGAAAAGGGATAAGCATTGCATCCATGTTGTTTGGCATATTTAAGGGGCTGTCTGAGTTTATTGAATTCCGACAACCCCTTTAAGTGGTGGGGATCTATTTTAATTTTTAAGCCAAATCGCCCAACCCTTGAGTTTCCTCTGCCAACTGCAAAATGTTCTTGTGCTGCAGATCAAATGACAGATGAAAACGAACCCCCCTCTGACTCTGGGAGCGCGACGCAGGCACAAGCAGGTAATGCTAGATCAGTGAAGTCTATATTTTGAGCATCATTTTACAGTTTTATTTTAAAGGGAACCTGTCACCAGGATTTGGGGTATAGAGCTGAGGACACTGGTTGCTAGATGGCCACTAGCACATCCCCAATCCCCATAGCTGTGTGCGCTTTTGTGTAAAAAAAACAAACAAAAAAAAACGATTTGATACATATGCAAATTAACAAGAGTCATATCTTACTTGTGTGACCAGAGGAGTCATATTTTCAAGCTCTGACTCATCTCAGGTTAATTTGCATATGTATCAAATGTTATTTTTACACAATAAAAGCACACAGAGCTATGGGGACTGGGTATTGCGGATGTGCTAGCCGCCATCTAGCAACCCATGTCCTCAGCTCTATACCCAAAATCCCGGTGACGGGTTCCCTTTAAGATATAAAATCTACATAATGATTTCAGTCCCTGTGTACATTCATTACATTACTTATCCTGTATGGCTCCTGAGTTACGTTCTGTGTAATACTCCAGAGCTGTACTCATTATTCTGCTGATGGAGTCTGTGTACATAATTTTATTACTTTTCTGAACTGCAGTCATAATTCTGCTGGCTGGTGTTGGCAGCTATCAAGAAGCTTTGCTGGGCATTTATAATGCAGGGGTGCCGCTGGTGTAAAGCTGGTACTACCCTCTTCCTAGTATTATAGGGTTTCCCTATGCATGGAGTTTCTTATGAGGGGTCCACTCTTTACAGCAGTTCTAAGCGCTAATAAAAGGGTATCCAAAGTTGGTGACACTGCCCTAGTCAGTGCTATTGGCATGGCATATGACAAGATGAAATGTAGATGGCCTTTCGGAACACAGGTGCAGCTGGTCTCTACTAGGAGGTTGGGGGGAGGGAAGGTGGCAGAGATTGCCCTAGAAGACGCATTGTCTGCAGACTGTCATAGCATTTATACGTTCTACCCTGATCTGTTTTGCAGATGAGAATGCAGTCAGTGATTCAGGGAACGTCAAACAGCAGAAGACTCCGGCAACACATGCCAGAAGGTAAGCGCGCGTGAGATAATGGGGGTCGCTTATCATGCTCATGGTTTTTTTAGCATGCGATTAAACCAACGTAGTGGATTAGCCTGTCACTATTTTGCATAGTATTTTTAGGCAGTTGCACAGCAGGTGATGAATTGGGCGATGTGTCGTTCTAGTCGTCAGGGCACTGTCGGATCGTGTGCGGTTAGACTACTCATTGATCAGCCCATGAATTAGGTGCAAAAGTGCAGCCCAAAATTTGTGAGAAGGCAGAGGTCTACCCACGATATCACTATTTTAATAAAATCGTTGCACCCCTCCGGCTTCTACAAGTTGTTACTCTCATTCTATCAGGACCACTTTCCATTGAATGTTAGGGGAAAATGGACCCAAGAGGTTGGCCCCCTGAATGATGCGCAGTGGTCCGAAATACTGTCTAAAAGCCCCTTGTTATCATTGTGTGAGACACACAGATTGTCACAATTATACTTAATACACAGGGTTTATAGAACACCTAAATTCCTACATAAAATAGGGGTACGTGACACATCTAACTGCCCGAAATGTGATGTGGCGGAGGCACATATAATGCACATGTTCTGGGAGTGCACTGCCATAGGTCCCTTTTGGAATCTAGTGCTAGATATTATTTTTCAGGTGTTCAGGATCAGACTTCCAGTAGAACCTTTGATATGTGTATTGGGCTTGTTACAGGACGAATTCACAACAGATCTCAATATAGGCATTAGTAGAACACTGTATCAAGCCAGGAAATTAATAGCCAAATACTGGATAAGCACTGCAGTACCAACTAAGGAGGAATTTATTGCTCGTATGAATGTGATAATTGGGCATGAAAGGGGGGTGTATTATAAAAGAGGTGTGAGTAAGAAGTTTGAATCTATATGGGGACCGTGGTTGAGTACGCCAGGACTTCCCACTGGACGTCTTCTGTCCTTGCAATTAGGATGGTTGCCTAGAATAAGATGAAGTGAAACATGATAATGGGACGGTATGGATGAACGGGTTATGGTAGAAACTGAGATGGATGTTTCTCAGGATTTTTGGAGGAGAAAACTGAGCAGACATTGTGGTATGGTGTGGGTTAAAGGGGGGGTGGGGGGGGGTACCCTTCAGGGTTTATACTTTGTGTATTATTGTGCCCAAGTTGGGCTTTCATTTGTTTATGTCACTGTGTTTTTGATGTACGCTTATCTGTACAAAAGGGTAAAATGTTTTAATAAAAACTACTTGATTCAAAAAATCGTTGCACCCCACCATTTAAGGCAGAGTCTAAAACTGAATATTGTCAAATGTGGCACAAATGCCCCCAAAACAGGTGTATATTAATTGGTAAATGCTCCTTAAAATGATCTAAAATGAGACTAAAACAGGTGTAAAACGCTATAATGACCCCCAATATGTTCAGTGCATACAGTAATTGAAAGTAAAAACAGATAAATGTATAATGGTTTATAGCCACCATGGCGCCATATGTGCAGTGCAAGTCTACCTTAGAGGTCCTGACAATTCAATCTGACGGCACTGTGTTATAGAGCAGGAGAAGCTGAGCAGATCTATATTTTTGCAGGAAATTATTCCGTAAAACCTGTAATTCATACACTTATAACTGTTCACAGGAAGTGAAAAGATAATTGGTACAGGAGGGAGGGGATATCGGTGGTTGCTAGGATTGTGTGTAAGTATGCATACAGAGATGGCGGCCAGTCACTGATGGCCATTCCTCTCTGTACCGATGGCTGTTCATAGGGCTGCAGATACAATAAAACTTGTAATTTTTAAATTTCTATCTTTTCCCCAAAAATATATACTGTATATCAATCTGCTCAGCTCCTTCTGCTCTAACAAGGTGCTTTCAGATTGCATTGCATTTTTGGGTGACTGGATCTCTTTAAAGAGGACCTTTCATCAGTTTGGGGTTTCTAAAATCAATACCTCACGTTGTAGGCCAAGATTAGATGTCATAGCGCTATTTCTTTTTGCTGATATACTGCTCCGTTGCCCCTTTGTGCCCCAGTTCTGTTATAGGCACCCTCTATGCTAATCAATATCCTCGGTACAGGGAGGGGGACGTTCCTGCGTTTCTCAGGGGGTGTCTCCTTCTTCCTGGCTGCGAGCTGTCCAAACACAGCGGACCGTGTCACAGCCATTTTCAGAAAAAAACAGCTCGCCTTCTACCTGGCTTTGCAGTTTGCTTCACAGCCGGCCTAAATCTAGGCTCCCTTGCTGTCTTCTATTTTAGATAATTTTCTACACCTAAAACGTAGAATAAGCCTTCCATGCAAAGCCCCCCCCCCCCCCCCCCCCCCCCCCCCCCCCCAAGAACTGACATATGTAGTATGGTTGGGGAAAGAAGTCAGATTTGGCTGCAAATCCCCTTTGCGACCAATATTTTTTTTAATAGGTTTTTAAATCCTTCAGGGGAGCAGACAATCTTTTTAAAGGGAACCTGTCACCTCCAAAAAACCATCCCAAGCCGCCAGCAGTACCTGACAGTAGCCAGCAGCATGTGTCCGACGATCATTTTCTTTCTGAAGGCCAATGCGGCTAAAGCTCAGAAAACGCTTATGCAGAGTTCGGCAAAGCCATCCGAACTGTCGGTCACGGCGAAGGGGCAGGGAAGGGGGCGTGGTTATCTTGACTTGAAGCAAGGAGGCCGCTGCCCCCTTGACTTCAAGCATGACTAGAGAAGCGGGCAGGGGATAAAAACATTTTCTGAGCTTTAGCCGCATCGGCCTTCAGGAAGAAAATGATCGTCGGAAACAGGCTGCTGGCTACTGTCAGGTATTGCTGGAGTCTTGGGGTGGTTTTTGGAGGCGACAGGTTCCCTTTAACAGTCTGACAACTCCATTAAAGAAGAACTCCCGCAAAAATGTTTTTTTTTTCTCTGACCTGTTGGAAAGGTACATGATGTAATCAGCTCATAAGTGACTGGATTTTTGAGCTATTCCCTCCCTACTGATCCTCAGCTTTGTCATGTGACCAGCTCTCTGATCTCCAACTGACACAGGGCAGGAAGTCAGTTACGTCTATTCGTTCCTATGGGCCAGCTGAGAGAGTCTTCTATAGGAGTACATAGAGAAACTGACTTCCTGTCCACACGCATAAGACACTGTTATTTGGAGAGTCTGATTGCTGGTCACATGACACAGCTGAGAAACAGGAGAGGATGGCTCACAAATGGGGTCACTGGTGAGATTACATGTACCTTTCTAGCGTGTCGGAGAATAAAATATTTTGCGTGAGTTCTTTTTAACTTTTACCCTATAATGCACTGCCATATGGTAACTGGAAATCAGCAGAATCCTGAATTAATTTGAAAATGTAAGTTTTACTTTTAAAGCTACAGAACTGTTCAATTCTACATACTTTTCAGGATATTGGCCTGATGTCAGTATATGGAAACGCTTGTTTACATACAGTATATAGTCTGAAAACTCATATAGCTTTAACTTCTCACAGGTGAGGCTTTGTTACAGTGGTGTCCAGTCTGGACAATCCTTAGCTCTACAGTACATTGTAGTGAACTATCGGGCCTTTTTGCTGCTGTTGTGTCTAGCTGACGTTTGTAGCAAGTCCTTATATATGAGAATTATTGAATCTGCTTTCAGCCTCGATGTGCTTTCCTTTACTGACAACTAGCAGAGATCCTGAAATTGGTGAAACTTGAAAAACAAATCTCATTAAAGGGTTGGAGAACCTTCCTTATCATATACCAAATTTTACAAGTTGTGTACAACAAATTTGTTTGGAAAGTTGTTGAGCATTTTTTTGAATGTTTTTTTTAAATTTTTTTACACTTTTTTTTTTTTTTTTTTTTTTTTTCTTCTTTCTAGACGGTCTTCAAAACATTTGTCTGCACAACAGAGGAGCAAGCAGTTGGCGAAAATCAGAGCTGAAAGGAAAAAGGTTACTCCTAAACAGGAAGAGCACCCTCCCTATAAGCGGCAGAGGTTGTAAGTATCTGCTAGGCTTCAGCAACCTAAGTCCAAATGATAAAATCCTCCACATGTGCCTAATGTGTGATCTCTCTTCCAGGAATGCTATCAAATGCAAATCCACAGACCCCACAGTCAACAAAGGGTTGTCCACCAGTGTGTCAGAAACATCCCCCAAACCAAAGTCCAAGCTGACCCGGCCATCAACCCCCACAGTTCTCAAGTACGTCATTTCTGTTCGAAGTGTACAGGTAGACCTTATTGTAGACATGGGAGATGGGAGTGTGGGCTGACCTGCACATGTGTTTTTTGGGGAGCAATATCAAGCCACTTCTCCAGCCTCAATTTAAGGCCTCGTCTATATTTCCGCTTTTTACGGATGTGTGCTGTCTGCATTTTCTGAGGACAGCGCATGTACCTATTAAGTTCACACTAGTGTTCTGTGGACGAGGCCTTACAGTTGGGAGAACCTAATTACTTGTGCATCAAAATAGGAGGTGTAGAGTGTGATCTTACAGGACCTTTGTGGTGTAATATGGTGTTTTTTTTTTTTTTTTTTTTTTTTTTTTATCCATCTAGGAGGAAGAATATGGCCTTAAAGGTAAAGAACTCAGAAGAACAAGAACTTGAGAAGGTGCAGCAACTTCAGCAAGAACTTTCAGAAAGACTGAAAAAGAATGAGGAGTCCCTGAAATCTGCGTTGGCTGGATCGGGTAGGGAAATGTAATTGCTGTAGCACAAGGATATTCATGAGTCCATTAGTATCTTGCTTTGGCCACGTGCCACCCACACTTTTCAGCTACTGTAAGTTCTTGCTTTCCACCTACAGGTCAAGTTTTGAAGAAGGTGCCAATTCAGGTTACTAAGCCTGTAGATATTCACTTCCACACAGATGATCGGATTAAGAGACATCAAGAGGAGACAAGTGGGGAGCAGTACAAACAGGTGGACTTTACTTCCGAGCTCCGCAAACACCCACCCTCTCCAGTGAGTATTCATGAGAAACACTGCGACTACAAGCTGTTTTAAATAGTACTGTATGGGAAAAAACAATAGTGTCAGAAGTTTTACATTAACCCTTAAGGTACTGAGCATATTTTGGCATTTAAAGGGTTGTCAAAATACTGGAACTTGTGACCTGTCCATAGTATAGGTGATAAGTGTCTGATCAGTTGGAGTTTGAATTTCCTGGGCTAACCCCCTCAAGGTCCACTTGACTGTTTAACATCTGTATGTTTTTGGTTTGCTTATTAAAAACCTGGACTACCCGTTGATCTGGTAGGTTGTGGGATGTTGAATCCCTGCCATTCAGATACTAATACTAATGGCCTATCCTTAGGGTAAGCCAGAAATATTGGAAAAAAAAATCAAATACCCCTTTAATTTGGGGGGGGGGGGGGGGGGAGGGGGAGAGAGAGTAATGGGTCCAAATACAATACCTGCTAGCATCACATGTTAACCATAATAGGCGTACAAAGATGGCAGGCCTTAGGGGCCTTTATCAGATTTCCTGCTATTGTACAAACCTATTGACACCCTGTGATAGTTGCTTATGAAGAAGTGACTTAAAGGGGTTGGCCCATCTCCTACATTGGGGACATAGCACTAGATATGCCCCCCCAATGTCTATTTCTGCGGGTCTCCCTTCATACAGTTGATCGGCGGGGGTGCTAGGTGTCGGACTCCCACTGATCTGATATTGACTACCTATCCTAAGGATAGATCATCAATATTAAAAGCCCTGAGAACCCCTTTAAGGTATTCCATGATGCACCTGTATGTATTGCCTATATATAGATAGTTTTATTGGGCACCATGTAATACTCTTTGCCACAGTGGCCATGGGTTTGCGCCTAAGTGTTATTCCGACTGGGCAATATGACCATTGCTGAATAGCCACTTCAGAGAATGTGTTGAATCTTGTTTTTTCTTTTTTTTTCTTTCTGACAAGAAAAAAAATCCCTATAAACCTAAGCTCCATATATCTACTATATCTTTACTGGGATAACTGGAGCGGTATCTTAACTTTCAGGCTCGTATACCAAAAGGTGGTCGTACCATACCCAAACCTTTCAACCTGTCACAGGGCAACAAGAGGAAACACGAGGAGACAACAGGGGAGTATGTTTCTACAGCTGAGCAAATTATAGCTTTTTGCAAAAAGACACCACAGCGCTTCCACATGCGCAGCCGGCAGAAGGATATGGAAGGTTGGTATATCAGAGGGTTGAGTCGCACGAGTTCACGTAATGTTACAGCTTCTCTTAAAATTTGTAATGTTTTTGCTGCAGGTCCATCACCTGTGAAAAATGTAAAGTTAAAACTCACACATCCAAAAACCCCTCTACTACAGACCAAGCAGCGACATAGACCAACTAACTGCAAGAGCTCTGCAGAACTGGAAGCGGAAGAGTTGGATAAATTACAGCAGTATGTAACCCAGAGGATTATTCTCAGCTTCCTCTTCATTTCTTCACTCAAATCCTGTTCAACACCTTTTCTGCGTTTTTCGGCAGACTCCACCCCACTCGTGGCCAGTCCTATGGAGGGAAGCATACTTGCTTGCCACTGCTGGGTCACTGTTCCTTTTCCTGCTGTCAACATCTGGGTTGATGCTGCAACAGTGTCCTGCCCCCTTGTGTTACATCTGTTGGTCATGCAACATGAAGGCGGATGGTCATCACTGTGGGCAGTCATTGGCGGCAGCTGTCAGACCAGATGTTGACAATGGGGTAGTGAAGGAGCAGGGATCAGGTAAGTATGCTTCTGCAGGTCCAGCCATTGGGGGGTCTGCAGAGACTCCCAGAAGATGAACAACCATTTTAATGACTGTTCACTGTCAGAGAGGTCTTAGGCCCACTTCACTTGCGTCAGTTGTGCCCGACCGGCTATTATAGTCCGGCAGCCAGACACAAATCTATGTGCAGATCACTTCAGTGCACAGATCCGGCATCTGTCTACTGTTAGCGCTGGACAGAAACTGAACATGCAGCTTTTTCTGTACTCCATACTTTTGTTTCCATATAAGAGAGATTTATCGGTCTATTTAAAATATATATATATATATATATATATATATATATATATATATAATTTTTTTTTTTTTTTTTTTCACTAGATATAAATTTAAAGCCCAGGAGCTCAACACAAAGATCTTGGAAGGTAACCATATCCTTCCAAAGAAACCCCCTGTTAAAGAATCCACCAAACCTATAGGATTTAACCTTGAAATTGAGAAGAGACTGCAGCAGCGGGAGAAGAAAGATTGCGAGGAAGAGTCATACACCTTCCGTTCCAAACCTTGTCCCAGCAAGATCTTGACAGACATAGTGGTCAGTAGTATGAAGCTGCTTGGCATATCGCATAGTAACATTCAGCCTCTAATGTAGTTTTAATTATTATTTTTTTCTATGTTTCAGGGTGTTCCTGGGAAGATAGCGCTGCCATTAACCATGCCGCAGTCTCCGGCTTTTGCCCTTAAGAACAGAGTGCGCATACAAACCTTGGAAGAGATGAAGGTAGGCTGCCTATGAAGTGATTCCTATATGTGATGCTTTATAGTGTGTCCACTGGATTTGGCTCCTCAGAAGAGATAGTGGTCACACATGGGTGTAGCTCTCCGTTGTAGGTTTCCATTTTTGTCATGTCTGGGGTGGTGAATGGTGAGCAGGGGGACCAGACGTGGAACCCCCAGCCATCAGACCATTTAAGGAGGACCCTTCACTGGTCCTGATGTTACCTTCAGCTGAGCTAGCACTACAAGGCCATGTGCCTTATTTAAGTTTCTGCTGACAGGTACTCTTTCTCGTGCATGGCATTGGGGGACACAGCACCATGGGTATATGTCCAACTACCACTAGGAGGCACTAGACACAAAAAGTGTTGGCTCCTCCCAGGTGGGCTATACCCTCTCCACAGGCACGAGGCTATTCAGTTTTAGTCTAGTGTCCGTAGGAGGCAGACCTGTCCTGCTTTTTTGCAGGTTCTGCTGTTTTTTATTTTTATTCTTTTCTTTTTTCTCTCTTCCGCAGGTCTCGGTGTTCTCCACCGTTATACCTGCTGCAGGCTGGGGCTCCATCGTGTTCCACTTTAGTTGCCCCCCTGCGGGCGCGTACTTCGGTACCATCGCCGGTCACCCAGTCCCCACGGACTGCATCCGCAGTGGCTTGCCGGCATTCCCACGGTTTCCGTGTTGAGTCTGCCGAAGGGGTGACCCTGCTGCGCCCGAAGACATCGGATGGTGAGTATATCTGATGGTGAGTATACTCCCCTGTCCCTGCCCCAGGGTTAGGTTCCCTCCTGTGGCCAGGGGGATGGGATCCACCTTAGCTGGGGGTCCTGGGGAGCCTCCATCTTCCCCCTAGCCAACCCCCCCTTTTTTCTGGGGGGGGTTATATTCTTGTTTCCCCCTCCCTTCTCTTCCCCCTTGGTTGGTCTTTTCTCTCCTCCCTGGCCACACAGTCTTCTCCCTGGCTTCTCCGCTACTTTAGTCCCCGGCTTCTGCCGGGACTAGGCCTCATCTTCTGTGGCCCGTTCCCGGCTCCCAGGTGCTCCGTTTGCCCTGATCCACCTGTCCCTAGGTGTCGCTTCTCCCCCCCTACCCTCCTCACCTATTTTTATGATTCGGTGGGCCCTCTGTCGGCCGCGGTTCGCCCCGCCCCCCCTCGCTCCATTCCCGGCCGCCTTTATAAATCGAGGCCCCGGCTTTTGGGCCCGCTAGGCCGCAATCTTCCCGGCCCCTCCTCCTTGCTTCCCGGGCTTTTCTGAGCCCCGCCCGGCCCTTGGGAGGGGCTATCTCTTCACCCTTTCCTGGGCTAACGTGTTTTTTCTGCTGAAGGGGGTGGTTAACCCCTTCCCTCCCCTCAATTGCTTTGTCCCCTGCAGCCCTACTGACCACCTCTTTTGGGGGGACAAGCTGCTGCAGCGCCTCTTTGGGGGAACAGGGCGTCCGGGTCAGGATAGACAGCCTCTGCTGGCTGCTTTTTGAGCATCTCCTCTCCCAGCCTCTCCTCGGTCGCCACGTGTTTTCACGTGCGTCCGCTGTCTGCACCTCTCTGGGTCTAACAATGGCTGCCGTGCGGTCAGCCTGTCCCTGCTGGGTGCAGTACCTCTTCCCAGATCCTTTCCCCGAACAATCCCTTTGTGTCGGTCCCCCATGAATGGGCTCCCTCCGTGTCAATGCCATGGGAACCTTGACCGCCTCTCCCTGGCGGTGTCGCTGGCCGCTACCAATCCAAATTGCGGCCACCTCTGCCCTCCCAGGGTCCTCCCTGCAGATGGGGCACGCTCAGTTAGGGGTACCTGCACCCGGGTTCGGCTAGGGGTAGCTCACGGTACTCCCTCGGGTGGTCTCAACGGGGTACCACCCCTCCTCGGATCCCCCCCAGGACAGGCCTGAGGCTGGTGACGAATCCTTCCTGTCACCCCATCCGTTGCCTCTGGGGACACCTCTGCGCCGATTCCCTCGGAACAGAGCATCAGGCGGTCTTCCTCCATACAGAAGCCCTCTGGGAGGTCAAGACGAATGTGGACGGAGGAACCTTTCCTACCCAGGGTTGGTATCCCCTCTAGTGGATTTTCGGATGGTGCTCCCCTGACCGCACAGGTATTCAACCGCACAGGTAAGGCAGCCGTCCCCGTGTTTAGCATACTGAGTCACCTACGCGGTGTCTCTGATACGTACGCCTTCTCCTTAACAGGGGGATGCCTGCACCACTGCCATAGGCTGTCCCTGACAAGCCTTCCTGGTTCCCCTATACCAGGGGCTATCCTCTACATATTTGAGAGTGTTTCCACAGGGTCCCCATCCTGGTGGTGGTGTTCGCCACTCTACCTCATTACAGGGGGTTCCTGTTCTGGGCAAGCGGTTAGCTCGGCTATCGCCTCCTGTAGGTTGGGGAGTTAAGAGCAATTGTACAGCTGCCTTGCCCCTTTTCATAGGTAGTGTACCTACACCTACTCCAGATGCTGAAGCCATTACTCCTGGCTGGCTCTGGGGTGTTCCATACAGCACTATTTCTCCCTTCCGGGCGAGATGTACAGGCCGCTTCGATTGCCGTTGCAATTGCACCTGTCTGTTCCCAGCCACTTTGCTCCCGTCATAGGTAGAGTATCTACGCCATCTCCTGATGCTGTAGCCAATTCCCCTGGCTGGCGCTATGGTGTTCCGTGCGGCACTATTTCTCCCTTTCTGGCGAGATTTACAGGCCGCCTTTAATTGCCGTTGAAATTGCACCTGTCTATTCCCAGCCATTTTGCTTCCTTCATAGGTAGAGTACCTACGCCATCTCCGGTGCTGTGGTCGATACCCCTGGCGGGCTCTATTGTCTTCCAGGCGGCAACATTTCTCCCTACGGGCGAGATATAGAGGCCACTTTCTATTGCCATAGAGTTGCCCCTGTCCGGTTCAGTTACACCTGTCTGTTCCCTGCCACCTTGATCCCTTAACAGGTAGAGTACCTGCACCATCTCCGGATGTGGTAGCCGTTCCTCCTGTCCGGCTTTATGGTGTACCATGTGGCATTTTCTCTCCCTTACAGGACGAGATTTTGAGGCCTCCTCCAGTTGCCGTGGCCATTGCACCTACCTCATCATAGTGTGCACCAAACAGCCATCTTACTTCCTTCATAGGTAGAGTTCCTGAACCGTCTTTGATGCTGCAGCCGTTACACCTGTCTGGCTTCTATGGTGTACTATGCGGCCCTGTTTCTGTTGCCATTGCACCTACCTGATTGTAGTGTGCACCTGTCTTGTTCTTTGTGGTACCGTGCGGCCCTATGGGTTCCATTGTTAACGCAGTTGCTGTTGCACCTCTCTGGGTCTGGGGTGCACCATGCGGCCACATTGCTTCGATCTTAAATGAAGTTCCTCTTCACAGCCATATTTCTACTTTACAGGTTGTGTACCTGTACCCTCCGAATGCTGTCGCATCCCCAGATGCTGTGGCTATGTTTCCACTCTCCTTGGTCGGCAACATGCAGCCACTTTACCTTTATTTTAGGCGTGTGTTTGTAGTACCCCAAGTGCTGGGCCCTGTGGTGCGATCTGTGGCCCAGACAGTTTCTTTCTTACTAGGTGTTTTCTGCCCACGGGTTCTAATCTGTGCTGCAGATGTTGGTTCCATCCGTTTGGTTCTTCCATACGTCTGCCACTCCGTTACTGTCGTCCTCATTGGTCTCCTTGTGCCGCTCAAGGCACTGTCAGCACCAGGTCACCCTTGTTCAGCATGTGCATGGTTACCATATCTGGCAGGGGTGGGTCAGCCCATCCCCCACCTTATCGGTCTAGTGCTGCTTCTGGTAGCTCCAGTATATGACTGATCTGTCTGGTCCGGCGGGTGGTCCTCATTCAACCTCCTACTCCATGGCCAGGTGGTTGTTGGCCTTTGTGCTAGAGTTGCTCTTGCTTTCTCTTTAAGGTCCTACGGTATGCTGTGCTCCGCGTTACCCCATGTTATAGGGGAGTACTCGCATTGTTTCCTATTGCTGAGCGGGCCATTCCTGGTGTAGTACAAGGATCTCCACTGGATCTTCTACCTTGTTTGGACATGTAGCTGGTGAGCATCGGCCGCGGCAGTGGTTTTCGGTCATCGCTGGATGTCCGCCTCACGGTATCCTTCTGGGTCCACGGCTTTTATCATTGCTGGACGTCCTCCCTGACGGGTCAAGGACAGGACCTCTGAGCGCCACACACACCTGTCTGAATTTTCAGCTGATTGCTCTGGTATCGGACAGGGCCCCGTAGTTCCTTCTGGGTCCAGGTGTTTTCGGTATTCCCTTGTATTTTCTGCTTAGTTGTGCTACATGGCGAAGGGGCAGTCCTCTTGGACCTTGCTGTCGTCTGCACCTGTCTGGTACTTTCTCCCCCCTGGAAGTTTTCTGTATGCCGGTCGCAGCTGGTTTCTACATTTCTATGTAGGCTACCCCGGTTTTTTCATGGCGACTTCTGCATTCCTTATGCATATCGATGTCTGTCGTTTTGTGGTACCTCCGAGCTGCTGTACTTGCCCTCTCTGGGACGATGTTTACGGTTTGCTGGTCAATGTTTTTGGTGCGGCTAGTTGTCCATGGCCAATGTCCCTTCCCCTATGGCGGTTTCTTTTCGCCTTTCCTGGATATGCTGGCTTGCGTTGTCTTCCGGTGGTTCAGCTCCTGGTTCCTTGTGACCCCATCTGGGTACTCCTTTCTGGAGTCCCTGTCCCTGTTCATTTGAGGTCCTCTTGGGATTTGTCTTTTTTTCCATCCTCCCACGTAAAGTACCTGGTATTGAGTGGTTTGGTGCTACGGTTTGCAATTCCACCGTATGGTCTCCTTCGGGAGGGACCTCCTCCTGTTGTAGACCCCTTCCTCCTTAGGCTGTTTGGAGTGCTCTTCTTCTACTCCCATGTCTGTCAGTCCAGTGTGTTCCTGCCAAGGTTGCCTGGGCCTGTCTCTGGTTCCTTTTTTCCATGATACTTCACATGCCCAGAGTTTCCTCTGGTCTTGCGCTTTACAGTGCTATCTTGTTTTCGGAGGCTTGTGCCTCGTTTCCTGTTTTTGGGGACGCAGGAGCGATCGTTCTTTGTTCCTGGCTTTTACCTACAACCCCCTCCTTCTCCAAGGGTTGGCAGTTTCCTCTAGCAGCCTTGGGTTTTCGCCTTTACATGGGGCGCTTGGCTTCTTCACCTGGCCTTGCGGTGAGGGGAGTCCCTCTCCCTTCACATGTGAGCCTTGCTATGGCTTCCCTCACTCGTTTGGTTTCCAGTGCTTCCCTGTTTCTTTTCTCCCCTGGCCTTTCAGGGGATGGCCACAGGTTTATGGGTCTGAGACAATGTAGGGCGTTGGGTCGATCCAACACGCAGTGCTGTCCTAATTTTTTTCTCCAGCCCTTGGCTGCGCTTGGTGTTCCCTTTTGCCACCTTCTTGCATTTGGGATTTTCTTCCAGACATTTGTCCTGGGGTGCTGGCAGTCTTCCCTGCTTCTTCTGAGGTTTCTTCCTTGTTATGAGACCTCTTGCCCATTCCGTGTTTTTTCCTGTTGGGTCACATGGTCACATTCTCCTGCACCTGTATGCCCAGCCGGTGGCACGTCTCTTCTTTTCCCACCCTCAGGGACTGCTTTGGGACGTCCCATGGTGCTGTGTCCCCCAATGCCATGCACGAGAAAATTGGATTTTTTGTACTCACCGTAAAATCCTTTTCTCGTAGTAGGCATTGGGGGACACAGATCCCACCCTATGTTTTTACTTCCGCTTCTCCGGGCTGGTCTCTTGATCTTTCCCGGTACGGGAGTTGTTGGTTCCTTGCTTTTCTTCTCTCTCCTACTGCTTTTGGTACAAACTGAATAGCCTCGTGCCTGTGGAGAGGGTATAGCCCACCTGGGAGGAGCCAACACTTTTTGTGTCTAGTGCCTCCTAGTGGTAGTTGGACATATACCCATGGTGCTGTGTCCCCCAATGCCTACTACGAGAAAAGGATTTTACGGTGAGTACAAAAAATCCAATTTTTTAAGGTATGCGGGTGTTTGGACAGCTGCAATCTCACTGAGTCTCACAGCAGAAAAAAGGTTTTGTACCATATGTCCATGTTAATAACCAAACGTGTTGGCATTTGAAGGAAGAACCTATGCCCATCATAAAAGCCAACCCGATGCCCCATTATGGCGTGCCCTTTAAGCCAAAGGTGGTAGAGCACAGACAAGTGGAAGTGTGTCCCTTCTCATTCACTGAACGTGACCAGCAGCAGATGGAAGTAAAAGAGAAAAAATTAGACCAGCTCAGAAATCCAGAAGTAAGTGCGCAGGTCCTGTGGGGGTTTATAGCTCCACTGTCTGCAGATGTCCTAAACTGCTTCTCTTTTGTTCTGCTCAAGGTTCCTAAATTCAAGGCTCAGCCTCTGCCCGACTTTGACCACATTGCCCTTCCTGAGAAAAAGGTGAAGGAGGTGACGCTCCAAGCACCCTTTGACTTGCAGATGGATAAACGTGGGGAGCATAAGCTGCAAAGGTGGAAGCAACAGGTGAGATACTCAGGTGCCTATCCACTTTTGACTTCTGAAAATGTATTTTCAGAGGTTAAATTAAGATTTTTCTCATAATTCTAGATAAAAGAAGAGCAAAAGCAACAGAAAGAAATGACAGTCTTCAAGGCACGTCCCAACACTGTGACCCAGCAGGAGCCATTTATTCCCAAGAAAGATAGCCGTATATTGACAGGTGGGGCAACATCAGGTAGACTGTTAATGGCCAACACCACTGGCCCCACTGGAGCATATAGACAATGTATAGTAGCGGGCTACCATCTATAATAAGGGAGGAGAATCCCTGCAGAGTGGGTGCCATGTGATCCTGCGCTTTACCTGCAGTGATCATTTTAGCTTCAACAACTGTAAAATGGCCAATCCCTTAAACGTCCATAAATTGTAACAGTGACTCTCTTAGACTAATGTATTGTTGAACGAAATGCCAGACTTTCACTGTAGAATTATTGAAAGTGTCTATCTTAAAGTGTCTTATCTTAAGTTCCACCTCAACTCTTGAACCTATCTTGGGGCACTGTTGGGCGACCACATTTGGGTTTGAATATATGTTAAAGGAAGTCTATCATCAGGAATGTTGATATTAAACCAAGCATAATGCCTGTTATGTCCTGCACAATGTAGTGAATGGTCCTGTTCTCACATGGTGATGTGAGTACTGTACACAGGAAGCAACCTTCTCTCTGTAAATTAGATCAGAGTGGTCTCCGATCAGGCTCTGCTGTGGGAAATACTTTAAGCACCAGACATCTACCATACGTAGATGTGGGGAGCAAAGGCAAACGTGGCCTGCCAGCATGAAGTTCCTGATGAAGACTCCCTTTAAAAACACTGACACAGCAGGCCTCCCCCACTCGCACACCTTTCTCCTTGTTGCACCAATTCTTTCCCTTCTTTCCAAACTTAGAGAGCCTTTCTGGTTCCATAGTTCAAGACAGTTTTGAGCTGGCTACAGAGAAACGTGCCAAGGAACGGCAGGAATTTGAAAAGTTGTTGGCAGAGAAGGAGGCTCAGAAGAGTCTCATGGAAGAGGAACAACGCAGGCAGCAAGAGGAGCAGGAGAGAGAAGAGATCAACAGATTACGACATGAACTGGTATGTGGCTTCTCGGAGTTACACACAAGCACCAATTACCCACTTGGCCCCTATTATTTCAGACTGTTTGCACTTAAGGTACAAATGTCTAGTATTTTATTTTACTCAGTAATAGAGTAATAATGGAGTGATATGAAACGGTGTTCCCGAATTATTACATGGGGAATGTAAAGGAATTGCTAAAACAGACATGTCAGAGGTGACAGGTCCTCTTTTAAGCAGGGTTGTGTAAATTAGAAGACTTCTCTGCAGGTTATGAGGAAATGTCATCTAATAAGATTAAAATCTTTATTCGGATGCTAAATACCAAAAATCCAATCGTAAAAAAATATTAAATCACACTTCAAATTTACAAAAGACACAATATATTCATTTGCTTATCTGCACATAGTAATCGCTCTGTATGGCCTTCGGATGATCCTTTTTAAGGGTCCTTGCTCTGCATATCCATTTTCCAGCGCTATTAATTGGATACTTGATTATACTGTTACGCTGTGGCCATAGACATGTGTAAATGATGTCCTCCTCCAGTGACCACTAGGGCGAGGCTCACTGAAGACTGATCTGAGATAAAGCTGTATGTACTGCGTGGTGGCTATGGACAGAATTTTATTAGATGTAGTTCTTCCAATCTGACGTGTTGATATTTTCTATTTTCTGTGCATGATTATGGGGGCAGCCATCTTGCCTGAGCGGCTGTTAAAGGGGTTGTCTAGGAAAATATATTTAACGTGTCCTCAGGATAGGGCATCAATATGGTATCTGAGTGTGACACCCAAGAACCCTGCTAATCAGCTGTTAGAGCTCTTCAGCCTCTTCCTCGGCCAGTGACCTCACTTTACATTGGTCACATGGCCTAGTAGTTGCAGCTCAGCCACATTCAAGTCAATTGGGTTGATCTGCAATACCAGGAACTGCCACTATATGATGTACGGCACTGTGTTTGGAAAGCTGACAGGATTTTGTTTAAAGGGGTCCCCCCCCAACCAGCTGTTCGAGAAGGCAGCGGCCTTCTCACTGTTTACCGCAGGCCCAGTGACATCACGACTAGTATCACTGGCCTGGGCGTGGTTAAGCTCCGTTCCCTTGAATGGAGCTTAGCCCCGCACAGGCCAGTTGATGCTAGTCTTTACGTCACTGGGCCTGCGGTAAATAGTGAGAAGGCTGCGGCGCTCCTGCACCGCTGCCTTCTCGAGCAGCTGATCAGCGGGGGTCCCGGGTGTCGGACTCCCGCCAATCTGATCTATCCAGAAGATAGATCAGCAGTTTTAAACAAAGTGCTGAACCCCTTTAAATATAGATGTTCATATGGAAAGTTAAAAAGAAATAATGGTGGTTTTTTTCTTTTTAGGTTCACAAGGCTCAACCAGTTAGAAAATTCAAGCAGGTCGATGTCAAAACAAGCGACATTCCACTGACTGTGCCCAAGTCTCCAAAGTTCTCAGACCGATTTAATATTTAGCGGCTCTTGCAACATCGGGGCCCGCTACCTCACATTGGAAAGTGGTCTGCATACATAAACTCCTGCTTTTAATCTATGATGAAAAGATGTGGGAGGGGGGTGGAAGAAAATGACTTGTTAAATAGTATACATGGGTAATGTATAGTCTGTGTAAATACTTGCTTTCGCCTGTTTTTAGGGTTTTTGTTTTTTTTTCCTAGTGTATAATCAGATTTTATAATAAACATCCTGTGACTGTTCATACAGTTTTAACCGCCTTTAACCAAAACTTTGTCAGCATCTGCTTCTTTACCTCTCTGACTGTCACGGCAGTTTGTCAATGCCAGTCTTTCTCCTGTGCAACTGGTTGCCAGTGATGCTCATGGTGATGGATGTTGCCTTAAAGCAGGCATCCTCAAACTGTGGCCCTCCAGCTGTTGTACAACTACCACAATGCCCTGCTGTAGGCTGATACCTGTAGGCTGTTCGGGCATGCTGGGAGTTGTAGTTTTGCAACAGCTGGAGGGCTGCAGTTTGAGGGTGCCTCCTTAAAGGCTATAGACAACTTATGGGGCAGTTTATTTTTATTTTTTATTAGTACATTGTACTCATTTTGAGCTAAAAATTATTTTTTTCCAGTTGGTCTTTGACCATTTTAAAGCCTTGTTTCTGTGCAACTTTGAGATTGGCTTTGTTCACACGAGTGTATTGAAATCTGTCCATAGTCAGGCTCTGGATTACGCACGGATTCAAAATATAACATCTGTATTACATCAGGGTTTACTTGTGTATTCCTTCTTCCTCCCCCCCCCCCTGCATTTATTTTAATTTTTTTATGCACTCCCATAGACTGTAAAGTGCATATTTGGAAACATGCTGTGGATTTCAATTACTGATGGCAATTATACGCCCATGTAAATGGTTCTATTCATTAGCAGCTGATTCCAGTACATAAAATCCGGGCCATATATGGATTGCAAATGCACTTGTGTGAAATCGGCCATTCTCCAGTAGCACGCTCTTAATTTTCACTCTGTTCCCTCAGGCCGCTCCGCTGACTGCTCCTTATCTATGATCTCTAACCTCTTAAAGGATAACTGTCACACTTGGACCCTAATTTCAATTTTCATATATGTAGTTACTAATAACATGATATTCCAGAATCAGTTACTGTTAGACTGACTTACCCCATATTTAATAAGATTCAGCCCTTAGTAACCAGTCTGCATAAAACTGTGATTTCACTATTCAGTTAAGATGGCCGCCACTGCCCTCACCCTGAGGCTAATCCCGCCTGCCCTTACTAGCCAGTGACAATAGCCCCCCCAAAAGTGTCAGTAACCAGAGCACCCCCTAAAGGGTTAATCTCCTGCAGCACAAAGGGGTCCTCTTACCACATGTTGCTTTCATTTATACACTGAGCAGACGGCAGATCTCCCTTCCCTGGTCTGCGCTGCTTCAACTCTGCATTGTCCCAGTCTGCTGAGTGAGGGAGCGTCTGCCAAGCGCAGGGACAGGGAGAAGTGCACTGCACTGTTATCAGCTGCTGGGGAGGACCTGGCTGTCAGTAATGTGACCTTGCACGCAGCTTCTGCGTCCTCCGTCCTTCAACACACAGACGGAGCATGCCTAGCAACCCTATTTTAAGCACAGGTAAAAGCAGGCAGTACAGGGAACAAAAATGTGCCGATCTGATATTGATGACCTATCCAGAGGATAGGTCATCAATTGTAATTCCGCTTAGGGAGGGAACTTGCAGAGTTCACTTCAAACGCGCACTCAAAAGCCAAGATGTTCATCCTGTAATGCATATAAAAGGTGGAAGATGAAGATCATGTTGCCACATCACAAATTTTAGGATGAGGAAACTGAAGCCATTTCTGTCCAAGAGGTGGCAGCTGAACAAGCCTGAAGGTTGCAGGTCTTCTAGCATTTTGCAATATTATTTTGAATGAAAGTAGCAAGAGATGCTTTGCTTGCCTTTGGAGCCCTGGAACTGGGGAAAAATGCTGACTTAAAGGGGTTGTCCACATTTTATGATTGACCTATTTTCAGGATGGGTCATCAATATTAGATCGTTGGGGGTGGCTGACATTGGGCACCCTCTGCTGATCAACTGCCTTCCCTGCCCTGATTACCTGTTCGCTGCAGCAATTGCAGTTGTGAACATGTTAAATTACAAGTATGGCATACTCATTCACTTCTAAGGAACGGCTCTGTAGAATTAACTTAAACATACGTGAGCTGTCTCATAGAAGTAAATGGGGACACCAAACTTGTAATTACACTTCTTGACGCTGCCTTCTCTTCAAACAGCTGATCCCCCCCCCCCCACCCCCCTGCTGATCTGATATTGATGCCCTATCCTGAGGATAGACCTTCAGTAGTAAAAAGCAGACAAGCCCTTTAATGGTGACTGGGAAGCTTGAATATAGTTCAGAACCTCTGTCATCAAGACACTGCAAATCTGGACCAGGAATATCTGCAAAGACTGGTAAGTATATTGCTCGATTTATGTGAAAGCCATTTTAGGTCAACTTTACACAAACATATTCAATGCTTGAAAAAAACTCTGTATATCAAATGTAGTTCTCATCCTGAATACTGCTCCAATGACATGGATCCATAGCATTATAATTTATAATGCTGCGTGTTCCTGCCCAACCTCAACTCTAATGATTTGTAAAGATGGCATTATGTTGGTACAATACATTAGAGTTGAGATTGGGCAGGAACACACAGCATTATAATGCCGTGGATCCATGTCATAGCAGCAGCATTTAGGAAGGGAAATACTTTTGACACCTGGAGCATATTTCTTGCACTGAATATGCTTGTGTGAAGTTCGTCTTGGGCAGGAAACCATGAAATTCAGAAGAAGGTAGCAATCTCTAATTTAATGTTTTCTAATAAACAAAGGCCTGGATGTTGTGATCAAAAAACATGTAAGTGTTCAAAAGAAAGCAGTACTAGGTCCTTGAGTACATTGGATAAATTTCAACACTAAACAGGGCCCCTGGCTGTAGGTCTTGGATTTTATATTCCTTTTAAAGAATCACTTTATTAATGGAACTGAATTGATTGCAAAAAAGTACGGTAATTAAAAAAATTCTGGGTGGCGTGGCCTGCGAGCGCATGGAGTAGGACTCACCGCTCACTGCTCCTGCTAGTATCCTGTCTGAGTGGTAGCACGCTTCGTTTTGCTGAAAAATCCTTACCTGGTGGAAGAGGTGATCGGTCGGTGCTGTGGGTAATTTGCCAGCCTGAATATACCGTGGAAATCAAGTAAAGTGGTGAAGGCCGACAGACTGGAGTCGGGCCAACATGGCGCTGATGGCGGGGAGGTGATGGCGCTGCAGGAGATGGTGAGCCTGAGCGCGGCGGCTAAACTGAGCAAGTATGCCCGCACGGACAGTGGACGATTGGGCTGCTGACAAGGGGACAGATATACTTGCCTCCTCGGACCAGGAGGACGGTTCTTTGGATGGCGACGGCCTAGATGCGGCTGATCAGCTGCTACTGACTCCTGCATGCCCTGCTAAAGTTAAGGGGAGCCCTGAGGCTGAGCCCACTCTGAAAGATATGGCTGCTGTGGCCAGTTGTAATAGCACCCTGAAAGTGCTCACAGTGCAAGTTGGCAGTTTGCGGTCTGATGTGTCTATAATTAGACATGATTTACATAAGATCTCTGAGCTCACCTCTGAATTGGAGAAGAGGGTGTCCACATTGGAAGATGTAGTTCAGCCTTTGCAAACGGCGGCCAAAACGACTGCGAAGGACATTGCTGCTCTGTATGCTAAAACAGATGGAGAACAGGTCAAGAAGGAACAACCTGTGTATTGTGGGAGTGCCAGAAAAGACAGGAATTTGTGGAAAAATGGTTGCATCAATTGCTTCATGAGAAGGGCCTATCTTCCCTGTATGCGGTGGAGCGGGCGCACAGAGTGCCCATGCGGCCGCTTCCGCCAGGCAGGCCTCCTCGCCCTATACTGGCGAAGATTTTGCATTTTAAAGACCGGGACACCATTCTGCGGCAGTCCAGGGACAATGATGAGATGGTCCTGAACGGGGTTAAAGTGTCCATATTTCCGGATTACTCTAATGAGGTGCAGCAGAGGAGAAGCAGATTTATTGATGTCAAGAAAAGGCTGAGAGGTTTACAAGTGCCGTATGCTGTGCTGTTTCCTGCCAAACTGCGTGTGGTGGCTTTGGGATCCACCAGATTTTTTGAGGATCCAGATGAAGCGGCACAGTGGCTGGACGTCCACGAGCGGCAACTGAGAAGTGGGGCTCTGGACACTTGAAGGAGGCAGATATGTTTTTCTGAGTTTACCCTATATAAGTGTTTGCAATTTAATGTCACTTTACTGTTACACCAGTTAGGAAGTGTATTATGCAATGCTACCGCATGGTAGATCCTGAGGTGGGAGTGGGTGGTTGGGAGATTGTAATGTATTTCTCAGCTGTGGGGAGGATTCGCTACCCGAGGGAGTGTGTTGAAATGGTTTATGATTATTGTATGTTGGGGGGGGGGGGGCAAGATGCTCTTGGATTGCCCTGTTTTTGTGTTAGAGGGTAAAGAGGGGGGGGGGGGAACGAGGTCCCTATTCACAGTAACCTGATTATTGGAGAGGGGGGGAGGCAGTTGGGAGAGGGGCGTGAACTCTGAGTGTATGTGGTTTGAGTGGGTTGTGGGATCCAGATATGACAAGATGTTTTACCATGACACAGGTGATTAAAGTTTTAAGCTGGAATGTGAGGGGAATGGCAGATGCACAGAAACGACAGTGTATCTTTCAATACTTGGGACGGTTTCAGCCGGCCATATGTTGCCTCCAGGAAACGCATTTGACTAGTGATAATATACAGTGGCTGACCAAGAATTGGGTGGGACATGCGGTACATGCAATTCATTCCTCTCACTCCAGGGGGATAAGTGTGATTGTGCATGGAAGTATTAGATATGAACATATGCAGCAATGTGTGGATGCTGAGGGTAGGTATGTATGCGTGATGGGATTCCGGTGGTGTTGGTGTCGGTATATGTGCCTCCACCGTTTGCTTCTCCTCTGCTACGGGAGATGATGGATTTTGTGGCCGACTTCCCTGGGTTATCATGGCTACTAGTGGGGGACTTTAACTGCATGCCTTGGATAGATGTCGGGTGGAAGGATCAGATGGGTCGCTGGGGACTGTGGCTCTAAGGAATATCTTGAGTGAAACTGGAGTGTATGATGTATGGAGATTGCGTAACCCTGATAGGCGCGAATACTCGTGCAGATCTGCTACACATCATTCCTTATCGCGTATAGACTTGGCTCTTGTTAATGATGTTATGCTGCCATTGGTTAGGGACGTTGTCTATCATCCTCGGTCGCTGTCTGACCATTCTCTGGTGCAGATTGACTTGTGCCTGGGGGTGCTCAGACGGGGACCGAGGCTGTGGAAATGTAACTCGCACTGGCTGAATGTGCTGGAGGATTTATCCAGGATTTCTCTGGAGGTCAGGAAATTTTTCGCTATCAATGGAGGGACGGCTTGAGTGCACGGAGTCTGGGATGCCATGAAGGCGTTCTTGAGGGGAGTCTTGATAAAGGAAATTAGTAAGCATAAATCTAAGTCTAGAGAGGCTGATGTTAAGGCTCATGTCCTGGTGGCCGAGGCTGAAAGAGTTTGGTCGCTCCCCCACTCTGAGTAATAGCGAAGCGCTGGCGGTAGCTCAGGAACAGTTGCGGTGCCATCTGGTGCAGGCTGCCGACAGGAAGCGTAGCTTCTACCGGCAGAGATCATTTGAGGAAGGTGAGAGGGTGGGGCATCTGCTGTCAGTTGTTTCCCAGGCTCAGAGAGGTCCCTCTTGCATTCAGGAACTGAGAGATGGAACGGGGAATACTAGACAGGACACGAAAGGAATATTGGATATATTAAAAAGTTTTTATGTGTCCCTATATGCTCCTACTGTTTCTAGCTGAGGAGGCTTTGACCGCCTTCCTATCGAAGGCGCAGCTGTCAGATGTGGATAGAGAAAGGTTAGAGGAGCCGATTTCACTCGAGGAACTGGAGGCCGCACTTGGGGGAATGGCGAATGGTAAGGCTCCGGTGGCAGATGGCTTACCAGTGGTGGTGTACAAGAAGTTGCAGGGGGTGCTTCTCCCTGAGTTGCTCAAGGTGCTTGAACACTCACTGGAGGCAGGTTCACTACCACATTCTATGCAGGAAGCTATCATTGTAGTTATTCCTAAGCCTGGGAAGGATCCTAAGCTACCAGATTCTTATAGACCAATTTAGCTTTTAACAGCGGATGTAAAGCTCCTAGCGAACAGGCTGGCCAGAGTGATATTGTCCATTGTGCACCTGGATCAGACGGGCTTTATGCCTGGGAAATCGACTGCTATAAATATTCGTAGATTGTATGCTAGCCTGAACATTCCGGCGGATAATGTTGGGGATAGGGCCTTGCTTGCTCTAGACGCCGCCAAGGCGTTCGATAGTGTGGAGTGGAACTATCTATGGGAGGTCTTGAGAGTCATGGGGTTTGGTACGCGGTTCATTCAGTGGGTGAGGGTGCTGTATTCGAGTCCCAGGGCGAGAATTAGAGCTAATGGGGGGTTGTCAGATAGCTTCGCCTTGGCTAGGGGCACCAGACAGGGATGCCTACTGTCGCCCTTGTTGTTTGCTCTAGCAATAGAGCCGCTCGCGGCCTTTATTCGCCTGTCACCGAAAATTGCTGGGTTTCAGTATGGTGGGTGCATAACAAAGTGGCTATGTACGCTGATGGTACTCTGTTATTCTTGGGTGACACTGGGACATCCCTGGATGCGGCCATGGAGTTAATAGACAGATTTGGGCGCTTTTCTGGGCTTCGGATAAATTGGCAGAAGTCCGCTTTGATGCCGGTTGATGGGCAGGCCCTCTCGGGTGGACGCGGGGATAGTTTAGTCCCTTGGGTAGATAAATTCAAATATTTAGGACTGTATATAATGCCTAGACTGTCAGATTTTGAAGATCTCAATCTGAATCTGTTGCTAGACACATTTAGACTGAAGGTGAGGACATGGTGTAGACTCTTCCTATCGGTAGTGGGTAGAGTAAATCTTTTAAAAATGGTAATGATGCCCCAGTTTCTTTATGTACTGAATAACGCTCCCGTGTGGATTCCTCTGGATAGATTTAGGAGAATACATTCTATGTTTAGAGATCTGATTTGGAAGTATGGCCAAGCTAGGATTAAGCTGGAGACGTCGCAATACCCCAAGTCTGAAGGAGGTTTGGCTGTTCCTAACGCATGGATCTATTTTTTAGCTTCCCAGTCTCAGCACTTTAAGGGATGGCTTGACTTTAGATTGCCGGATGTGACGGGACAGATATTGCAACACTGGTTGGGCAGTCGTGACCTTATGGGTATATTGGAGGGATCAGGAATGCATGGGGGGAGTGGGAGGATCTTGCTTATTGACCTTATGAAGAAAGTCTGGGCGAAGGTGAAGTTGCTAAGAGGTGTGGGTGGTGTCTGTGTGCTTTTCTCCGATTGGGAATAATAACTTGTTGCCGGAATTCTTACGTTTGTCTGGGTTGCGGAATTGGGAATCCCACGGGGTAATGAGGATAGGTCAATTGACTGAGGGTAATATATTCAAATCGTTTCAGAGTTTGCAGCAGGAGTTTAATATTCCCAGGATCTGGTTTTATAAGTATCTTCAGTTGAGGCATGCCTTTGAGGTCACGATGAGGAAAGGCTGTGTTATTGCTCAGATGGAGGTGGTTCCTAAACTGGTCCTTCCTACTGGGGGGAAGAGAGGACTGATCTCACAGGTATATACCCTTTTACTAGAAATTTTTTGGAAAGGTTCCCGCTTACAAGAATGAGGAAGTGGGAGGATGATCTGGGGGTCATTTCTAAGGACCAGTGGGATGATATCCTGGAGGTAGTTCCCAGAGTGTCACTGAGTGAACAGGGTAAGCTGTCAGTTATTTATCATCCAGAGAGTGTATAAAACTCCAATGTTTTTAAAGAAAGTGGGGATTAGGTTGGATGATAAATGTCCAAAGTGTATGGAGGAAGGTGCGGACCTGGTGCATATGCTTTGGTCTTGTCCAGTGATTGGTAACTTCTGGGATGGAGTGTTGAGTATGATTAATCGTAACCTGACGTTGAGGCTTCAAAAGGATCCTAAGGTATGTGTGTTGGGGGTATGTGTCTGACATAGGCGGGAGTGAATCGGTTAAGGTGGCAGTGGGTAGGCTGCTATACGTAGCCAGAAAGTTGGTGACGCAACGGTGGATCCAGGGGAGTCCGCCCACAATGGATGAGTTTGTGCGAAAGGTTCATGACATGTTGACAATGGAACGAGGTGTGTTTGTGAGGATAGGCTGTTCTCAGAAATTTGAGAAATTATGGAATGAGTGGTTATCTCATACGCATGTGGGCATTTAGGATAGTCTTGAGGGGTTTGCGCTCAGTTCTATGGGGGGGGGGGGGGGGTGAGGGTGGACTTGGGTGGGGGGGGGGTTTGGTGTATGCTAAGTTGCGGGTATCTTATATCTGTATTATGTTTATGTGCATTGTAAGCCGTAGCACGGCGTTTCTTCTGTGGCGATGCCTTATAACACTGCTGATTATTGATTATGCTTTTGTGTGAACAAAAAGGCATAGTTCTGTCAAAACAAGATGGATTTATTTGATCAATAAAAACGATTTGATTTTAAAAAAAAATTCAGAAACCCTTCATGCAGTAAGGAGAGGTTAAGGGTTCACACATACAAACGTTTTTGTCTGCATCCGTTCCGTGTTTTTTTTTTTTTGCGGGTTGGGAAGCAGACATTCACTTCAATGGGGCAAAAAAAGATGAGGACAGCACACAATGTTTTGTCAGCAGCCGTTTGTCTGGTCCATTGCCTCCGTAAAAATATAGAACATGTCCTATATGACACAGGACCGTATAGGAGCATTATTATTTCTGTGGGCATAATAGGGGACATTTGTGACAAGGATGCCCCTTGTCTCCCTTGCTCTTTAACCTGGCAATGGAACCCCTAGCGAGATTGTTGGTAAAATCTGATACCTTTGAAGGAATCAAAGTGGGTTGAAAGTGAGTTGTTTTGCGGACAACATCCTGATATATCTAGGAGCTCCAGAGCTTCATTTAGATTGGTTACTAGAGACACTAATCGCATGTGGGAAAGTGACAGGTTATAAGATTAACGTAGACAAGAGCCAACTGTTGCTCTTGGGACAGAGGAACTACCAGGAAAGTCAAATGCAAACTAGGATTGAAATCTGGAAAGATTATCTAATTTACCTGGGTATCAAAATAGGGTGCACCCCGAAGTCAATATACACACTGAATTACCCCCCCTCTCTTCCTAAAGATAGAGAGCAAATTGGAAAAATGGCAAGAGTTGCCCTTGTCCTACTTAATTAAAATGGTAAGCTTCCCGAAGTTGCTCTATCCACTTCAAACAATTCCGTTACTACTAAAACACTCAGATACTATGAGGATACAGAGGGCGTTTAACCGCTTCTTGTGGAAAACTAGAAGGCCCCGCATTGCTTATGCAGAACTGACAATGCTGAAGGGGGAAGGAGGGCTACAAATGCCAAATATTCGCCATCATAATCTAGCGGCCTTATTCCGACATGCAAGGGATTGGGTGTGGGGGACTGGGCATTATTCAGCAATTAAGTTAGAGCAGGAACTGGCCGGCTTAGGGAACTTAGAGGCTTCATTACATACAAAACTAAGAGATATTCCCATACCGACCAGACAGTCCATTTTGCTAAAAGACTCCATAATGGCGTGGAAGTCGAGTAGGAAGATCTATGGACTTCCCTACTATACAGGTCCTTCTCAAAAAATTAGCATATTGTGATAAAGTTCATTATTTTCTGTAATGTACTGATAAACATTAGACTTTCATATATTTTAGATTCATTACACACAACTGAAGTAGTTCAAGTCTTTTATTGTTTTAATATTGATGATTTTGGCATACAGCTCATGAAAACCCAAAATTCCTATCTCAAAAAATTAGCATATCATGAAAAGGTTCTCTAAACGAGCTATTAACCTAATCATCTGAATCAACTAATTAACTCTAAACACTTGCAAAAGATTCCCGAGGCTTTTAAAAACTCCCAGCCTGGTTCATTACTCAAAACCGCAATCATGGGTAAGACTGCCGACCTGACTGCTGTCCAGAAGGCCATCATTGACACCCTCAAGCAAGAGGGTAAGACACAGAAAGAAAGTTCTGACCGAATAGGCTGTTCCAAGAGTGCTGTATCAAGGCACCTCAGTGGGAAGTCTGTGGGAAGGAAAAAGTGTGGCAGAAAACGCTGCACAACGAGAAGAGGTGACCGGACCCTGAGGAAGATTGTGGAGAAGGACCGATTCCAGACCTTGGGGGAGCTGCGGAAGCAGTGGACTGAGTCTGGAGTAGAAACATCCAGAGCCACCGTGTACAGGCGTGTGCAGGAAATGGGCTACAGGTGCCGCATTCCCCAGGTCAAGCCACTTTTGAACCAGAAACAGCGGCAGAAGCGCCTGACCTGGGCTACAGAGAAGCAGCACTGGACTGTTGCATGTCATTCAGAAATCAAGGTGCCAGAGTCTGGAGGAAGACTGGGGAGAGGGAAATGCCAAAATGCCTGAAGTCCAGTGTCAAGAACCCACAGTCAGTGATGGTCTGGGGTGCCATGTCAGCTGCTGGTGTTGGTCCACTGTGTTTTATCAAGGGCAGGGTCAATGCAGCTAGCTATCAGGAGATTTTGGAGCACTTCATGCTTCCATCTGCTGAAAAGCTTTATGGAGATGAAGATTTCATTTTTCAGCACGACCTGGCACCTGCTCACATTGCCAAAACCACTGGTAAATGGTTTACTGACCATGGTATTACTGTGCTCATTTGGCCTGCCAACTCTCCTGACCTGAACCCCATAGAGAATCTGTGGGATATTGGGAAGAGAAAGTTGAGAGACGCAAGACCCAACACTCTGGATGAGCTTAAGGCCGCTATGGAAGCATCCTGGGCCTCCATAACACCTCAGCAGTGCCACAGGCTGATTGCCTCCATGCCACGCCACATTGAAGCAGTCATTTCTGCAAAAGGATTCCTGACCAAGTATTGAGTGCATAACTGAACATAATTATTGGAAGGTTGACCTTTTTTTGTATTAAAAACACTTTTCTTTTATTGGTCGGATGAAATATGCTAATTTTTTGAGATAGGAAATTTGGGTTTTCATGAGCTGTATGCCAAAATCATCAATATTAAAACAATAAAAGGCTTGAACTACTTCAGTTGGTGTGTAATGAATCTAAAATATATGAAAGTCTAATGTTTATCAGTACATTACAGAAAATAATGAACTTTATCACAATATGCTAATTTTTTGAGAAGGACCTGTATATCACCCAGGATGGCACTGTGGTCGCTACCTGTGTTCCCGCAAGGCAGAGAGAATATTTTGTTTCAAGGCTGGAAGAATAAAAACATTACGAGCCCAATGGCCCTCAACTGATGTAATGGGAACAGGTGAAGGGAAAGTATGATCTAACTGACGCACACTATCTCCCTTTCCAGCAAATTAAGAGCTACTGCAAAGCACAGGTAGGCTCTTTGGGTGACCTGGAAAGGCTTGCGTGGTTCGCGGCTATACTGGCCAAGGATGGCACGCATATGTCCCTCTCAGAATTGCACCAAAGGATACATACCATACAGACGATAGGCTTGGTAAAAAAGAGCCTTTAAGCCCTGGGAAAGGGAACTGAAGGATCAGAAAATAGCCCAAAAAATGAGGGAAGGTCTTGAATTAGTAAGGCGAGCAGTTTACAACGAACAATGGAGAGAGACACAACTAAGGCTTATGCATAGAGCGACGTATGCCTTTAACTTGTCATATCAAGATGCGCGTGCCCATTACCTATGACATTGCCCCAAATGTGTCCTCCTGAAAGCTGGACTTCTTCATGCTTTGTGGGACTGCCCAAAGGTACAACCGTTATGGCAACGATCAGTGGAGACAATAAAGGAGATCTGGGGAGAGATGGTGGGACTAACGCCACAACAATGCATTTTTCATTACATACCCAGAAATCAGGAAGCGGAATTGGGGACAGTGGTGGCGAAAGGAGGAGTACATATTCTATTGATGTCGGTGAAGAAATCTCTTCTACGACACTGGCTGGAAGCAGAAGTACCGTCATGGGATGAGGTATAGGGACTATGAAGAATGTACTATATCTTGAAAGATTGGAGGTAGAACAGGATAAGGAAAGATTGATTGAAAAATTCATTAAGAAGTGGAGGGAATTCATAGAGAAGCGATTGTCTAGTTGCGAAATTCAGGAACTTATGGCCCCCTTCAAGCTGACTAAGGCCTCTTTCACACTTGCGTTGTCCGGATCCGGCGTGTACTCCACTTGCCGGAATTACACGCCGGATCCGGAAAAACGCAAGTGTACTGAAAGCATTTGAAGACGGATCCGTCTTCAAAATGCTTTCAGTGTTACTATGGCAGCCAGGACGGTATTAAAGTCCTGGTTGCCATAGTAGGAGCGGGGGAGCGGTATACTTACAGTCCGTGCGGCTCCCGGGGCGCTCCAGAATGACGTCAGAGCGCCCCATGCGCATGGATGACGTGCCATGCGATCACGTCATCCATGCGCCTGGGGCACCCTGATGTCACTCTGGAGCGCCCTGGGAGCCGCACGGATGGTAAGTATGCTGCTCCCCCGCTCCCCGCTACACTTTACCATGGCTGCCAGGACTTTAGCGTCCCGGCAGCCATGGTAACCACTCTAAAAAAGTTAAACGACGTATCCGGCAATGCGCCGAAACGACGTTTAGCTTAAGGCTGGATCCGGATCAATGCCTCCGGCAAGTCTTCAGTTTTTTTGGCTGGAGCAAAAAGCGCAGCATGCTGCAGTATTTTCTCCGGCCAAAAAACGTTCCGTTCCGGAACTGAAGACATCCTGATGCATCCTGAACGGATTTCACTCCATTCAGAATGCATTAGGATAAAACTGATCAGGATTCTTCCGGCATAGAGCCCCGACGATGGAACTCTATGCCGGAAGACAATAACGCAGGTGTGAAAGAGCCCTAAGTGGTACCTGGAAGTGCAATTAGCGAATAGATTGGGGAAGTTGGAAATGTAGATAGATATAAGTGAGATTCAAGCTTAAGGTATGATGTAACTTGTACTAACAAAGAAAAAACACTGGCATAGTCCCAGATGAGTGTTCATGGGTTGGGGTACAATTGGGAGGGATGGTTTGGGGGGAAGGGGCAAGGTTTGGGGTGAAAATTGTAAAATTGTGACTTGAGAACCATGTAAAGACATCTAGTGGTTTTGGTTGTAAAGTGATGTTTGTAACGAATGGCATTTATGACTTGCTAACTATGTGTACTTTATGGAAATTCTCATTCCAATAAAGAGAATATAAAAAAAAAAAAAAAAATAGGGGGGATTATTATTGCTGGATACACTATAGGGGCATTATTATTGCTAGGGGTACTATAGGACCACTATTACAACTTGGGTAATTATAGCGGGCATTATTAAAATGGGGTACTATTGGCGGCTTTATGATTCCTACAGGGGACTTTATTTCTACTGGAGCCACTATGGGCTATTTTAGGGGGAATTATTACTACTGAGAGCACTATAATTGTTGAGGGCACTCTGCTTGGCACAATTATTTTGTATGGTACTAGTATTTTCAGGGCGACTATCTGTATGGCACACCAGTATGGGGAGTTTAAGTTCAGAAGGTGGGGAGGATAATTGAAAAGGGATACTCTAAGATGTCTGTGTGGCAAATTAGTTCAGGTATCTGGGGCCTTTCATGGGAGGGGGGTCATCATTTTAAGAACTAATATGCCTAAGTTATCCAGGTTTGATTCTATATACACTATATTGTCCAAATATACGTCACTTTTTGACGCAGATTTTGTTGCAAAGTTGATTTGCAGCAAAATCTGCAACTTCATTCCCTTCCACCCCATGTATGTCAGTTCTATAAAAGGGAGCGTAGAGAGGGCGGGCCAGCAGCGCCCTCTCATTCATCATTTTCTACGCTAGTTTTTGGTTTAGAAAATTATCTAAATCTATGGCAAAGCTGGCGTAGATTTAAGGTTGTTGTACGCCGGCAGTGGATGCACTTAAGTTATGTAGAGGCCAGTGCCTCTACATACAGTTAGGTCCATATATATATATTTGGACATGGACACAAATTGTTTTTTTTTTTTACCTGTTTACTAAACATATACAAGTTATGGAATGGACATAAAGTCAAGACTTTTAGCTTTCATTTGAGGGTATACACATTAAAATTGGATGAAGGGTTTAGGCGTTTCAGCTCCTTTACATGTGGCACCCTGTTTTTAAAGAGACCAAAAGTATTTGGACAATTGACTCAAATGCTGTTTCATGGGCATGTGTGGGCAATTCCTTCATTATTTCATTCTTAATTAGGCACATAAAAGGCCTGGAGTTGATTTGAGGTGTGGTGCTTGCATTTTGAAGATTTTGCTGATAAGTAAACATGCAGTCAAAGGAGCACTCCATACAGGTGAAACAATCCACCCTTCATCTGTGAAAACAGAAAAAAAAAAAAAAAAAAAACGGGCAAAATCTACAGTTTGGTACACCCTGAGAAAGGGGGGAAAAAAAAGCACTGGTGACCTCAACAATGCAAGAAGACCTGGACGCCCACAGAAGACAACAGTGGTGGATGATCACAGAATAATTACCATGGTGAAGAGAAACCCCTCACAACAGCCAACTAAGTGAACAACACTTTCCAGGATATAGGCGTATCAATATCCAAATCTACCATAAAGAGAAGACTGCATGAAAGTAAATACAGAGGGTGCACTGCACGGTGCAAGCCACTCATAAGCCTCAATAAAAAGATGGCTAGATTGGACTTTGCTAAAAAAAAAAACAGCTTAACCCCTTAAGGACTTATGACGTATCGGTACGGCATGTTGCCCAAGTCCTTAAGGACCCATGACGTATGGCGGGTGTTAATAGGAACAGGATGTCTGCTGAAATCATTCAGCGGGCATCCTGTCACAATGATGGGGGGTGTCATGCGGTTTGCGGCTTTTACCTGTGCTTGCGGCGGTGATCGGGCGTGCCATCAGGTCCCCATGCGGCTGTAGGGGGGACCCGATGGCATGGAAGGCAGCACGCTTGTGAGATCCAGGCCTGTGGATCTCACAGGCCGGAAGCTGTATGAGCTATATACACAGTATTACTCATACAGCCAATGCATTCCAATACAGAAGTATTGGAATGCATTGTAAAGGGGATTAGACCCCCAAAAGTTCAAGTCCCAAAGTGGGACAAAAAATAAAGTGAAAAAAAAAGTTCACAAAATAAAGTTTTCCCCCCAAAAAATTAAAAGTTTCAAGTAAAAATAAACAAAAACTTAATTTTCCCCAAATAAAGTTAAAAAATTGGTCAAAAATAGGGGGGGGGGGGGAAGTATACATATTATGTATCGCCGTGTCTGTATCGACCGACTCTATAAACATATCACATGACCTAACCCCTCAGATGAACACCGTAAAAATTTTATTTATTTTTTTATCACCTTACATCACAGAAAGTACAACAGCAAGCGATCAAAAAGGCGTTTGCCCACCAAAATAGTACCAATCTAACCGTCACCTCATCCCGCAAAAAATGAGCCCCTACCTGAGACAATCGCCCAAAAAATAAAAAAAACTATGGCTCAGAATATGGAGACACTAAAACATCATTTTTTATTTTTTTAAAAGCTGTTATTGTGTAAAACTTACATAACTAAAAAAAAAGTATACATATTGGGTATCGCCGCGTCCGTATCAACTGGCTCTATAAAAATATCACGTGACCTAACCCCTCAGATGAACACCATATAAAATAAAAACTGTGCTAAATAAACCATTTTTTGGCACCTTACATCACAAAAAGTGTAATAGCAAGCAATCAAAAAGTCACACGCACCCCAAAATAGTGCCAATATAACCGTCATCTCATCCTGCAAAAATCATACCCTACCCAAGGTAATCGCCCAAAAACTGAAAAAATTATGGCTCTCAGATTATGGAAACACTAAAACATGATTTTTTTTGCTTCAAAAATGAAATCATTGTGTAAAACTTACATAAATAAAAAAAAGTATACATATTAGGTATCGCAGCGTCCATGACAACCTGGTCTATAAAAATGTCACAAGATCTAACCCAGTGGTTCTCAACCTTTCTAAAGCCGTGACCCCTTAATACAGTTCCTCATGTTGTGGTGACCCCCAACCATTACATTTTTTTCCTTGCTACCTCATAATTTTGCTACTGTTATGAATTGTAATGTAAATATCTGATATGCAGGATGTATTCATTCATAACCACAGAACTTTAGCATAAATACAAAATATTTGTAAACCAAATAAATAACTTTAAAATAAATAATAAACAACAAATACCCCCTAAAAAATAAATCTGTGGTGCGAACAGTACCCCTCAAATAAATAACTCAGTGGTGCTCACAGTTATTTTTGGAGGTATTACTATGTATTATAGAACTAGAGAAATTAACACTTGGAAATTTGCAATTTTTTACTTCATTTTTGGTAAATTTTATATATTTTTTATAAATAAATATTCATTTTTTTACTTCATTTTACCAGTGTCATGAAGTACAATATGTGACGAAAAAACTATCTCAGAATGGCCTGGGTAAGTCAAAGCGTTTTAAAGTTATCAGCACTTAAAGTGACACTGGTCAGATTTGCAAAAAATGGCCAAGTCTTTAAGGTGAAATAGGGCTGAGTCCTTAAGGGGTTAAAAACCAGCACACTACTGGAAGAAGATTCTTTGGACAGATGAAACCAAGATCAAACTCAACCAGAACGATGGAGAGAAAAAAGTATGGCGAAGGCATGGTATAGCTCATGATCCAAAGTATACCCCATTATCTGTAAAACACGGTGGAGGCAGTGTGATGGCTTGGGCATGCATGGCTGCCAGTGGCACTGGGTCCCTAGTGTTTATTGATGATGTGACACAGGACAGAAGCAGCCGGATGAATTCTGGGGTTTTCAGAGACATACTGTGTGCTCAAATGCAGCCCAACGGATTGATCAGTGTTTCATAATACAGATGGACAATGACCCAAAACATAAAGCCAAAGCAACCCAGGAGTTTATTAAAGGAAAGACGTGGAATATTCTAGAATGGCCAAGTCAGTCACATGAACACAATAGAGCATTTCACTTGTTAAAGACTAAACTTCAGACAGAAAGGCCCACAAACAAACCGCAACTGAAAACCGCTGCAGTAAAGGCCTGGCAGAGCAATTAAAAAGGATGAAACACAGCGTCTGGTGATGTCCACGAGTTCAAGACTTCAGGCAGTCATTGCCAACAAAGGGTTTTCAACCAAGTATTAGAAATGAACATATTTTTTTTTTACAATTATTTAATTTGTCCAATTACTTTTGAGCCCCTGAGATGAAAGGATTGCGTTTAAAAAATGCTTCAGTTCCTCACATTTTTATGCGATTATTTTGTTAAACCCACTGAATTAAAGCTGAAAGGCTGAACTTCAACTGCATCTGAATTGTTTTCTTCAAAATCCATTGTGGTAATGTACAGAACAAAAATTTGAAAAATGTCTCAAATGCCAGAAGTGCACAACCTTTTCTGGTTGGGGGCCTCATTATCAGACTGAACTAATCCCAAGGGCCGAAAATAAAACTTAAAGCGGCTTTAGGAACTGATAAACTGCATTTATGGAATACTGTACATACAGTATATATCATAAATGTCTGGTAACATTTCTAGAACTCCCATCTGTGAGAGAGTACATGAAAAATACATGTGAGCAGCCCCAAGACATAGACATACATGTCTGCTACGAGATGGTTGGGGGCTGCACAGAATGGTATCGAGGGGGGGACGGAGCCTGACTGCTCAACGAGACAGACGTGTGTGTGATCGCCTTGCGCCACTACTCTACAGACCGGTTTATTTAGCGTTATGGTGTGGTTAAAATTGGTAAAGAAAACTGACCCTAGCAAGACAGAAGTTGCTCCAACATGGCGAAATATCTTCACAAGAAAAATCCTACAGTGCAGGAAAGATGGCGGGCGGAAGAACGGTCTGAGCGGGATATGCCTGCAGACGCTGAGGAGATAGGTGCTTCGGCGGCCGACTATTCATCCCCTTTTAACAACCCTGTAGGAATTAGGGTACTTTCACACTTCCGTTTTTCTTTTCCGGCATAGAGTTTCGTCACAGGGGCTCTATACCGGAAAAGAACTGATCAGTAGGGATGAGCGAACCCGAACTGTATAGTTCGGGTTCGTACTGAATTTTGGGGTGTCCGTGACACGGACCCGAACCCGGACATTTTCGTAAAAGTTCGGGTTCGGTGTTCGTCGCTTTCTTGGCGCTTTTTGAAAGGCTGCAAAGCAGCCAATCAACAAGCGTCATACTACTTGCCCCAAGAGGCCATCACAGCCATGCCTACTATTGGCATGGCTGTGATTGGCCAGAGCACCATGTGACCCAGCCTCTATTTAAGCTGGAGTCACATAGCGCCGCCCGTCACTCTGCTCTGATTAGCATAGGGAGAGGTTGCAGCTGCGACAGTAGGGCGAGATTAGGCTGATTAACTCCTCCAAAAGACTCCATCCATTGATCGATCTGCAGCTGTGGATGATTGAACTGCTGCTATTGAATTGCTCACTGTTTTTAGGCTGCCCAGAGCGTTTTTCAGTCACTTTTTTCTGGGGTGATCGGCGGCCATTTTGTGTCTTGTGTTGCGCCAGCACAAGCTGCCACCAAGTGCATTTAACCCTCAATGGTGTGGTTGTTTTTTGGCTAAAGCCTACATCAGGGTCAAGCTGTCACACCAAGTGCATTTAACCAGCAATAGTCTGTTTATTTTTTGGCCATATACTACATCAGGGGCAAGCTACGCCTGTCACCAAGTGCATTTAACCCTCAATGGTGTGGTTGTTTTTTGGCTAAAGCCTACATCAGGGTGAAGCTGTCACACCAAGTGCATTTAACCAGCAATAGTCTGTTTATTTTTTGGCCATATACTACATCAGGGGCAAGCTGCGCCTGTCACCAAGTGCATTTAACCCTCAATGGTGTGGTTGTTTTTTGGCTAAATCCTACATCAGGGTGAAGCTGTCACACCAAGTGCATTTAACCAGCAATAGTCTGTTTATTTTTTGGCCATATACTACATCAGGGGCAAGCTGCGCCTGTCACCAAGTGCATTTAACCCTCAGTAGTGTGGTTGGTCAAGCTGTCACACCAAGTGCATTTAACCATCAATAGTGTGGTTCTTTTTTGGCCATATCCCAGTCTAATTCTGTCAGTAAACGTATACCTGTCACCCAGCGCCTAAATACTAGGCCTCAAGTTTATATCCAGCTAAATCTGTCGTTACTGGTGTGACTGGTCAAGTTATTTAGTGTCCTTCAAAGCACAGTTTTTGTTCTGGGTTGAAATACAATTCCCAATTTAGCAATTTCCTAATTTAGTGGTTTCTGCTGTATCAGGCCTACTTTAAATTTATCCCTAAAAGGGTATATCAGATTCAAGGTGCACATAGGGTCATTCTGAATAACTTCACTCACCCGCTACTGTGCATTTCCAAGTCTAATTCTGTCAGTAAATCTATACCTGTCACCCAGCGCCTAAATACTAGGCCTCAAATTTATATCCAGCTAAATCTGTCGTTACTGCTGTACTGTTGTGGCTGGGCAAGTTATTTAGTGTCCGTCAAAGCACATTTTTTGTTCTGGGTTGAAATACAATTCCCAATTTAGCAATTTCCTAATTTAGTGGTTTCTGCTGTATCAGGCCTACTTTAAATACATCCCTAAATGGGTATATCAGAATCAAGGTGCTGATAGGGTCATTCTCAATAACTTCACACACACGCTACTGTGCATATCCCAGTCTAATTCTGTCCGTAAAACGTATACCTGTCACCCAGCGCCTAGATACTAGGCCTCAAATTCATAGTCAGATAAATCTGTGGTTACTGCTGTGCCTGTATTAGTGTAATACGGTACCTAAATAGATAGCCAGATAGTGTTAGGTGTCTGTAAAAAAAGGCCTGAATTTGAATTCAATACATTGGGCCAAATAATATTTTTGTTGTTGTGGTGAACGATAACAATGAGGAAAACATCTAGTAAGGGACGCGGACGTGGACATGGTCGTGGTGGTGTTAGTGGACCCTCTGGTGCTGGGAGAGGACGTGGCCGTTCTGCCACATCCACACGTCCTAGTGTACCAACTACCTCAGGTCCCAGTAGCCGCCAGAATTTACAGCGATATATGGTGGGGCCCAATGCCGTTCTAAGGATGGTAAGGCCTGAGCAGGTACAGGCATTAGTTAATTGGGTGGCCGACAGTGGATCCAGCACGTTCACATTATCTCCCACCCAGTCTTCTGCAGAAAGCGCACAGATGGCGCCTGAAAACCAACCCCATCAGTCTGTCACATCACCCCCATGCATATCAGGGAAATTGTCTGAGCCTCAAGTTATGCAGCAGTCTCTTATGCTGTTTGAAGACTCTGCTGGCAGGGTTTCCCAAGGGCATCCACCTAGCCCTTCCCCAGCGGTGGAAGACATAGAATGCACTGACGCACAACCACTTATGTTTCCTGATGATGAGGACATGGGAATACCACCTCAGCATGTCTCTGATGATGACGAAACACAGGTGCCAACTGCTGCGTCTTTCTGCAGTGTGCAGACTGAACAGGAGGTCAGGGATCAAGACTGGGTGGAAGACGATGCAGGGGACGATGAGGTCCTAGACCCCACATGGAATGAAGGTCGTGCCGCTGACTTTCACAGTTCGGAGGAAGAGGCAGTGGTGAGACCGAGCCAACAGCGTAACAAAAGAGGGAGCAGTGGGCAAAAGCAGAACACCCGCCGCCAAGAGACTCCGCCTGCTTCTGACCGCCGCCATCTGGGACTGAGCACCCCAAAGGCAGCTTCAAGGAGTTCCCTGGCATGGCACTTCTTCAAACAATGTGCTGACGACAAGACCCGAGTGGTTTGCACGCTGTGCCATCAGAGCCTGAAGCGAGGCATTAATGTTCTGAACCTTAGCACAACCTGCATGACCAGGCACCTGCATGCAAAGCATGAACTGCAGTGGAGTAAACACCTTAAAAACAAGGAAGTCACTCAGGCTCCCCCTGCTACCTCTTCTGCTGCTGCCGCCTCGGGCTCTTCTGCTGCTGCCGCCTCGGCCTCTTCTGCTGCTGCTGCCTCGGCCTCTTCCTCCGCCTCTGGAGGAACGTTGGCACCTGCCGCCCAGCAAACAGGGGATGTACCACCAACACCACCACCACCTCCGTCACCAAGCATCTCAACCATGTCACACGGCAGCGTTCAGCTCTCCATCTCACAAACATTTGAGAGAAAGCGTAAATTCCCACCTAGCCACCCTCGATCCCTGGCCCTGAATGCCAGCATTTCTAAACTACTGGCCTATGAAATGCTGTCATTTAGGCTGGTGGACACAGACAGCTTCAAACAGCTCATGTCGCTTGCTGTCCCACAGTATGTTGTTCCCAGCCGCCACTACTTCTCCAAGAGAGCCGTGCCTTCCCTGCACAACCAAGTATCCGATAAAATCAAGTGTGCACTGCGCAACGCCATCTGGTCCACCTAACAAGATACGTGGACCAGTAAGCACGGCCAGGGACGCTATATCTCCCTAACTGCACACTGGGTAAATGTAGTGGCAGCTGGGCCCCAGGCGGAGAGCTGTTTGGCGCACGTCCTTCCGCCGCCAAGGATCGCAGGGCAACATTCTTTGCCTCCTGTTGCCACCTCCTCCTTCTCGGCTTCCTCCTCCTCTTCTTCCACCTGCTCATCCAGTCAGCCACACACCTTCACCACCAACTTCAGCACAGCCCGGGGTAAACGTCAGCAGGCCATTCTGAAACTCATATGTTTGGGGGACAGGCCCCACACCGCACAGGAGTTGTGGTATAGAACAACAGACCGACGAGTGGTTGCTGCCGGTGAGCCTCAAGCCCGGCCTGGTGGTGTGCGATAATGGGCGAAATCTCGTTGCAGCTCTGGGACTAGCCGGTTTGACGCACATCCCTTGCCTGGCGCATGTGCTGAATTTGGTGGTGCAGAAGTTCATTCACAACTACGCCGACATGTCAGAGCTGCTGCATAAAGTGCGGGCCGTCTGTTCGCGCTTCCGGCGTTCACATCCTGCCGCTGCTCGCCTGTCTGCGCTACAGCGTAACTTCGGCCTTCCCGCTCACCGCCTCATATGCGACGTGCCCACCAGGTGGAACTCCACCTTGCACATGCTGGACAGACTGTGCGAGCAGCAGCAGGCCATAGTGGAGTTTCAGCTGCAGCACGCACGGGTCAGTCGCACTGCGGAACAGCACCACTTCACCACCAATGACTGGGCCTCCATGCGAGACCTGTGTGCCCTGTTGCGCTGTTTCGAGTACTCCACCAACATGGCCAGTGGCGATGACGCCGTTATCAGCGTTACAATACCACTTCTATGTCTCCTTGAGAAAACACTTAGGGCGATGATGGAAGAGGAGGAGGAAGAGGGGTCATTTTTAGCACTTTCAGGCCAGTCTCTTCGAAGTGACTCAGAGGGAGGTTTTTTGCAACAGCAGAGGCCAGGTACAAATGTGGCCAGCCAGGGCCCACTACTGGAGGACGAGGAGGACGAGGATGAGGAGGATGAGGTCACAGCGGGGTGGCACCCAACGCAGCTCGGGCCCATCACTGGTGCGTGGCTGGGGGGAAAGGCAGGACGATGACGATACGCCTCCCACAGAGGACAGCTTTTCCTTACCCCTGGGCAGCCTGGCACACATGAGCAACTACATGCTGCAGTGCCTGCGCAACGACAGCAGAGTTGCCCACATTTTAACGTGTGCGGACTACTGGGTTGCCACCCTGCTGGATCCACGGTACAAAAACAATGTGCCCACCTTACTTCCTGCACTGGAGCGTGATAGGAAGATGCGCGAGTACAAGCGCACGTTGGTAGACGCGCTACTGAGAGCATTCCCAAATGTCACAGGGGAACAAGTGGAAGCCCAAGGCAGAGGAGGAGCCTAAATATATGACAATGAACTGTTGCAGTGGTGGCTGACGTGAAGCCTGATTCTCTGCTATGACATGCAGACTGATTCTCTGCTGACATGAAGCCAGATCCTCTGTTACGGGACCTCTCTCCTCTGCCTGGGTGCTGGGCCTAAATATATGACAATGGACTGTTGCAGTGGTCGGTGACGTGAAGCCTGATTCTCTGCTATGACATGCAAACTGATTCTCTGCTGACATGAAGACAGATTCTCTGTTACGGGACCTCTCTCCTCTGCCTGGGTGCCTGGGCCTAAATATATGCCAATGGACTGTTCCAATGTTGGGTGACGTGAAGCCTGATTCTCTGCTATGACATGCAGACTGATTCTCTGCTGACATGAAGACAGATTCTCTGTTACGGGACCTCTCTCCTCTGCCTGGGCGCCTGGGCGCCTGGGCCTAAATATATGCCAATGGACTGTTCCAATGTTGGGTGACATGAAGTCTGATTCTCTGCTATGACATGCAGACTGATTCTCTGCTGACATGAAGACAGATTCTCTGTTACGGTACCTCTCTCCTCTGCCTGGGTGCTGGGCCTAAATATCTGACAATGGACTGTTGCAGTGGTGGCTGACGTGAAGCCTGATTCTCTGCTATGACATGCAGACTAATTCTCTGCTGACATGAAGCCAGATTGTCTGTTACGGGACCTCTCTCCTCTGCCTGGGTGATGGGCCTAAATATATGCCAATGGACTGTTGCAGTGGTGGGTGACGTGAAGCCTGATTCTCTGCTATGACATGCAGACTGATTCTCTGCTGACATGAAGACAGATTCTCTGTTACGGGACCTCTCTCCTCTGCCTGTGTGCTGGGCCTAAATATATGACAATGGACTGTTGCAGTGGTGGCTGACGTGAAGCCTGATTCTCTGCTATGACATGCAGACTGGTTCTCTGCTGACATGAAGCCAGATCCTCTGTTACGGGACCTCTCTCCTCTGCCTGGGTGCTGGGCCTAAATATATGCCAATGGACTGTTGCAGTGGTGGCTGACATGAAGCCTGATTCTCTGCTATGACATGCAGACTGATTCTCTGCTGACATGAAGACAGATTCTCTGTTACGGGACCTCTCTCCTCTGCCTGGCTGCTGGGCCTAAATATATGACAATGGACTGTTGCAGTGGTGGCTGACGTGAAGCCTGATTCACTGCTATGACATGCAGACTGATTCTCTGCTGACATGAAGACAGATTCTCTGTTACGGGACCTCTCTCCTCTGCCTGGGTGCCTGGGCCTAAATATATGCCAATGGACTGTTCCAATGTTGGGTGACGTGAAGCCTGATTCTCTGCTATGACATGCAGACTGATTCTCTGCTGACATGAAGCCAGATTCTCTGTTACGGGACCTCTCTCCTCTGCCTGGGTGCCGGGGCCTAAATATCTGAGAATGGACTGTTCCAGTGGTGGGTGACGTGAAGCCAGATTCTCTGCTATGGGACCTCTCTCCAACTGATATTGGTTAATTTTTATTTATTTTTATTCATTTCCCTATCCACATTTGTTTGCATGGGATTTACCTACATGTTGCTGCCTTTTGCAGCCCTCTAGCCCTTTCCTGGGCTATTTTACAGCCTTTTTAGTGCTGAAAAGTTCGGGTCCCCATTGACTTCAATGGGGTTCGGGTTCGGGACGAAGTTCGGATCGGGTTCGGATCCCGAACCCGAACATTTCCGGGAAGTTCGGCCGAATTTCTCGAACCCGAACATCCAGGTGTCCGCTCAACTCTACTGATCAGTTTTATCCCCGTGCATTCTGAATGGAGAGTAATCCATTCAGTTTGCATCAGGATGTCTTCAGTTCAGTCGTTTTGACTGATCAGGCAAAAAATAAAACCGTAGCATGCTACGGTTTTATCTCTGGCGAAAAATACTGAAGACATGCCTGAATGCCGGATCCGGCATTTTTTCCCATAGGAATGTATAAGTGCCGGATCCGGCATTCAAAACACCAGAATGCCGGATCTGTCCTTCCGGCCTGCGCATGCGCAGACCGGTAAAAATTTGAAAAAATATACAAGACAAATCCGTCTGTCCGCATGACAAGCGTAGAGACGGATCCGTCCTTGCAATGCATTTGTTAGACAGATCCGTATCTGGATCCGTCTCACAAATGCTTTCAGTCAGCGGCGGATCCGGCGGGCAGTTCCGACAACGGAACTGCCCGCCAGATCACACTGCCGCAAGTGTGAAAGTAGCCTTACTCGGCAGTTTTTACAACAAGCGCTGTCACAAGCCCTGGCTCCGGTACTGCAAGATCTTGCAGAAATTAAGAATGATATCAAGCATATTGGGCAGAGTCGAGTCTCTGGAAGGGAACCAAGCCGCTATAATATCTCACAGCCGAGCCCTAGGAGACAATTGTACAGCCCAGATGGAATCCATAAATGAAGCCATGGCTCTCATAGAGGACCAGAAGAATCGTAGCAGGCGCAAAAACATCAGGATAACGGGGAATCCCTGAAAGCACCTTGCCATAAGCTACTAAAAGCTGCTGACTCCATCTTTACAAACCTCCTGGGAAGGGAAAGGGCATCCCAGATTACAATTGAGCGCATACACCAGTCTCCGAAACCGAAGGAAGGTGAATTGCCTAAGGATGTGGTCTGCGGAATGCTGCGGTATATAGACACCACAGCCCTTTTAACCTCTTTAGGACACATGACGTACGGGTATGTCATGATGTCCCATGACTTAAGGACACATGACGTACCGGTACGTCATGTGTTGTTCTGATCACTGCCGCCCGGTGGTGATGGGAACAAGGTGCCTGCTCAAATCATTGAGCAGGCACCTAGGCTAAATGCGCGGGGGGGTCCAGTGACCTCCCCATGTCGGCGATCGCAACAAACCGCAGGTCACTTCAGACCTGCGGTTTGATGCGCTTTTTGCAGTTTCTGATCCTCGTGGTCCCTGACCGCGGGGATCAGAAACTTTACAATGCCCAAAATATATATGTTTTACCTCCCCCTGCACCCCTGAATTATATTATGTGGGCGGGTGGTGCAGGGGGAGGGTTGCGGGCGGTGCAGCAGGCGGGATCGCGATCCCCCACCCGCCTCACCTTGAATAATCGTTGGTGTACAGTGGGTATACCAGGGTGCCAGCACATTGCTGGCACCCTGGTATAAACGGCTGACATCGGTGATGCGATGTCAGCCGTTTACCCTTTTCCATACCGCGGTCCGTACGGACCGCTGTATGGAAAAGGTTAACAGCGCAGGGAGCTCCCTCCCTCCCTCTGCAAAGGTACAGCAGCCCCCCGATGGAGAGGGAGAGAGCCCCCAGACAGCCCTCCGCCAGCCCGTCCTCACCCTTCCCCATCTGCGAAGTTGTGGCAGACGGGGAAGGTTCCCATGGCAACAGGATGCCTTCTCAGGCATCCTGCTGTCCATGGTGCTGAACAGATCTGTGCTGAAGGCATAGATCTGTTCAGACAAAGTGTAAGTAAAATACAGTGCAGTACCCTTTATAGTGTACTGTACTGTATTATACAGACATCAGACCCACTGGATCTTCAAGAACCAAGTGGGTCCGGGTCAAAAAAAGAAGTAAAAAAAAAGTAAAAATCAAAAAACACATTTATCACTGATTAAAAATGAAAAAAAAAATATTCCCTACACATGTTTGGTATCACCGCGTCCGTAACGACCTGATCTATAAAACGTTCATGTTACTTTACCCGAACCGTGAACGCCATAGAAATAAAAAATAAAAAACTATGATGAAATTGAAATTTTGCGCACCTTCCCAAAAAAAGGTAATAAAAGTGATCAAAAAAGTTGCATGTACGCCAAAACTGTAACAATCAAACCGTCATCTCATCCCGCAAAAATCATACCCTACCCAAGATAATCGCCCCAAAACTGAAAAACTATGGCTCTTAGACTATGGAAACACTAAAACATGATTTTTTTTGTTTCAAAATTGAAATCATTGTGTAAAACTTACATAAATTTTAAAAAAGTATACATACTAGGTATCGCCGTGTCCGTATCGACCGGCTCTATAAAAATATCACATGACCTAACCCCTCAGGTGACCACCGTAAAAAAATAAAAATAAAAACGGTGTAAAAAAAGCCATTTTTTTGTCATCTTACGTCACAAAAAGTGTAATAGCAAGCGATCAAAAAGTCATATGCACCCACCCCAAAATAGTGCCAATCAAACCGTCATCTCATCCCGCAAAAAATGAGACCCTACTTAAGATAATCGCCCAAAAACTGAAAAAACTATGGCTCTTAGACTATGGAGACACTAAAACTTTTTTTTGTTTTAAAAATGAAATCATTGTGTAAAACTTACATAAATAAAAAAAAAATTGTATACATATTAGGTATCGCCGCGTCCGTGACAACCTGCTCTATAAAATTACCACATGATCTAACCTGTCAGATAAATGTTGTAAATACCAAAAAAAAAAGGTGCCAAAAAAGCTATTTCTTGTTACTTTGCCGCACAAAAAGTGTAATATAGAGCAACCAAAAATCATATGTACCCTAAACTAGTACCAACAAAACTGCCACCCTATCCCGTAGTTTCTAAAATGGGGTCACTTTTTTAGAGTTTCTACTCTAGGGGTGCATCAGGGGGGCTTCAAATGGGACATGGTGTCAAAAAAAAACAGTCCAGCTAAATCTGCCTTCCAAAAAACGTATGGCATTCCTTTCCTTCTGCGCCCTCCCGTGTGCCCGTACAGCAGTTTACGACCACATATGGGGTGTTTCTGTAAACTACAGAATTAGGGCCATAAATAATGAGTTTTGTTTGGCTGTTAACCCTTGCATTGTAACTGGAAAAAAAATATTAAAATGGAAAATCTGCCAAAAAAGTGAAATTTGGAAATTGTATCTCTATTTTCCATTAAATCTTGTGCAACACCTAAAGGGTTAACAACGTTTGTAAAATCAGTTTTGAATACCATGAGGGGTGTAGTTTCTTAGATGGGGTCACTTTTATGGAGTTTCTACTCTAGGGGTGCATCAGGGGGCTTCAAATGGAACATGGTGTAAATAAACCAGTCCAGCAAAATCTGCCTTCCAAAAACAAAACGGTACACCTTTCACTCTACGCCCGCTGTGTGGCCGAACAGTAGTTTACGGCCACATATGTGGTGTTTATGTAAACGGCAGAGTCAGGGCAATAAAGATACAGTCTTGTTTGGCAGTTAACCCTTGCTTTGTTAGTGGAAAAAATGGGTTAAAATGGAAAATTAGGCAAAAAATGAAATTCTCAAATTTCATCCCCATTTGCCAATAACTCTTGTGCAATACCTAAAGGGTTAACGAAGTTTGTAAAACCAGTTTTGAATACCTTGAGGGGTGTAGTTTATAGAATGGGGTCATTTTTGGGTGGTTTCTATTATGTAAGCCTCACAAAGTGACTTCAGACCTGTAGTGGTCCCTAAAAATTGGATTTCTGAAAAATTTCAAGATTTGCTTCTAAACTTCTAAGCCTTGTAACATCCCCAAAAAATAAAATATCATTCCCAAAATAATTCAAACATGAAGTAGACATATGGGGAATGTAAAGTCATCACAATTTTTAGGGGTATTACTATGTATTACAGAAGTAGAGAAACTGAAACTTTGAAATTTGCTAATTCTCCCAATTTTTTGTAAATTAGGCATTATTTTGTGCAAAATTTTTTTTGGGGACTTCATTTTACCAGTGTCATGAAGTACAATATGTGACGAAAAACCAATCTCAGAACGGCCTGGATAAGTCAAAGCGTTTTAAAGTTATGAGCACTTAAAGTGACAGTGGTCAGATTTGCAAAAAATGGCCTGGTCCTTAAGGTGAAATAAGGCTGTGTCCCTATGGGGTTAAAAGTGGCCAGAGATCTAAAGAGGTGTCTTTGGAGGGGAACAAGATATTCCTTTTCCAGGATCTGGCACCCTCGACACTTAACAAAAAGGAGGATACTACGACCGCTGACAGACCTGAAATCCATCCATACTTCTTTCAAATGGCTGTTCCCGTTCGGCCTTACCTTCGTCTCCAACGGCAAAAGGTGTACGATCTGTACACCAGAAGATTTACTAGCGGCATGGTCGCTTCTGAGAGTCCCGCCACTGGAGATTTCCTCCTGGATGCCAATTCCAGTCCTCCATATGCCGCTGCCGGAGCTTCCAGACCAAGAACGCTGGGAAAAAGTACCGCAGAAGAGGAAAATGAACCCCAAGAATAGGAACACCTGACCAGTTTAGCATTGTGGTTTTTCCTCTTCTTGATACCATCTTTGGACAGCATCATAGATTACTGTGAGTTCCTGCTCCCATCCTGATCGTCACACGGTTAGCCATGCGTGTACTATATCCACTTAAAACCAATAAACCGCTGACATAGGGGCGCATGTGGTTGTCTTCTAGCATGGGTCGCAGTTGAGATTGTAACCTTGACCTATGTCGGTTAAGCTGTTAAGTTTGATAGTTCTTTTTATTGCACTTTGTTTTTAGGGAGGCTCTCTTACGCCTTTCTGTAATATGTGATACAAGATACAGACAGGTCCATAAATATTGGGACATCGACACAATTCTAACATTTTTGGCTCTATACACCACCACAATGAATTTGAAATTAAATGAACAAAATGGGCTTTAACTACAGACTGTCAGCTTTAATTTAAGAGTATTTACATCCAAATCAGGTGAACGGTGTAGGAATTCCAACAGTTTGCATATGTGCCTCCCACTTGTTAAAGGGGTTGTCCGGGTATACCTTTATTTTCACCCCGGCAGCCCTCCTGAGCCTAGCATCGGAGCATCTCATGCTCCGATGCGCTCCCGTGCCCTGCGCTAGATCGCGCAGGGCACAGGCTCTTGTGTTTTCAATAACACACTGCCGGGCGGTAACTTCCGCCCAGCAGTGTGTTCGGTGAAGTCACCGGCTCTGAGGGGCGGGCTTTAGCTCTGCCCTAGCCGTTTTACTGGCTAGGGCAGAGCCAAATCCCGCCCATCAGTGCCGGTGACGTCACCGGGCTGCCTGTCAGCCCCATAGAGAGCCCAGTATGTCACCGGAACTCAGAAAAATGCCTTTGCCCTGCGCGATTTAGCGCAGGGCAAAGGAGAGCATCGGAGCATGAACTGCTCCGATGCTCATGTCAGGGGGGCTGCCGGGGTGAAAATGGAGGGATGTCCAGGTTCAGCTCTGAACCTGGACAACCCCTTTAAGGGACCAAAAGTAATGGGTCATAATAATAATCATAAATCAAACTTTCACTTTTTAATACTTGGTTGCAAATCCTTTGCAGTCAATTACAGCCTGAAGTCTGTGCTGCGGTTTCATCCCTGGTGATGCTCTGCCAGGCCTCCACTGCAACTGTCTTCAGTTCCTGCTTGTTCTTGGGGCATTTTCCCTTCAGTTTTGTCTTCAACAAGTGAAATGCATGCTCAATCGGATTCAGGTGAGGTGATTGACTTGGCCATTGCATAACATTCCACTTCTTTCCCTTAAAAAACTCTTCAGATGCTTTTGCAGTATGCTTTGGGTCATTGTCCATCTGCACCGTGAAGCGCTGTCCAAAGAGTTCTGAAGCATTTGGCTGAATATGAGCAGATAATATTGCCCGAAACACTTCAGAATTCATCCTGCTGCATTTGTCAGCAGTCACATCCTCAATAAATACAAGAGAACCAGTTCCATTGGCAGCCATACATGCCCACGCCATGACACTACCACCACCATGCTTCACTAATGAGGTGGGATGCTTAGGATCATGAGCAGTTCCTTTCCTCCTCCATACTCTTTTCTTCCCATCACTCTGGTACAAGTTGATATTGGTCTCATCTGTCCATAGGATGTTGTTCCAGAACTGTGAAGGCCTTTTTAGATGTTGTTTGTCAAACTCTAATCTGGCCTTCCTGTTTTTGAGGCTCACCAATGGTTTACATCTTGTGGTGAACCCTCTGTATTTACTCTGGTGAAGTCTTCTCTTGATTGTTGACTTTGACACACATACACCTACCTCCTGGAGAGTGTTCTTGATCTGGCCAACTGTTGTGAAGGGTGTTTTCTTCACCAGGGAAAGAATTCTTCGGTCATCCACCACAGTTGTTTTCCGTGGTCTTCCGGGTCTTTTGGTGTTGCTGAGCTCACCGGTGTGTTCCTTCTTTTTAAGAATGTTCCAAACAGTTGTTTTGGCCACGCCTAATGCTTTTGCTATCTCTCTGATGGGTTTGTTTTGTTTTTTCCAGCCTAATGATGGCTTGCTTCACTGATAGTGACAGCTCTTTAGATCTCATCTTGAGAGTTGACAGCAACAGATTCCAAATGCAATTAAAAAAGACCTAAAACAACTAATACAAAAAGGTAAAATGGAAGGTATTCTCAACAAAAATGAAAGTGTATTTATAGATATCAAAAACCCAAAAATAGCGATTTTTTATCAAAACCCCAAAATTCACAAAGATACACAGAGACCTCCAGGTAGACCAATAGTGTCTGGTATTGAATGTTTGACCAGTTCACTATCAAAATATATAGATCAATTCCTGCAGCCATGCGCACAGACGTTACCATCCTTTTTTTAAAGACACTAATCATGTGCTACAGATTTTAAAAGATATAGAGTGGAAAGATGGTTTTATAATAGGCACTTTAGACGTAAAGTCCCTATACTCCATTATTGAAAATCATAAAGGTTGTGCAGCAGCCAAACACTTTTTATACCAAAAAGGGGAATTAAACAGTACCCAAATTGAGTATATAGGCGAATGTATTTAATTTATATTAGAAAAGAATTATTTTAAATATAAGGAGGATTTTTATTTACAGACATGGGGGGCCGCGATGGGGACGAGGTTCGCACCAGGGTTCGCTAATTTATACGTTGGTAGGTGGGAAGCGGACCACATACACCCCAACGGCGAGCTCCGGGCAGGCCTCGTCCTCTGGCGGCGTTTCATTGATGATGTCATTTTCATTTGGGATAAAGGGGAAGATGCACTTAAATTATTTTTAAAAGATATTAATAAAAACGAATTTTATCTGGATTTTACCTTGACTCACAGCAATCATGAAATACATTTTTTAGACCTCACTATTTATGTCACAGGGGATCACATTAGCACTAAAACTTATTCAAAACCAACCGACTCCAACAGTTATATTAATAGAGACAGTTGTCATTTGCCCAGATGGCTGGACAATATACCCAGGAGTCAATTCCTTTGTCTAAGAAGAAACTGTACTGAAATCAATGAATATGTCAAAGAGGCAGAAATTCTGGGGGAAAAATTTACAGCTAAGGGATACAATGAGGATATAATGGAGACTCAGAAAAAAGAAATAAAACTGATAGCAAGAGAAAAATTAATAATAAAGAAAAATGAAAATAAAGAAGATAAAAGCGCAGCAGAGATGAAGGATAAAATACCACCCATCATAACCCCATACAACACACAAACCCACATCCTTAGAAAAATTGTAAAGAAATACTGGGATATATTGAAAGAGGATAAGATTATAGGCAACCTTATACCAGCAAGACCAGCCTTTATATACAAAAGGGCAACCAATATAGGCAACAAGATTGCCTCAACTAGCAAAGGAGCAGGTATACTAGGTAAAAAGAGGAATATTCAGAGTAATCTCCCACAGGGCTTCTTTCCGTGTAAAAAATGTGCCCCATGTAAAAGTACAGCAAAAAACACATTGAAAACACAATACATAAATAACTATGAGGGTAGTTTTGAACAGGAGATAAGGGGACATATCTCCTGCAACACAGAAGGGGTTATTTATGTGATTAAATGCCCTTGTCATAAACTGTACATTGGACACACCAAAAGAAAATTAAAAAAACGGATAAGTGAACATATCAATAATATAAGAAAAAAATCAATAGAACACCCCTTATCTAGACATTTCACTGAGTTGCATGGAGGAAAAATAGAAGGTATGTCTTTTTTGGGCATAGAAAAGATAGAAATGGATGCCCGGGGTGGAGATTATATTAAGAAGCAATCAAAGAAAGAAACAGAATGGATATTCAATTTAGATACTATGTTGCCGAAGGGCCTTAACTCAGAAATCGAGCTATTTGGTTTCGATTAGTAACAACTGTTAATGAGGAGGAGGGAGAAAGGCACAGCATGCACTATAAATAATGAGAACATACGTAGTGGGTGTAACGTTCCCTGATGAAGAGTACCGCCTGTACTCGAAACGCGTTGGAAGTTTGACTCCCACTACAACCCGTAGCTCAGTTGCGGTGACGTCACTCGCTCAGACGTGAGCACTAACCTACAGGTAACGGGAATACTTTGCCACCGGCTGGGCAATATTCCCAATACTCATCATAATATAAATACAATACTAGCCTATGCTGGCCATCCCCTCCCCTTGGATCCGCTTCTCCTGCTTTATACAGAGAATACAAGAGGAGGACCGCTGCAGAACGTTGCATCTCTACTAACACACGTGCGTCAAGGTAGGACTTGGACACTTTGTAGCGCGTCTGTGGCATTGCATGTTTGAGCGGTAGATGGCTCTGCAGTTTGTCGGCTGCCCATTTTAATATATTTTAATACATCTAATACATTTATCGGTAGCGCGCAGTGTTACATTTATTTTTCAGATTCCAAATGCAAATAGCACACTTGAAATGAACTCTGGACCTTGTATCTGCTCATTGTAATTGGGATAATGAGGGAATAGCACACACCTGGCCATGGAACAGCTGAGAAGCCAATTGTCCCATTACTTTTGGTCCCTTAACAAGTGGGGAGCACATAAGCAAACTGTTGTAATTCCTACACCGTTCACCTGATTTGGATGTAAATACCCTCAAATTAAAGCTGACAGTCTGCAGTTAAAGACCATCTTGTTAGTTTCATTTTAAATCCATTGTGGTGGTGTATAGAGCCAAAATTTTTAGAATTGTGCCGATGTCCCAATATTTATGGACCTGACTGTATATGTAACACCTTACCATCATTAAGCTAGCAATGTTAAGCCAGAAGGCTGTAGGGTCTGCAGTTACATGTTAGGCCTTGTTCTTTCTCTTAGTAGGAAGAGCACACTCACCCCCCCCCCCCCCCCCCCCCCTCCACTAGGACAGGGAGAACAAATAAGCATTTTGAGGCATTGTTGACCCTGTTCAAGTGGCTAAGAAGTAATATGTCAGATCATATGACAGACAAACCTTTTCATAAGGTGTCACCCAACACCTCATTTATCTCGTTAGTAACTAGCCCATACCTTTTCCTTTCCTTAACATCTACCACCATTTCCTCAAGTATTATGTCTCAGGATATGCTTAAGAGTGATTATGTACAACTCTCGTCATTATGTCGTCTGTTAAATGTGTTACGTTTAATGTCCAGGGCCTAAATTCACCGCAAAAAAGGTCATGTGTACTGCGACTCCTTAAAAAGGTCAGAGTAGATATCTGTTTCCTGCAAGAAACCCACTTCAGAAGGGGTCGGATACCCAAGATAGCCCAAAACTATTTCCAGAACTGGTATCAGCCCCTATGAGAAGGCGTCCAGAGGGGTAGAAATCGGGATTGCCAGACACATTCCATTTACACACATACCCATCCAGATAGATTCTTTTTTTTTTTACTCGTTTTATTCGAGTATAAAGGTGCAAGATTAATTTACATGACATTTTCCGCATGTCAATAAATCCAGCAAATGAAAATACAAAGTCAACATACACATTGACATAAACAAGCAAAAGAAACAAAACATTTTGTGGTACATTATCCTTGATATATTACCCCCTGGACGCAGCAGGGTTTCTGATAGTTACCATTACAATACCTAAACAGCATCACACTTGGCATTTTATGGACTTTAACTCAGGTGGCTATTGGTTGCATAAGAATTCCATATCTCCTATCAGAGCCTACATATACAGGTCCTTCTAAAAAAATTAGCATATTGTGATAAAGTTCATTATTTTCTGTAATGTACTGATAAACATTAGACTTTCATATATTTTAGATTCATTACACACAACTGAAGTAGTTCAAGCCTTTTATTGTTTTAATATTGATGATTTTGGCATACAGCTCATGAAAACCCAAATTTTATCCCAGGACACGGAGGCTCCTATTGCTGTCTCTCTCTTTACTGTGTTTCCATAGCAGCAAAGAAAAAACCTTTAAACATGCAGTAACTATGGCAACTAGCCCCACCCTGTCACTCCCAGTGTCCATATAACCCCTGGTCACACTGGAGCAGTCCTCTTTCTTTGCTGCTCCAGTTAAGTATACACTTCCGTAGCAGTTGTCTTATGCCCTGAGGTGTTCCTTTTGGGCATCCCTTAGGGCATTAGATCGCATTTTATCGCATTATATTGCTTTCTATAACTTTATATAGACTGTTTGTTAACCTGCTGGTTTTTTGTCTTACTTCTGGTATACCTTTCTCCTTTATTTAGGAGATTTCTATATCTATCTTTCCCTACGCTTGCTTTTCCTTTCCCCGCCGTTTGCGGCGTTCCGCTTCGGCTGGGGAGGAGTGGGCGCACTGTAGGAGGTTTTTCGGCGGGGTATTTCCCTCTTACCCCGTTTTGTCCCCAGGCCTGCGCTGCTCGTCCGCACTTGAGAGGAGGCGGCGCCATTTCGCGCGCTTCCTCTCATTCTTCTTGTTCTTCCGTCGTCTCGCGAGATCTCGGGCGCTAGCTGCAGCCGAGATCTCGCGGGATTTCGTGCGCGCGCTGTTCCGGTGCGCTTCTTCTGGCGAGCATCCTGCAGTGACGGTCCTGGGCTTGAACGGTCTGTGTTTTCTCACTCCTTCTCCTTCTGCCTTTACAGGGTGACTAACCCTTCTCATGTCGCGCCATTCCCGCTCCCGCTCCCCTAATGTCGGCCCCCCTCAGGACCTGGAGTCCAGGGGCCACGTTTCTCCCCCCTCCAGGAGATCTAGCATCCCTACCAGGGAACCTCCTGTGGTGGATGCCCAGAGTTTGGCCATTTAGCGCTCAATTTCTAGCGCTATTATGTCTGCCATGGTGTCCATGTCCACGGCAATCTCTCAATCTGTGACCCAAGCCCTAGCTATTCAACCCCCTCATACCTCCAGAACAACTGAGACTGATGGCATTGTTCCATCCACTGACGACGCGCTGAGGTCGCGTAAAAGAGCCTGTCCACGCCAGGCAGAACGTGCGCGTGGTTGGAAGTCGGCGCGGTCACAGCCCGAACATGTTTCTGACTCTGATAGAGAGTCCGATGAGGAGGCACGGCAATACTCCCTGCATGGCTCAGAGGAGGATTTGACTGGAGTCACGGTTGACCCCATTGATATCGATTTACCGCCATCCGCTACTGCGGCATTCCCGGATGCCCCGTCTGGGTCTGCGGATCCTCTGGTGGATCCGTTGGGGGACCCTATGTTTGACCCCAATGCTTTACACCACCCGCGGTCTTCTGAGTGGCTTCCCGCCACGCATGTAGCCCAGTACATTGAGTCCATGGCCCGTACACCCCTCTCAAAGGAGGCGCGTACCAAACTGCGGGCTGAATGCCCTAGGCCCTTGATCCCACATAAAGTTTGTGAGACGCCGGTGGTGGACCCCAAGATGGTCCAATTCTTGACTAAAACGGGGTTTAATCCCCGCAAAGGCCTGGATTCCGCCCTTAGGGCGTGCCAGGATAAAGTTTTGGACATCATGGGGCCACTGGCCAAGATCCTGGACATGGCCGAGGCGGCCAAAGCGGCTGGTAATCAGGTTGATCCTGAAGAATTAACGGGATGGGCTCAGAGAGCGGTTTGCCTTACGGGCAACGCTAACACCTCGTTGGCCATTGAACGGCGCAAAGCGCTTCTTATGAAAATTGAGCCGAAATTGGCTAATTTGGCTATTTCTGAGGCGGGCAAGGACGCCTAGGGGCTCCTCTTTGGAGAACCCTTTATTAAGGAGCTCGGAAAATATGTTGGGGCTTTTACTGCCCTTGATAAGGCTCAAGCGTCTATGCGCAAGGTTTTCCCAAGCCGTTTTTCAGCCAGGGCCGGCAGTTTCAGGGGCCGTCTGCCCGGCCGTTCCTCCTCCTATGCCCGTGGATCGGGCAGAGGCTCCTTTGTCCACAGACCCTCATTGCAGGACCAGCAACATCAGCCATCCTTTTTTCCGACCCGGGGCGGCTACAACCGCGGCAGGGGATTCCGCGGACACCCGAGCTCCAGGAAACCATACGGTGAGTCCTCTATTCAATGTTCCTCCTTTGTCCAGTTGTCCAGTGGGGGGAAGACTCCAGTACTTTTTCCATGCGTGGAAAAAAGTATCGTCCGACCCGTGGATTTTGTCTACGGTCCGGGGTTTCGTGATCGAACTAGTGTCAGACCCTGTGGGCCTTCCCCCCCCCCTTGCATCCCTGTGCCGTCCGGGTCCACTCGCGCCCTCATAGACTCAGAGCTCTCTGTCCTTTGGGACAAAGGGGCAATAGAATTAGCTCCCGGGGACTCCTTGGGGGTCTTGAGCAGCATCTTTCTGGTGCTGAAGAAAGGGGGTCAGCTGCGCCCTGTTATCAATCTGAAGGCGCTGAACAATTTCGTCAGGTACCGCCATTTCAAAATGGACGGGATTCATCTCCTGAGGGACATGCTCCTTCCAGGGGACTGGATGGCGAAATTAGATTTGAAAGACGCTTATCTCACGGTGCCGGTGGCACCGGAGTCAAGAGATTTGTTACGTTTTGCCTGGAGAAGTCAGGTGTGGCGTTTTACGTGCCTTCCCTTCGGCCTCTCCTCGGCCCCCTGGTGCTTCACCAAGCTACTACGCCCGGTGGTGGCCTGGCTGCGCAGTCGGGGGGTGCGTCTCATAGTGTACCTGGACGACATTTTGTTCATGGCGTCCAGCCCGGCTTCCCTTCTGTCACACCTGCAATTGGCCACCTCCCTCATATCAGGTCTAGGGTTCATCATCAATCAGGAGAAATCTTGTTTGATTCCGTCCACCACTATGGAATTTTTGGGTTTCCAGATCGATTCGGTCTCACAATCTCTCAGTCTGCCGCAATCAAAGATTCTGAATATTCGGAAAGAGTTGAGGCATGCTCTAGCATTGCCGCAGATATCCCTGAGACATCTGGCCCGGATAATAGGGCTTCTGGCTTCCTCCATCCAGGCTATTTTTCCGGCACCCCTCCATTACAGGGCGCTTCAGCGCCTCAAGATTGCTCACCTTCGGGAGGGTGCATCTTATGCCGATACAGTCGTGCTGGATACGGAGACCAGGCACGAGTTGCGCTGGTGGATCCACAACCTCTCCATGTGGAACGGCAGAGCCATTTTTGGGCCTCGGCCGGACCTTGTCATTGAGTCGGACGACAGTCTCCACGGCTGGGGCGCTCATTGCAACGGTGTCTCCACAGGGGGTCCGTGGTCCCGGAGCGAATCCAGGCTCCACATCAATTCCTTGGAGCTGCTAGCTGGATCTCTGGCGATCCGCAGCTTTGTCAACAACACGGTCAAGGTTTGTGTCCGACTCCGCATGGACAACGTGTCGGCGGTCCGGTACATCAACTTTATGGGTGGAACGCGCTCGTCAGTGCTCACTCACTTGGCCATGGATTTTTGGGACCAATGTTTCTCCAGGGGGATCATGGTAGTCGCGGAATACATTCCGGGCCTCCACAATGTGAGAGCGGACTGGAGTTCGCGGTATCTTTCGGATGCCAGCGACTGGAAATTGGATTCCGGGGTTTTCGATGCCGTGTCATCTCGATGGGGTCCCTTCTCCATCGACCTATTTGCATCTCGCCTCAACGCTCAGCTTCCCAGATTTTTCAGCTGGCGTCCGGATCCGGAAGCGGAAGCGGTGGACGCTTTCCTCCAAGAGTGGTCGACTCCAGTACTGTACGCATTCCCTCCATTTGCTCTAATCCCGAGAGTTCTTCTCCAGATCCGTCGCCAATCGGCGGAACTGGTTCTCATTTTACCCCTTTGGAAGTCGCAGTCGTGGTTCCCCCACCTTCTGGATCTTCTCATCACCGAGCCGGTTTTGCTCCCCGTTTTTCCTCACCTGCTCAGGGATCCGGCGGGTCGGTGTCACCCTCTGCTCATCGAGGGAACTCTACACCTCCTCGCGTGCAGAGTCTCGGGGGTCCCTGGGAGATCTCAGGAGTTTCGGAGACGGCTCGCTTCTTGCTGGCAAGCGCTTGGGCACCCGGAACCAGACGAGCTTATCGCTTATTCCTGGGCTCGTTGGTGCCTCTCGGGGAATCTGGATCCCACTGAAGCTCCTGTAACGGCTATTTTGTCTTTCTTGTCTGCTTTGTTTGATGAGGGCAAGGCATACCGGACAATTAATCTGTATAGGTCTGCAATCTCATCTAGGCACTCGGGGTTTGACGGTCGTCCAGCGGGCCAGCATCCCTTAGTCTGTAGATTGTTGCACGGTTCTCGCCTCTCGCGGCCTCCGAGGCCGCGTTTTTCCGCTACTTGGGATGTTTCCATCGTTTTATCCTTTCTCCAGGATTGGCCCTCTAACGACGTCCTGTCGTTAAGGCAACTCTCGGCGAAGTTGGTCACCCTCTTGTGCTTGATCTCCTGCAAGAGGGTTTCGGACGTCCGGGCGTTGGATCATGACGCCCGCTCTTACTCGCCGGTGGGCGTGACGTTTAATATCTCCCGGCGTACGAAGACAAACATTCGCTCGGCTTCCTATCCATATTTTCCGGAGTCTCCGCAGCTTTGTCCTGGCACTTGTTTACAGGAATATGAACGTCGTACCTGTCGGTTGCGGGTTTCTGACTTTCCTCATCTCTTTATCTCCTTCCGTAGACCTTTTCACCCGATGACCAGTGTTACCCTTTCGCGTTGGGTCAAATGGGTTTTATCTATGGCGGGTATTGATATCTCCATATTTACGGCTCATTCGGTTCGCAGTGCCTCTGCCACCTCTATGACGGTTTCCGGTGCCCGTTTAGAGGATGTTATGAGGTTAGCAGATTGGTCTAGGGCTTCTACCTTTCGGGAGTTTTACTTCAGGCCACCATCTCATGCTTTCTCGTCTGTGGTGGCCCAGCTTTAAACTTGCAATAGGAGCCTCCGTGTCCTGGGATAAAATTTCATGATTTTACTATTCCATGACGTAAAGTCATGATTTTATAAAGGACACGGAGGCGAGTATTGCCCACCCGTTTTCCCTCCCTGGAATATCGACTGTTTGATCTGTCATATGGATAATTGGATTTGGTTCAGTTATGTGACTCGGCTGATATGTGTCTTCCCGCGTTTGATTTGTATACTACCATGTGTTTGCTTGATTTTTCCTAGGTTGATGTTCGAATCAGGATGTCCGGAATGTTCGCAGTTTCGTTAATCGAGGTTCCAGTTGAGATGTCCGGACTGTGCACAGTGTCATGAGAAGGCGAATCCGAACCTCTGTTCCAGTTCTCAGTTCCTAGTTCGGGAGACCTGAAGCCTGTTCGTCAGTTGTGGGCGTCCATCAGTTTGCAGTTTGTGGACCACCAAAGAAAGAGGACTGCTCCAGTGTGACCAGGGGTTATATGGACACTGGGAGTGACAGGGTGGGGCTAGTTGCCATAGTTACTGCATGTTTAAAGGTTTTTTCTTTGCTGCTATGGAAACACAGTAAAGAGAGAGACACCAATACTCGCCTCCGTGTCCTTTATAAAATCATGACTTTACGTCATGGAATAGTAAAATCATGAAATTTCCTATCTAAAAAAATTAGCATATTTCATCCGACCAATAAAAGAAAAGTGTTTTTAATACAAAAAAAGTCAACCTTCAAATAATTATGTTCAGTTATGCACTCAATACTTGGTCGGGAATCCTTTTGCAGAAATGACTGCTTCAATGCGGCCTGGCATGGAGGCAATCTGCCTGTGGCACTGCTGAGGTGTTATGGAGGCCCAGGAGGCTTCGATAGCGGCCTTAAGCTCATCCAGAGTGTTGGGTCTTGCGTCTCTCAACTTTCTCTTCCCAATATCCCACAGATTCTCTATGGGGTTCAGGTCAGGAGAGTTGGCAGGCCAATTGAGCACAGTAATACCATGGTCAGTAAACCATTTACCAGTGGTTTTGGCACTGTGAGCAGGTGCCAGGTCGTGCTGAAAAATGAAATCTTCATATCCATAAAGCTTTTCAGCAGATGGAAGCATGAAGTGCTCCAAAATCTCCTGATAGCTAGCTGCATTGACCCTGCCCTTGATAAAACACAGTGGACCAACACCAGCAGCTGACATGGCACCCCAGACCATCACTGACTGTGGGTACTTGACACTGGACTTCAGGCATTTTGGCATTTCCCTCTCCCCAGTCTTCCTCCAGACTCTGGCACCTTGATTTCCGAATGACATGCAAAATTTGCTTTCATCCGAAAAAAGTACTTTGGACCACTGAGCAACAGTCCAGTGCTGCTTCTCTGTAGCCCAGGTCAGGCGCTTCTGCCGCTGTTTCTGGGGAATGCGGCACCTGTAGCCCATTTCCTGCACACGCCTGTACACGGTGGCTCTGGATGTTTCTACTCCAGACTCAGTCCACTGCTTCCGCAGGTCCCCCAAGGTCTGGAATCGGTCCTTCTCCACAATCTTCCTCAGGGTCCGGTCACCTCTTCTCGTTGTGCAGCGTTTTCTGCCACACTTTTTCCTTCCCACAGACTTCCCACTGAGGTGCCTTGATACAGCACTCTGGGAACAGCCTATTCGTTCAGAAATTTCTTTCTGTGTCTTACCCTCTTGCCTGAGTGTGACAATGATGGCCTTCTGGACAGCAGTCAGGTCGGCAGTCTTACCCATGATTGCGGTTTTGAGTAATGAACTAGGCTGGGAGTTTTTAAAAGCCTCAGGAATCTTTTGCAGGTGTTTAGATTTAATTAGTTGATTCAGATGATTAGGTTAATAGCTTGTTTAGAGAACCTTTTCATAATATGCTAATTTTTTGAGATAGGAATTTTGGGTTTTCATGAGCTGTATGCCAAAATCATCAATATTAAAACAATAAAAGGCTTGAACTACTTCAATTGGTGTGTAATGAATCTAAAATATATGAAAGTCTAATCTTTATCAGTACATTACAGAAAATAATGAACTTTATCACAATATGCTAATTTTTTGAGAAGGACCTGTATATATAGATAAGAAATCTCATCGAGAATTTAACGTATTAGTGGACGCACACCACTCCCCCCACACTTTCTCAAATTTCTGAGGGCACCCCCTGTGTATGTAGACTACTTTTTATAGAGGGATAATCTGATTTACTA